>NC_133653.1:43038970-43638970 GCF_009905375.1 Apium graveolens
GCCACCCCTGTGTTACGAGAGTCTATAACAGAGTCTTTCTTTCTAAAATCAGGATAATTCCTATGTGTAGAAGGGGTACCATCTAATGACGGGGACTCTGGTACTTTGAGATACAGGTGCATTTGGATCAT
The DNA here is from genome assembly GCF_009905375.1 of Apium graveolens. Lineage (NCBI taxonomy): Eukaryota > Viridiplantae > Streptophyta > Magnoliopsida > Apiales > Apiaceae > Apium > Apium graveolens. The sequence continues at coordinate 43,039,102 of NC_133653.1, forward strand.
AAGCTTGGTAGGCTTAATAGGTAAAAGCAGTTACAACATCGAGGCTTGTGGCAGCTTGCTTTGCTATTCCAGCAACAACAAGAGCTTGATAGATTCTGTGTTGAGAATACAAAAAATAGAAAGACACAGACTTGAGTTTAAGACTTTGTTTTTGTATTAAGCTTCTGAGAAATTGACACGCATACATTATCTTCTAAAAGGAATACAAAGTACAAATATATAAGCTGAACAATGTAACTAACTGAGATGATAACTACCAGCTACATCTCCTATTATTTCTCTACCGGACTCCTACTTCTACTCCACTACTGAAAGACCAGATCAGCTGCTATAGACACGATGCAAACAGCTGACTTTATTCAAACAAAACACATGACCGTTTAGATTAAATTCCAACATACTCCCCCTTAATCTAAACTAGTCTGCAAGATTTCTGACACCCAACAAATCTCTCATCTTTTCGAACTTAGCTGTGTGAAGCGCCTTAGTTACCACATCGGCTCTCTGCTCCTCAGTTCTTACATGCTTAATGACGATTGCTCCCTGCTCTACACACTCTCGGATAAAGTGATAGCGAACATCAATATGTTTACTACGACCATGAAACACAGGATTTTTAGTGAGATCAATCGCTGATTTATTGTCGATGTAAAGAATCACAGGGCCTGCCTTTACTTCAGAAATTTAACTCAAAACCTTATGCAGCCATATACCTTGACAAGCAGTCGAAATAACAGCCATAAATTCAGCCTCACACGAGCTTAGTGCAACGCATCTTTGCTTTTGTGAAATCCAAGTAATCAGACTTTCGTTTAAATAGAAAGCCATACCACCTGTACTCTTTCGATCATCCACATTTCCAGCAAGATCACTATCAGTAAAACCAGTTAGTAGGTAGTCTCCTCGAGTTTTAGTGTACACCAAACCATAATTTAACGTTCCCTGCACATATCGTAGTATCCTCTTAACTGCACTGAGATGCAATGTCGTGGGCCTTTCCATGAAGCGACTAGCGACTCCTACTGAAAACGCTAAGTCAGGCCTGGTGTCACACGAGGTACCTTAAACCTCCTACCATGCTTTTGAACTGAGTAGGATCTACAGCCTTACCATTTTCGTCATTGTGTAACTGCACTTTAGATTCCATGGGGTACTTGACAGGATTACAACCAAATAAACCCTCCTTCTCAAGCACCCTTTTAGCATAAGCTGTCTGTTTTAGTTCAATTCGACCATATATTTGTTTAACTTCAATTCCGATGTAATACGCCAATTTTCCCAGATTGCTCATCTCAAATTCATTGTTCATCTGCTGCTTAAACTTGGAGATGTTTGCAACACTTGTACCTGTCACCAACAGGTCGTCAACATATAGCCAACGATCAAAGTCTCGTTCCCCTCATGTTTGATATAGACAGCATGCTCAAAGGGGCACTTCGTGAATCCTAGTTCTTTAAGGGTTTTATTGAGTCGAGCATACCAGGACCTCAGCGCCTGTTTTAAGCCACAAAGGGCCTTTATCAGTTTATATACCTTTCGTTCCTCACCTTCCTTTTCAAAACCTCTTGGCTGATTTACAAATACTTCCTCCAATAGAACCCCGTTTAGAAATGCTGATTTTACGTCGAGATGATGGACTTCCCACTCATTATGTACAGCAAGAGCAAGGAGTAATCGTACAGTTTCCATTCTGGCTACCGAAGCAAATACTTCCTCGTAATCAACTCCATGCTTCTGAACATAACCCTTCGCGACGAGCCTGGCCTTATGTTTAATAATATTTCCATCAGTGTCCTTTTTCACTTTGAAAACCCATTTCAAATCGATTGGCTTATATCCTGCGGGCAATTCCATTAATTCCTATATTTTTTTACTTTCTATATCCTCGATTTCATTCTCCATTGCCACTCTCCAGGCCTTCTCCTTTGTTGCTTGTTCATAGCTTACAGGTTCTTCAATTTCCGAGAGTAGTAACTCATCTTCTGCTTCCACGACTTCAGTTGTGTCGTATATATCACTCAACAGCCTGAATCTCCGAGGCTCACTACTATCACTCGATGTCTCGGAACCATAATCAACACTTCCATTTGATCTAGAGGGGCTGTTGTTAATACTTGCACTCCCAGTACTGGACAGAGGAGTTGACACCGTATTCTCACCATTTTCATCACTTGTATCTGCTTGTGAACTCTCAGGCACACCAATTATTGTGAACATGTTTGATACAGACACGCCCTCTATTTCACCTTCAGACCAATTCCATCCTTTCCCTTCCTCAAAAATCACGTCCCTGCTCACATGTATGGTGCCAACACTAAGATCAAACAGACGACACGCCTTGGTGCCTGACTCCTTTCCCAAATAGATTACCTCTTTGCTTCTATCACTTAACTTAGTTGTATGTATAGCAGGAAATTTCATGTGACCCAAACAGCCAAAAACTCTTAAGTACTCAAAGTTTGGCTTATTACATGTCCATGATTCATATGGCGTCTGCATTGGTAGAGCCCTGGTAGGTGATCTATTCAACACGTAAACTGCATGTCTCACTGCTTCTCCCCAGAAATACGATGGCATATTTCGTTCTTTCAACAAGCTACGAGCTCCTTTTGCCAAGAATTCTGTCTTTACTGGAAATGACTTGCGAGTCTGTTTTGATAGTAAACACCCTTTACAGACTTCTTTTGGCTTGTAGAATTCTGGCATTTCATGAGCCATTCCATTCTTAGACATCTGCTGCATCGCTTGGAAATTTACGTGCCCAAGCCTTACATGCCAAAGCCAAGTTTTCTCCTCTGATTTGCTTAGTAGACACATCCCTTCATCACACTCCAGCATCACCTTGTACAGTCGATTCATTGTCCTCTTTACTCTTAGCAATAATGTCCCACTCTTCTCGTAGACCCACAAATGATCACCTTCAAGAATTACTTTATTTCCAGCCTCGGACAATTGTCCTAGACTTATTATATTGTTTCGAAGTGTGGGGATGAAATACACATCTTTCAAAGTTCTTACTTCACCATTTTTACACACAAAAGATACAAAACCTTTCCCTTTAATTTTAACCGTAGATCTGTCACCAAACTTTACTTGTCCAAGTATACGTTCATCCAAATTCTTGAATTTCGAGCGCTCCCCCATCATATGATTGCTAGCCCCGTTATCCAAATACCAAATGTTAAGATCTCTCTTACACTCAGTTTCACTCACTAGATTCGGTATGATTTTTTTCTCATTTAGCAGCACTAACTGTTTCTCCTTGTCTCCACACTCTACCAATAAAAGTGTAGGCTCATCATCGTTTACTTGACTTAAATTTACCTCAGGTTTACACTCAGTTTCACTCACTAGATTCGGTATGATTTTCTTCTCATTTAGCAGGACTAACTGTTTCTCCTTGTCTCCACACTCTACCAATAAAAGTGTAGGCTCATCATCGTTTACTTGACTTAAATTTACCTCAGGTTTAGAGTCCCTGGCTTCCTTCTCTTTGCGTGATTTGCGACACTCCCCTGCAAAGTGTCCATATGCTCCGCAATTGAAACATTTTACTTTGCTTCCATCGCGTACTCCTCGATAACCATCTCTACTACGGTTTTCACCACCTCCACGAGTCCTCCAGTTGCTTGACCTCTTCTGCCACTCCTCACGAGTGAGTAAAAGTTGTTTGTCTTCCTTCTGTTCCCTTTTCTTCTATTCCTTCTCTGTCAACAACAGTTTCCCTTCACTGGTTTCACCTGACCCACGGAGTCGCTCCTCATGAGCTTTCAGAGAACCAATTACCTCCTCGACGGACATCACTTCTAGGTTCCCAAATTGTTCAATGGCTGATGCAATTTGAAGGAACTTCGTTGGGACTGCTCGTAGTAGTTTCTTCACCACGTATGACTCCTCTACTTTCTCCCCCAAGGCTCGGATATTAGTCACCAAGCCATTTAGCTTTATACAAAAATCATCCAGCTGATCTGTCTCCTTCATATTCAAACTTTCAAATTCGCCTTTCAATGTCTGAGCCTTTGCCTGCTTCACCCTGTCTGCACCTAAACTCGACACCTTAATCGCCTCACATGCATCTTTGGTCGTATTCTTTTCAGCAAGTGATAGGAGAACGTCCTCTAAAATCCCTTGATAATTGCAGCTAACGCCAACTTATCTATTTTTTCTTCGAGAGTCTCCTTAGAATTCTTCGGTTCAATAGCTTCCCATACACCATGGGTTTGCCTTCATAATTGCAGCTAACGCCAACTTATCTATTTTTTCTTCGAGAGTCTCCTTAGAATTCTTCGGTTCAATAGCTTCCCATACACCATGGGTTTGCATAAACACTTTCATCTTCATAGACCATGCAGCGTAGTTCGTCTTTGTGAGCATAGGATAGTTCAAACCCACTGCATTTTCTTTGCTTTTGTTCGGCTCTGATGTTGTCATTTTGGGCATATATTTTGGCATACACTAGGCACTATGCTATGATACCAGATTGTTGAGAATACAAAAAATAGAAAGACACAGACTTGAGTTTAAGACTCGGTTTTTATATTAAGCTTCTGAGAAATTGACACGCATACATCATCTTCTAAAAGGAATACAAAGTACAAATATATAAGCTGAACAATGTAACTAACTGAGATGATAACTACCAACTACATCTCCTATTATTTCTCTACTGGACTCCTACTTCTACTCCATTACTGAAAGACCAGATCAGCTGCTATAGACACGATGCAAACAGCTGACTTTATTCAAACAAAACACATGACCGTTTAGATTAAATTCCAACATTATGCACATTGGATGATGACCTTTGCAAAATTAAGTTAGCCATTTTTGGAAACTTCCTCTGATACTTAAACAGTGGCCTTGCCGATGCTAATAAGATTATGTTCTCCATGGATCTTGTCCTGGTATTGTCAATAGCTATGCGTCCTGTGATAAGTTCTAAGAAAACAACTCCAAAACTATAAACATCAAATTTCATTGTGAGTTAACCTGTCACAACATATTCAAGAGTCCTCTTTTTATCCCCCTTCACAAATGTATAACTCATTAACTTCCACAGCTCTATTAGCCAAGGCAGTAGTGTACCAGACTACCAGTACTTGTTTAATTAGCCAGCTGCGGAAATTTCAAGAAACACAATGTCCAGCATATAACGAGTACTTTGATTTTGCTGACTGAGAGAAGAATTTTGGAAAAAGAAAAGATATTATACAGGTACAAACAAAAACTATGAACACAATTCTGCTCATGATTACATGCAAATAGGTCTGCTATGCTTCTGCAATGCAATTAGGTGCTGCATTATGAGTAGTGTTAGGTAATGTATCGTTCCGGTATTGGGTGTTTGTAGTACTACTGTACTAGTGTGGCGAGAATAGAGATGTAATAACAGGGGTGAATATGTCATTTTGTTCGATCATCCAACTTTTGTTATATATTTTTAGAGTAGATTGCACTTTGTAACCCATTGTTTCGATTAAAAACACTTAACTACTTATACTTAAGTTGATGGACAAATCACGTCGCAATTAGCTTCAATTTGCAACCCTCCAATTTTTCTCAATTACCAGTTAAAAAGTACAACGCCATTTTGATAATTACATAATATAATTTTCAAATTTACCAAAAAACATATATAATAATTTGATTTCATATTCTAAAAAATTATTATTTAATTTATATAAAAATATACTCGCATAATCTTATTGATTAAATAAAGGACGATTTATTTTGAACTTTTAAATATAATTTTATGCAAACAAAATTGTGATTAGATTTTTTTTAAGTTAATTCCTAATTATTCGAAAAAAAATATTTTAGGTAAATTAAAATTACCATATTTATTTCTTTTAAGTTAAGATAGATGAAAGTATTAAAAAATTGAATAGTAAACATCTTAGAATTTTAAATCAAATCATTTTACATTCTCTTTGATAAAAATCAAAAATTATGCTATACAATTACAAAGACCCCGTACTAAAATTCAAGTTTAACGCTAACCGCGTGACTTTAACGAAAGGGTTGCAAACTGAAACTCCTAAGTTTGAGGTGCTAGCTGTCACCAACTTAAATATTAGTACTCATCTGTTTTTTCCAAACTTACGGGGTACAAAGTGCAATATATTCATATTTTTATTATAATTTTTGTACTTCGAGAAAATAAACAACAATCATTTTTAAAAAAAAAAAATTGTGGACAAAAAAAGATGCCAGGGGTCTACCGTACTACAAAAATTGCATGAAATATTTCACCTTCAATTAAAAAGGAGAAACCACTAGAACTAAAATCGGTTTAAATTATGAAAATGAAAGGTAGGTGGTAAATCAATATTAATTAAAAAAACAAAATATTCTAAAAGCACAATGTAACTATTCCATTCGTCCCAATTTATCTGTCTTGTTTGACTTTTAATGGTCAAATCGACTCAACTTTGACCGTAAATAAAAACTTGTTCTTTCATTATTTTGAAAAATTGAAAAATATATATTAAAATACCTTAAACATCCTTTCTAATGATATAATTTTTATAAATATTTTCGATAATCCACTATGTGAAATTTTTAATCAAAATTTGGTCAAGTTGACGCAAAAAGTCAAACAGGACAGATAAATTGGGACAAAGGGAGTATATTTGATCAGCCAGCACATATCCTCATGTGAAACTTCTGAGTAGAAGTGAGTAGTGATGGCCAAACGAGTGTGCCAGGCATGCCGTGCCGGGTTTTTGGCGGGCCGAGTCTCCTCACTCAGGACTCGTAGACGGCATGTTTAACTGTACAATCCGTGCGGGGTTCGTGCCGAGTCAGGGAAGTTGAAGTCGCGTGCAGCTCGCGGTTTATACGAGCTACACGGGTCAGGTAGATGTAAGACAGAAGTGCAAGAATTTAAGGTTGTAAGCGGTGCGTGTCTGCGGTTTGCGGGGAGAGATGGCTCACCTTGACTCGATCTCCAACAATCACTAATTAAAGAAACCATACCATCATAATCACGAAAATACTCAATTAATTGCGCTTGTTGACGATAATATTGTTTTTATGTGTTACGTTTAATTGTGTTTCTAGGAATTCTTCTAAATGTCGAGTTAATTAATTCCTTAATCATATGTTCTAAATTTGGACTCTCGACATGTGAAAAAGGCGTCTCGTCTAACGTAAGATAAGTAGCAAACGATTCGACCATTCTATCTCTATTATAAACGAAAGGCATACCTCCACCCGGAGACGATGTCACGAAACCCCCAATTTGTGTTTGTTGTGGTGAACCTCCACGTGCGGTTCCACTTTTATGACTTTTGTGGCGCCCTCCAAACCCGGGTCAGAAGTTTGAGGTCCATACATACACACTATTTATAACCTACTTATAACAATAATAAAGTTAATAATAATAATATGCAGTGACCCTACTTACCAACTACCACGGAGCGCAATAGGTTAAAGTATGCACACAAGCCAAACACACTTACTTATATTACAAACATTTGAATCCCAACTATTCCAACTCAGAACTGAGTATTAAACATTTTTACAAACTTAAATTATTCCAAAAGAAGCCTACTAGCTCAACTTGATCAACCTGAACCCCTAGCTCTCGCATTGGACTGGGGATCCTCGGTAGCAACTGGTTCCTTCTTAACTGGAAAAGAACATAAACAACATCGCACAAATGAGCTAACTAGCTCAGCAAGTCACAGTGACAAAACTGAGAATAATGATCATCCGGTGAATATGGTTATTGTAATATATAATAGATGATGTCAAAGATTACTGGAGCTAATAATATCATCAACATCTATGATCTGAGTATATCAGAAGAGTTGAAGGCAGCAGGCAAGAGCAGAATATCAAAGGATGGAAGATTTCTGAATATAAAAGCTGGCTCTTTGTCAAGTTACAGGATAGGGATGTTAGCTAGATATCCTAAGCCAGATTTGCTGAAACTAACAGAGGCTCTAGCAGACACCCCCATTCTAGAAGAATTGGAAATACTTGTGCAAATTAAGAACATAATTGAGAAAGAATCAGACAGCTCAGTCTTTACTTAATTATTGTTAACTGTCCAATGTACAAGTGTTGTATCAACTTTTGTATCATTTTATTTTCATTCCTTAACTTGTGGTTAGTCTTGTTAACAGGCATGAATTTGTGATAAGCAATCTTCTCACAAATTGGGGGAGATTGTTGTGCAAGACATGCATGTATCTTAACAAGACTAAGTCATATTGACAACCCTAAGATTAGTTGTATTGTAACCTTAATCTGTAATTCATACTTGTAAAACTTAATGTCTGTAAAATGTAAATGAAGCAGACTGGAGCATTTTTCTCTAAACAGTGTCGAGCTTAAGAATTATATCTGGAAGAAGATCAAGAAGATCATGCCTCAGAAGAATTATGAAGAAGATTGGAGTTGAATAAATCTGTTTGGTGTAAAACATTCTAAGTCAAGATCTCTACAAGTCACAGAATTAGTGTTATAGAGAAATCATTCGAGAACTCCAGAATGACTTATCGAGAAGTCATTTAAACTCCAGAGAGTACCGACGGATGAGTAACATCTACCCGACGGATGAGCAATATCTACTCGATGGATGAGGAATGTCTACTCAACGGATAAGGCATCACTACTCGACGGATAAGGAACATCCACCGGGTGTAGAGAACTCAGGAATTGTCTGTCGAGAACTCAGAGATATCAACAAGTATACATTCATTATAGAACTCTGAGTTATCGATAAGCCAAAGTCCATTAGAGAACTCTGAGTTATCGATAAACCAAAATTCACTAGAGAACTCAGAGTTGTCGATAAGTCTAGGCAACAATGAAGTTTCAGAGATATCGACAAGCCAACATGCCTATTGAGATGTCGAGTTCTCTACAGCTTAACTGAAGATCTCGAAGTGAAGAAATTTCTCTAAGTATAGAATTGCAGAACAGTTCAATATCCAAGATTGCAAATCAACAAACAATTCACACAGCTGGATTGACAAGTCTACAAAAAGCAGCTTGAGAGATGTGCAAGATCAACGACAAAGATTAACTGACAGAGGAGATTAAAGTTAACACGGGATGCTAAAGATATGCTAAGCCAAAAATGGAAGATTTGTTTTTCTATAAATAGAAATGACAAGTGACAGTTTAGAAAAGCTAATAGCATGTTTATTATCTACCGTGTAAACCAGCAGTTAACTAAGTTATAAAGTTAACACTGGTCCTCTAGTTAAGTTAAGAAGAACAATTAGAATAGAAAAATTATGTGTTCTCTCCCAAGAAAGAAGCTAAGTTCTAAAACAAGAACTTAGAGATTTTGTAGCAAAACACTACTTGATTTTTAATATAAAATTAAGTGAGTTCTGAAGATCTTTGTTTTACATATTTGCACAACTATTTATGTTTAACATCCATTCTACTAAATCATAAACAACAACCAACTGCTAAAGCCTAAGTCGATCGAATTGGATGAAGAAGATGAGTCACTAAAGAGCAAGTCATACTGGAATTGGATGAAGAAGATGAGTTCTACACTCTTTATGAGCTTGATGAGCTAGACAAATCAATGACTTACTTGGCTAGAAAATTCTCTAATATTAGAGTAAAGAAACCAAGATTTTTCAAGAGCAAAGGACAGTCCTTCAACAAAGACAGCAGCTGGAAAGGAAAAGGGAAGTACACTCCTGATAGCAAAACTGGCTACAAAACTGGATCTGTTGATAGATCAAAAATAAGGTGCTTTAACTGTGATGAGTTGGGCCATTTTGCTACAGAATGTAGAAAACCCAAGAAGGCAAAGAAGACAAAGCCTATCTTGAATTGGAAGCAAAGTATGATGCTCTTCTAAAGAAGCAACAAGGGAAAGCTTATATTGCAGAGGGCAAGAGCTGGGATGATTCAGATAATGATGAAGATGAAGAAGTTGGAAACTATGCATTCATGGCCTTGGAGCAAGGAGATTCTTCATCATCTAAATCACAGGTACCAACTCTTACCATAATTGATTTAAATGTGAGTCAATATAAGGAAACTGTTGAAAAGATGAGCACAGAAATGTTCCACATTCATGCAAGCATGGTTGCTGCAAATGAGGAAGTTAGCAGATTAAAAAGATCAATAAAAAACTTGAGAGTGAAAAACAAGAGACTGAATTGTTGCTGGTTGATCTTGATACTGCTAAGCAAGAAAATGCATACTTAAAGAACAAATTAAAATGTGCAAGTGAAATTGAAGCAGTATTGAGAGAAAAGCTGGAGAAGAATGAAGTGGAGCTGAAATCCTTCAAAAATGCTTCTGATTTGATTGACCAATATCATGAAAAGAACAAGCCATGTGCAAACATTGCCATTGGTCTTGATTATGAGGATTTGAACAACAAGAGGAAGTCTGTCAGTGACAAAGGGAAATCAACTGAAACTGAAGATGTTCCAACTATTTTGAAGAAAGTTGAATCACCTTTGTTCAAGGCATGTGAAGTGAACTTCAGTGAAGAAGAGTTGATCATCAAACAGGAGATAGCTGATGAGGACAAGGAAAGGAAAAATGATGAGATAACTCAGTCTTCCATCTCTGTTGAAACACCAAAAGCCAATCAAGAAACTAAGGAGCCTGTGAAGGAGATTAAAGCTAAACAGTTCAAAAAGAAAAAGAAGAATAGAAATGGAAAGATTGGGATAAATAAAAGCAATAATTTTGCTTATGTTGCAGATGCTCCTAGAAAGAAGTGTGAGAATTGTGGATCAATGAATCACCTAACTCATCTTTGTAAAAAGACTGTTAGCAATTCACCTGAAGGAGTCTGCAAGTACAATGAAGCTAAGGCAAATGATCCCTATTCATTATGTGACAAGTTTGACTGCATTCCCTGCAACATGAAAATGATGAAGAGTTGCTACAAATTGAGAATTGATCTCATATAATCAAAAGTTGGTTCTATATCTGAAAGGGAAAATGCTCAACAGTCTATGAATTCCATTTTATCACAAAATTCTCATTCTACTTCTGCAAAATCAGTTAACAAGAAGAAAGTGCCCAACACAGCTTGGGTAGCTAAACACACTTAATCCTCATTGTGTGCAGGGCAAAGGGAAGAAGGTCATATGGGTCATTGATAGTGGATGTTCTAGGCATATGACAGGTGATAAGGCCCTGCTATCACAATTTAAGGAGATGGCTGGCCCTTTGGTGACCTTTGGAGATAACAACAAAGGATTCATAATGGGATATGGCAAGATTGTTTCTGGAAATATTGTCATTGAAGATGTAGCACTAGTTTCTGGATTAGAAGTAAATCTTCTAAGTGTTAGTCAATTTGCAGACAGAGGTTTTCAAGTTGTTTTCAACAAAGAAGATTGTGCTTTTATTAGCAAAAAGACTGGTGAAATTGCTCTTAAGGGAGTAAGAAAGGGAAGCTTGTTTGTTGCAGACTTAGACTCAACAAATAAGGAAGGAGTGTGTTGTTTCTACACCAAGGCATTAGAAGAGCAAAGCAAACTATGGCATAAAAAGCTATCTCACTTGAATTTCAAAGCAATCAACACCTTAGTCAAGAAGGAGCTTGTGAGAGACATGCCCAGTCTGGAATTTACTCAACTGGAAGTTTGTGAAGCTTGTCAGAAAGGAAAGATGAAAAGATCAAGTCATAAGTCAAAATCTATGAATTCCATAAGTGCACCTCTGCAACTTATTCACATGGACTTGTTTGGGCCAGTAAATGTCTTGTCCATTTCAAGGAACAAATATGCCCTTGTTATGGTTGATGATTTTTCAAGATACACTTGGGTTGAGTTCATGTACTCTAAAGATGAAACTCCAAACATTATAATTGAGCACATCAAGAAAATTGAGAAGCAAGCTGAAGGAAAAGTTAGTGCGAAAAGATTGAGGAGTGATAATGGAACAGAATTCAGAAACTCAACATTAAGTGAATTCTGCAAAAGCAAAGGCATTGTTCAAGAATTTTCAGCAGCTAGAACACCTCAACAGAATGGAGTAGTTGTGAGGAAAAATAGAACATTGGTTGAAGCTGCTAGAACTTTGCTACAAGATGCTCAGTTGCCAACTAGTTTTTGGGAAGAGGCTGTTAATACTGCATGCTACACTCAAAACAGATATCTCATCAACAAAGCTCATGGCAAATCACCCTACTCAATCATGTCTAACCGGAAGCCTACAGTGAAACATCTACATGTATTTGGAAGCAAGTGTTATATTCTAAAAGACAACTCTGAATATATGGAAAAATTTGACTCTAAAGCTTTTGAAGCAATTTTTCTGGGATATTCATTGGAAAGAACAGCCTACAAAGTTTATGTGATTGATCAAAAGAAAATTATGGAAAGCACAGATGTGACTTTTGATGATGACAAGTGTCCAGGCTTAAAATGCCTTGATGTAAATGATGCTGAAGCCCTTGCATTTGAAAACCTAACCATTGATAGTGATTCTGATGAGGAAGATGAAGTTGTGACACAACAAGTGACAAATGAAGAAACCTATGAACAAAATCATGGAAATGAAAGCTCTCTTCAGACACCTGAATTTGATGGCACAAACTCAGGGGGAGAAGGAGAAAATGGAAATGACAGTCATGATAATACTGATAAAAATGATGAAGGCACTAGTCAACAAACACAAACCAGAAAGTGGGATATGAGTCATACAGTTGAAGCTATTATTGGTGATCCCTCAGCTGGTGTGAGAACTAGAAGTGCAACTGCTAATGAATGCCTACATGCATGTTTTCTATCTCAAGTAGAGCCCAAGAAAACTGAAGAAGCCCTATTGGATCCTGACTGGATATTTGCTATGCAGGAGGAGCTGAATTAGTTTGAGAGAAACAAAGTTTGGAAATTAGTCCCTGCACCAAAGAATAGAAGCATAATTGGAACTAAGTGGGTGTACAGGAACAAAATGGATGAAAATAGAATTATTACTAGAAACAAAGCAAGGCTCGTTGTTAAAGGCTACTCACAAGAAGAGGGAATTGACTATGATAAGACTTTTGCTCCTGTTGTAAGACTAGAAGCAATAAGAATCTTTCTGGCATTTGCTGCACACTCAAATTTCAAGGTGTATCAAATGGATGTCAAGAGTGCTTTTCTCAATGGTGAACTAGAAGAAGAAGTTTATGTGCAACAGCCACCTGGCTTTGAAGATCCAGAATTTCCTAACTTTGTTTACAAATTACTTAAGGCTCTATATGGATTGAAACAGGTACCAAGAGCCTGGTATGACACACTGTCACAATTTCTACTCAAACATGGTTTTACTAGAGGTACTATTGATAAGACTCTCTTCTACAAGAAACATGGTGAAGATATGATCCTAGTTCAATTCTATGTAGATGATATCATCTTTGGATCTACAAATGAAAAGCTTTGTCAAAGATTCTCTAGGCTAATGCAGAGTGAGTATGAAATGAGCATGATGGGAGAATTGAGTTACTTCCTTGGCCTTCAAGTTAGTCAAAGAAGTGATGGTATTTTCATCAGCCAAACCAAATATGTGAATGACTTATTGAAGAAATTTGGTATGGTGGATAGCTCACCTGCATCTACACCAATGTCTACTGCAGCCAAGTTGGATGAAGACAAGAAAGGCAAGAGTGTGGATATTTCAAGCTATAGAGGGATGATTGGATCATTGCTGTATTTGACTTCTAGTAGACCAGACATCATGTTTGCTACTTGTCTATGTGCCAGATTTCAAGCCAATCCAAAGGAATCACATTTGATGCCTGTCAAAAGGATTTTCAGATACTTAAAGGGAACTCCAAACTTGGGATTATGGTATCCTAAGGGTATTGGTTTTGAAGCTGTTGGATACACAGATGCAGATTTTGCTGGATGCAGGGTTGATAGGAAAAGTACTAGTGGAAGCTGTCAATTTCTTGGTCAAAGACTTGTGTCCTGGTATAGTAAGAAACAGCAATCTGTGTCAACTTCCACACCTGAGGCTGAATATATAGCTGCTGGAAGTTGTTGTGCTCAAGTGCTTTGGATTAGAAATCAGCTAATGGACTATGGTCTAGTGTTACACAAAATTCCTATTATGTTTGACAATACTAGTGCCATATCTATAGTAGCTAATCCAGTTAATCATTCTAGAACAAAGCACATTGATGTTAGGTACCATTTTATCAGGGAACATGCTGCAAATGGTACCATTGAGCTCATTTTTGTTCCAACAGAAAAACAATTAGCTAATATTTTTACTAAATCTTTGGATGAAGCAACCTTCACTAGACTTGTGAGTGAAATTGGAATGCTCAATTTTTCATCCTAAGGCAAGAACTCAGCTAATGTTTTGCAGCAGATTAATTTCTAATAAATCAACCCAGTTTGATTTAATTGGAAATTAACTGAAATATGAATTATAAATATTTCAGAAGCTCTGTATATTTATTTTTCTTTAAAAAATTCAAAAATTAACTTAGAATATTTCAAATTCTAAGTAAACTGCTTAGTTGTTAATTTACATCTTTAATGTGTTAAACTAACACAAGGCAGAATAAAAGTACTCAAAGGTATAGAGAACTGAGTTCTTGATAAGTCAAAATGACTTATCGACAAGTCATTTTAGAGTTCTCGAGTGAGTCCTCGATAAGTCTATCTACAGGCTTCTCGAATGACTTCTCGATAAGCTCTATTATGACTTATCGATAAGACCATGTAGAGTTCTCTAATAGTGTTAATTCCCAGAGTTCTCAACAAGGATATTTTGAGACTTATCAATAACTCAGAACTAAAATAATTTAATTCAATGAATTATTTTAGACAAATACTTTTGGAAAATTTATTCTGATTTTAATTTGATTTAATTCAAATAAATTCGAATTATTTCAGTCCTTTTTGGACAAACTAGGCATTTATCAGAGTTCTCGATAAGTCACTTGACTTCTCGAATGTACCTTTTTTATATTTAAAGTTACTTCTCGATAAGTTTAATATCAAATGTTTATTTGACTTCTCGATAAGTATTTTACTTTTTCTATAAATACCCAGACTTCTCCATCAATATTAACTTGGAATTTCTCAAAACTCTAAGTAAACTGAATATTTATTACGTCATATCTTCAGTATGCGAACTTAATAAATAACAGATCAAAAGAAGCAAAAAGTATGAAAAACTTAACAAATTTAATTCAAAAATTCTGTTCATAAAAATACTTTTGACATACTTAGTCTCTAAATTTCTCTGACTTATTGACACATTTGCGTGCTTATATAATTTCTTGCTTACGTGGAAATATGTTAGTCCAATGTTAGTAGACTAGTACATTATTTGTGTTGTTTTGCATATGCTGATAGTGATAATCATATCTGATTGCTTGCTAATAGGGAGAGTTACTTTTTGTGTAGGGAGTACACGCTTATTTGCATGGGGAATAGTTACTTTTTAATATAAACTAATATTCTTGAGTACCTGCATGGGGAATAGTCACTAGTCATTTCTAGCTGTCTAGTAGGCTTATGTGATTATTACTCCTATTATCCAGGCAACTCAAGAGTCTCTTAGTTTCTATCTTTACTCCATCTATAAATTAAAACGTTTCACTCTTTATCACTCATCACTCTCCTACTCTCAACAAAAATATCAAATTTCAAACTCACCTTCTGTTCATCTCTCTTTCTCTCATTCAAATGGATGCCCCAGTCTTCTACAGACTTGTTAATGGAGCTTATCTACCGGTTCATCATTTGGATGATGATTTGGTGTATTTTGATCCCTTCGGACTTTGTGTCCGCATCAAGGGGTAGTTTACAGCCCCTTTGATGTTCCACTTGAGGTCTTTTACGGACTCTCGTGGGATGATCAAATTGACATTCTTTTCTTTGAGATGGAAGCCTCTTTCGAGCAGGAGAGGCGAGCAAAGGAGGCTGAGCAGCAACGCCTTGCTGCTTTGGAGTTGCAGGAGAGGATCATCTCTCTTGCACACTCCATGTCTAGGGCTTACCAACGCAGGGCAAGGAGGTTGGAGGCTGAGAAGAAGAAGTCTAAATTAGAGTAGTTAGGATTAGGATTTACTTTATGTAATCTACATCTTAATGTACTCTATGTTTAATATTAATGAAATTATCTTCTTCTTTATCAATTTGTTTTTGTTGCTTGATTATTTATGTCATGATTGCCTTATGTTTACAAATTGATTGATTATTAGTTTTCCTGTCATAATGCATGCAACTGTATGTCTCAATGGTTATGCCTAATCAATATAGATAAATATGTTCAATGCATTACAGGTTCAACACAATCCACTCAAACAATAACAGGAGAATCAAGTTTCAATCAACATGTATCTGTGTTTCACTGCAGTTAAAACATTTCAAAAACAAACTGTGGTTTACCCAGGCACATCAACACAAACACAAACTAGAACTTTCAGACAAGAATCAGAACTTTCATTAAATATGGAACAACAACAACAACACAAACATAAACTCAAACACAATCCCACTCAGGTGACTTTCAAAAGCCACCTGTTTTATAAAAGGACATCAATGTCTTGATGACCTTCAGATTGATTCAGTTGTTTGAGAAAAGAATCCACCAGACATGAAAGTTTATCAGTTTACAGAATATTTCATGAATGTTTCTCATGCACCTTCATGTGCAAAACAGTCTTAACAGACTGATAGGTTTGAGGGTAGTACTCTTGAGGGGGAGCTATCTAAATCCTCTCCAATTCAATTGGAGGTTCCTCAAGAAGGAACAAATCCCCTCATAACTCTAGCAGAAGCTGTCTCAACAGTCAAAGCTAGAAGAACAATTGCCTATGACAATGTCATAAAAAGGACAATCTTATCACATTTATGTGACAGTGCTCTGCAAGGTGCACAAAGGTTTGAGGCTGGTGTACATGACAGTAACCCAGTCAAATTCTCTCCAATTCCAATGGAGGTTCTCACTACAAGTGGATGACAACACACTGTCACAACCACAGAGCAATCTGTGAGTCAAACTGTGACCCCAGTCATAGATGCTTATGCACTCTTTTTTTTCTGGTGAAATGAGCATGATTAGCCCTATATGGTCTTCCTCTAATCATATGATCACAGATTACCTCTTCTCAGCCACCTCTTATTTCTGTAGGTCAAACAACATTTCAGCCTTTCATGTGAGAATAAGAGAAAAGATTGAGTGAAAAACAAAGAATAAGAGAGGCAGGATCCTTCCTGGAAAAAGGAGAGGTAGATGAATATATGGATTTAGTAATCCTTGTGAGGGAACTCTGACTCTCAAAAGTCATGAGACTAGTGCAGTGAGAATTGGTGAGACTATTTATTCAAAAGAACAGAGAGCTTAGGACTTTTATCACTAACAGATTTTTCTACAGATCTAAGTGAAACTTCTATTGTTTAAAACTTATCACCATGAATCTCAATGAAGCTTGAAGCTACAGACAGTGTTCCAAATGGACAATGACAACAGCTTGAACAATGTGCATTTAGCTGGATTTTTCTTCCTGGAGATAATGTCAAAAAGGGGGAGAATATATCTAAATGCCAAAACAGCTAATGGATGTTGAACAAATCTAAATGCAACTCAACAGAAGAAGACCTGGTGGGAAGACTGGTTTTGGTTTCTGCATTTAGTTAAAGTTTAGACATCATCAATCAGAACTTGTGCATAATTTCATAATGAACAAGTTGGGGGAGATTGTAATATATAATAGATGATGTCAAAGATTACTGGAGCTAATAATATCATCAACATCTATGATCTGAGTATATCAGAAGAGTTGAAGGCAGCAGGCAAGAGCAGAATATCAAAGGATGGAAGATTTCTGAATATAAAAGCTGGCTCTTTGTCAAGTTACAGGATAGGGATGTTAGCTAGATATCCTAAGCCAGATTTGCCGAAACTAATAGAGGCTCTAGCTGACACCCCCATTCTAGAAGAATTGGAAATACTTGTGCAAATTAAGAACATAATTGAGAAAGAATCAGACAGCTCAGTCTTTACTTAATTATTGTAAACTGTCCAATGTACAAGTGTTGTATCAGCTTTTGTATCATTTTATTTTCATTCTTTAACTTGGGGTTAGTCTTGTTAATATGCATGAATTTGTGATAAGCAATCTTCTCACAAATTGGGGGAGATTGTTGTGCAAGACATGCCTGTATCATAACAAGACTAAGTCATATTGACAACCCTAAGATTAGTTGTATTGTAACCTTAATCTGTAATTCATACTTGTAACACTTAATGCCTGTAAAATGTAAATGGAGCAGACTGTAGCATTTTTCTCTAAACAGTGTCAAGCCTAAGAATTCTATCTGGAAGAAGATTAAGAAGATCATGCCTCAGAAGAATTATGAAGAAGCTTGGAGTTGAATAAATCTGTTTGGAGTAAAACATTATAAGTCAAGATCTCTACAAGTCACAGAATTAGTGTTATAGAGAAATCATTCGAGAACTCCAGAATGACTTATCGAGAAGTCATTTAAAATCCAGAGAGTACCGACGGATGAGTAACATCTACCTGACGGATGAGCAATATCTACTCGACGGATGAGGAATGTCTACTCGACGGATAAGCCATCACTACTCGACGGATAAGCAACATCCACCGGGTGTAGAGAACTCAGGAATTGTCTGTCGAGAACTCAGAGATATCAATAAGTATACATTCATTAGAGAACTCTGAGTTATCGATAAGCCAAAGTCCATTAGAGAACTCTGAGTTATCGATAAACTAAAATTCACTAGAGAACTCAGAGTTGTCGATAAGTCTAGGCAACAATGAAGTTTCAGAGATATCGACAAGCCAATATGCCTATTGAGATGTCGAGTTCTCTACAGCTTAACTGAAGATCTCAAAGTGAAGAAATTTCTCTAAGTACAGAATTGCAGAACAGTTCAGTATCCAAGGTTGCAAATCAACAAACAATTCACACAGCTGGATTGACAAGTCTACAAAAAGCAGCTTGAGAGATGTGCAAGATCAACGACAAAGATTAAATGACAGAGGAGATTAAATTTAACACGTGATGCTAAAGATATGTTAAGCCAGAAATGGAAGATTTGCTTTTCTATAAATAGAAATGACAAGTGACAGTTTAGAAAAGCTAATAGCATGTTTATTATCCACTGTGTAAACCAGTAGTTAACTAAGTTATAAAGTTAACACTGGTCCTCTAGTTAAAAAAAGAAGAACAAGAAGAATAGAAAATTGTGTGTTCTCTCTCAAGAAAGAAGCTAAGTTCTAAAACAAGAACTTAGAGATTTTGTAGCAAAACACTGCTTGATTTTTAATATAAAATTAAGTGAGTTTTGAAGATCTTTGTTTTACATATTTGCACATCTATTTATGTTTAACATCCATTCTACTAAATCATAAACAACAACCAACTGCTAAAGCCTAAGTCGATCGAAAATCAAACATTTAAGCCAAAACACATTCACCCCCCCCTCTGTGTTGTATTCATACCTAACAAATAGCCCTAACTATTAATTCGAAAAGAATATATTCTATATCATTTCTAATGAGCCAAGATCCATATTTTACCATGCGTTAGGTCAGCTTTGGCTTTTCTCCTAAAACATTATTATGTAGGTAGACAACATTTGTCAATTATATCAACTATATAACTCTTGGATAGCTTAGTGGGACAATATTTTTTCATATTTATCTAATAAATCTCGCCAAACTCCATGTCTCTAAGTTCACAATCCTATTGTGGTAACTTAGTTTAGTCAAACCCAATAGTAAAAAAGTATCAATATACTTCAACAAATCTCCCACGATAGATGGGAGTACTTCACTTTGGAGAACCCACTCCTTATGGATCTAGAGGTTAACACATTGGACTCATTGGAAAGTATCTGATGAACTTAATATTAACTTCATGGTTTTGTTAATTTTAAAACGATCATGTTCCCATCATTAAGAGATCCCCAATTTTTCCTTGAATAAAATACTTCAAATCAATATTCGTCAATGGTTTGATTTCCAGGTAGTAAGGGAGTCACAACGGTCTCGCTTAAAACCCACAACCTTACAAGTTCAATGAACTCGCTTTTGACAAAATCGCCTCATGTCATAAATAAAGAAAATTTGAATTTTATTCAGTGTTTCATAAACAAGAGAATCTCATAATCGTTTGTTCACTTTAAAATCTTAAGTCGTTACATATTTTATCTTGTTTAGCAAGCATGACATGGGTGTAGTATGATCAAATACATACATCTTTAATATAATTAAACATGCATCTTTATAAACTACTTTACACCTACATTCATCATATGCGCATATATATGTAAAGTGCAATAAATAAAAGTGGTTATGGCTTCATCCTATGTGATCTTCATCAAGCTAATGACAAATATCTAGGTCAATCTAAGGTGAAAAGTAAATACAAGTTAACTATTAAATGTCTTCTTTCTTGTATTGCTTCCTTGGATTGCCTCCATGGGGGATTACTCTTCCTTGATTTTCAAATCTTCATGTCTTCATGTATATTACACGAATGAAAAATAAAACTAATATAATGTACTTACCATAAGAACTCGAGTTACATTCGAGATTCCATAATAATTACAAGATCAAACGACATGCAAGTTGTATTAAAAAAAACCAAAATATTAAAATAAGGTCATAAGCCATAACCATCCACCATGCTCAATTAACATATAAGAACATGTTAAAACACATAATCTAATCTTAACATATCATACCCATCATGATCTAATCGTAAAAATCAAATATGGCCAAAATCAGAAATTTGAAATTAAATCGCAGATTACAAGGCCTAAATAATGTCAAACGCCTTACATATCAGTCGTTGATAGCTTTAGCTATCAGTTTTGTTCAGACGCTCGATTACCTATCGAATAGGGTATTCGTTTGCGAAAATAGGACACCAGACCCAGATTTCAGCAAATCCGCTGTATCCGATTCAGAATCGTATCAAATACGATTCTTATAATAAGAACAAACACAAAATATGTATATATCAGTATATATATAGATTATATAATCATCATATGATTATACAACTCTCATGAATATCATATATTCAAAACATATACATACATACGTATATATAAACATAACAACATGCAAAACATACAAAATCGCATACATAAAAGTCATGGAATTTGGTATACATGTTATCATCGTAAAACCATTAAACATATAAATGAATTAAACACTTTTCGCAAGTAGCTCTGATACCATTGAAGGGTTTCGAGCACATAAACGCAACGAAAACAATAATTAAAAGTGTGAAAAACCAGAATTTTTGAAACTCACCGCTGGATCCATGCGAAATATATATATATATATATTTAATTCATAGATCAGATTGTTTACCTTAAGAAGTTTTGCCAATTGGTTGACTAATGGAGATTCAAAACTTTTTCAATCACCACGCATACCGCTCTCGCGATCTACGCTCTATCAGTATCAACACGAATGCTTGAACTCAAGGATTGGATATGTACTTACACAAACTCATTTTTTCTTTCTCTCTCCATCTTCTCTCTTAGTGGCTTGGATTTTAGTAAAAGTCTTACTCACAAAATCAGCCACACAAGAGATATTATATAGAGAGTAGAAAAAGAATTATAACTCTTAACTAATTAGGAGTTATTATTAATTTGAAATTCCTATTTGTATAATAATTAAGTCACACTTAATTATTTAACAACTGAATTTCATAATTGATATTAGTAAATTTGAATATTATTAATTATCTAATTAATTAAGTCATACTTAATTAATATTGTACATAATTCGAACTATATTAATTTAATTTAAATCCAATTTAAATTAAATAATCTTTCAAGCATTCTTTGTGTGTGACCCTATAGGTTATTATTATGTTGGCAACGAATTTTAAATCTAATTTAAAATCGTAAATAATGAGCGGCATCTACTAATACATCATCTGTATCCAAGTAATAATAATTAAATCGGTGATCGATTAAGCCTTTCGTGAATAATGTACAATGTAATATAATCCCGTTAACAAAATATTATAGATTAAACTAGAGGCATGTAATGTGTCATCCTCATCATAATTTAATCCAAGTTTTCTTAATCAATGAGTAGACTATCATATCAAATTAACATTTGAGCGTGGTCACGCATTTCATAGTCTAGCTCACACAAGAGGCCAATAATATCACTCCTAAATAGGATGGTTAAATCTTATCTAGATCATTCATATTTCTCATACGATTCATAATATACCCAATGTCCACTTTTATCATTACCAGGTCAAGGATAACTTTTAATGGAATCAATGTAAATTAATTCTCGTATAAAAATATAATGATTTCAGGTCTAAGGACCATTACATCATTATCACTGTGAGAATTACTTTTGACACAACAGACATGTAGAATCTCACATCGGGTCCGTCCAACACCATGTACATTTACACATGCCTGTGTTTTTTTACTGTAGTATCACTATACCTATGATCAAAGAGATGTGATCATCAGTCAACAAACACACCAGTCTTAATGCATTATTATTGTCCCTTAATAATAATACTCGACTAGGGACCTTTAGGAATATTGATACTATTCTCATAATCTCATTTCTAAGTCACGTATTTAGAGAGATAGAATTGCATATCATATTTCAAGGACATTTATTAATCTAACATTTATATCGCAGTAAATTAAGAATTAATAAATTATAAAAGGAATAATCGATAAAACATAAATATTAATAATCCAAATGTCTTAAACTAAAATATCATATTGTTGTCTCTAGGGTACAAACACTAACAGTTAGTATTTAGGTTTACAACAGCAAAAGGGTTTATTATCTTCTTATTATATAAAATAAAATTTTATCCGCTAAAAAATTTTAGTCACATAAATCAACTTGACAGTGTTCGTTTTGGGAAAAAAACTTGATAACCTATTTCTTTACTAGCTTTTTGGTATTTAGTTATTTAAATTAATTATTTTTTTAATTTATCTTTTCATAATAACCCTTAGTTTAGAATTTTACATATATTATTCTTATTTCAAAACAATAAACCAAGGATAAAAATTCGTGCATTGCGCATCAAAATATTAAAATTTTGGTAGTCAGTTGTTCAGTATTCATATTTATAAAATTATGATATTAATTATGTATCTATATTATTCATACTATTTTTTCTAAAACCCAATCATCGATTTAATGACCTCAAAATTGAACAAAATAATATACATTATTCACGCGAGCTAAGATAAAATTAGGAAAATTCTCGATGGTACCCTCGTAGAATTGGCTTTTCCAAATGGTACACAAAATATTTTTGACTTTCAGATTGTACCATTCTACTATTATGTCATTCTATACGGTACCTCTACCGTTAACCTCCGTTAGTCAAATGTTATATTTTGGATATTAGTTGGAAAAAGACAATTATAGGATGGTAACATTCTTAATTTATCTTAAATATTATTATGATTTTTTTAATCCTATTATTCTGAAAATTTAAACATACAAATTAGGCTAAATATCAATTGTTAAAGTCCGGATTAGGTTAAAATGAGGGATGACTGTTCAAATAAAATTGGGGACAATCAAAGTCAAATTGAGTGTATTCGGATATGATATTTTCCCTTTTTCCGATAAGATATTTTCCCTTATTCGGTAACCAAATTATAGTTCAGTTCGGTTATTGAATAACCGAAAACAGAGCCCTACTACATATTCGTGATCTTTAATCTTTATTCGTTAATCACTAATCATTTATATCACATTAGTGACCCAATCCCCGGTTGCACGGAAATTCGAAGTCAGCCTTGGTTTATAGTTTCCACTTTAAATTGTTTTATAATGGATCATCACCCTTTATATATACACGCACACACACACATTATATGGTAATAAAAGCATATTGAAATGATATTTTCAGAATAATAGGATTAAAAAAAAATCTGAAACATATTTTAAGAGAAATTATTAATGGTGCCCTTCTAGAATTGACTTCTTTGAATAATACCAAAACTATAACATTTGACTAACAGAAGTTAACGATAGGGGTGTAACATAAAATGACATAATAGTAGAAAGGTACCATCCATAATCTAAAATTATTTTGTGTACCATTTGGAAAAGCCAATTCTAAGAGGGTACCATTGAAAATTTCCCATAAAATTATACTACTGGTCCGAATTAAAATAAGATTAAAAACAAATTAAGCATAACTAGTTGACTTTGATCAATATATTAGGTTTCTGACAAAAATAAATTGTTAAATATCATTGATTCGACTAAAAAAATATAATATTGAACCGAGTTAAAATAAAATTAAAATAAAAAAAAATTGTTGTTCATGTTCTGTATAATGGCCTTGGGCTAAAATAAATTATACTCCCTTTTTTTTATATAACATTTGACTTTTGTGCCCACAGTTCTGAGTCTTTTGCCCACATAGTTAGGGTAATAAATTTTCATTTTTTGTGAATTAAAATATATAACTAAAATTTTAATTTACAAAAAAAAAATTATTATATCTATAGTGTAACATCCGGGAAATATCGTGTAATTATTTGTATCAATATATGATTATTATGTGAATATTATATGAATTTCTGGTGAATTATCTGATGTTTGATAATAATATTTGGATGCTTGTATGTAATAAAATGTGAGTATGTTAATTTTAATATGTCCAGAATAAAATATAGATAATTAAGGTAATTTTCTGGTATTTTTTGGAGTATTAGATGATTTTATAATGATTTATGAATTATTAATTATTTTCTGAATAATTACAAAATTATTTTATAAAGCCGGGAATCGTCCGACTTCAACCGTTTTTACGTTTTTACAACCCGAAAATCTTCCGAAAACTCCTTCCTAACCCAATATGATAATTCCGGACATTTTCCGTGTTTTGACTTTTTCGATCCGGATTACGGTTTGACCCGTGCGCGGCCCGACGCAAAATTTTCGATACGACAATCATTTCGGTAAATGAATGAAACCCGTATTTTCAAAAGACGGGATATTATTATATTATTTCCGTATAAAGTATTTTATAAAAAGCCCGGTTGGGATAATTATCCAGAATTGATATCAAACCGGATCGTTATTGCAGTTACTTAGCGGCTAAACAACTAATTTAACGATCCAAAATGATCCAGAACGATCCAATATTCCATAAATATAAATAGCCTATTTCTTATTTCGTTTATTCCGTTTATTCATTTGCAACCAGTAAAAATACCGTAAATACAGAGAAACCCCTAGAAAACCGATACGTTCCTAAGAATCAAACACACGAACGAAGGCGTTATCGAACTCCGATTAGGGCGTGCAGCATATCAAAACGAAGCTCTCGAAATCTTCTTTCTGAATCAATCATCAATTTCTGCCTAGAAATCATGGTAATTTTCTTATTTACTTATTTATATTCGCATTATTTAATAATTAAATTATGAAAATTTGTTCTTGATGTTGTTGATATGATTTGATGTTTCCATCGTGTAGATAATATTTTTCTGGTCATTTTGGTATATTATACTTCGAATTTGGAGTTTAATAACATGGTTAAATTGATGTTTGATTCTCAGATTGTTAAATTAGGGTTTATAATTGTTTGAATGTTCTTAATTAGAATTGGGAACCTTTAATTGATTGATTCTGGGTAAAATCGGAATATATGAATAAGTTCCTTATAGTTAGAGCTTCATTTTCATGGTTAAATCATATTAATTGGTTTCGTTTTGGCTGAGATCGCGTTTTGGGCGGAGGTTCGCCGGTTTTTTTCGGGTTTAACCGGAATCAAAGCTTCGGTGGTTGTTTGATGTGATTTCTGTGTTATCTGGACGTTTGAAGGGTCGTTGAATCGAACCCTATTATTTAATGATTAAATGATTCGGAGACCGTTTTAATTCCGAAAAATGTTCAAAAATTCATAATAAATCAACCGTTCATCCGTTTAATACGAAACAAACACCTCTAGACTCAGAAAAATATTTTGCTTCTATTAAAAATATTTTTGAGACCTAAATTCCTTCGTATCTAAATGACGTTTGTTTTATGGATCATTCTGAGTCAATAATGGATCGATAAAATATTCTTTTTGACCCGATTTCAATTCTAAACATATCGAGACCTATCTTTTGACGATTCAACTTAGGTGTTACATTAATTATGTGATTATGTGTTATGTGGATAATATGATTACCTGCCATATGTGTACGTATTATGTAAATAATAAGTCAACATTGTTGGATTTTAATCGCAGCGGAGGCATGGTAAAACACTTTTACACATACAAAATCCAAATAAAAGCATATAAATCCTGGTAAAAACATAGGGATCGATTACTAACCTTTAATATGCGATCCAAAAGCAACGATCGGAGATCCTTAGCAGCTGCTCCTCAAACGTGAAGCACTCCACCGGTATCCACCAAGAAAACGACGTTAAGGAGGAGAAGGAGGTGGAGAGAATTAGGTTTTATAAAAATTTTGGGGTTTTGGGTTAGAATAGAAATAGGGTTTAAAACACTTTCGGAAATATATACAGTTCAAAACTTTTATATAAACTAAAATTTGATCACACCATTAGATCCGTCTCGGAAAAACGAATCCAACGATATATTGCACGCCCAAAACGGAGTTACGAAACTCCCAGAAAATCAAATTTAATGTGGACAGTCGGGCTGTAACGCATTACAGGAACGCGTTACAAGCCCTGTAACGCATTCCGATGATGCGTTACAACCCTTTTAACCAATTAAAAGGTGTAACGCATTCCGTGAATGCGCCACAGGGTGTAACGCATTCCCGGAATGCGCGACACACCCCCCCCCCCCCCGCGCGCGCGTGCGCCACACGCGCCTGCAGCAGCGCCGCCTAACAGCTTTTCTCGAACTCCGTGCCTATCTTTTCTTTCTCCGTGCATCACAGATAGCATTCAACAGACAGGAAAGCAACAACAACAGATATACAAATAGATATATATATACAACTGAATATACATATATATATACTTATTTAATTATGAATTTAATTGCAAGAACTTCAAAAATTCATAATAAAAAATCTATACATCATAAAATTATGAAAAAAATACCCAGACAATCTACAACACTTGTAGAACCCAGATCAACATTCAAATTATTTTAAGAAATGATTTCTCATCAGACAAAATTAATCCATGATATAACTTGTAAAAATCATAATTAATTCATACAAGCACATAAAATTCTGAAATTTTTACCACAGATCTATATGCATAAAACCTATGCTCTGATACCAATGTTGGATTTTAATCGCAGCGGAGGCATGGTAAAACACTTTTACACATATAAAATCCAAATAAAAGCATATAAACGTGGTAAAAATATAGGGATCGATTACTAACCTTTAATATGCGATCCAAAAGCAACGATCGGAGATCCTTAGCAGCTGCTCCTCAAATGTGAAGCACTCCACCGGTATCCACCAAGAAAACGACGTTAAGGAGGAGAAGGAGGTGGAGAGAATTAGGTTTTATAAAATTGTTGGGGTTTTGGGTTAGAATAGAAATAGGGTTTATAATAGTATATTTATAGGCAAAATTTTCAGCTCAAATTTTCCCATAAATATTATTATTATTATCCCATTTATTATTCTCATTAATAATTAAAACACCTTTTAATTATTAATCATTTTTCTAAACACTTTAGAAATAATTCTCTCTCTTGATTTAATTTCCAAAAAATTAAATCCTTAATTAATAATATTGAGAACTTTTCTTAATTAATTTATAATCAATTAAATCTCATTTAATCAATTATTAAATTTGCCAATTAATTATTTATTTCCCAAATAAATAATTATTAGCCATTATTAATTAATTCCTCCACCATTAAATCATTCTTTTTTATGGTGTGACCCTGTAGGTTCAATATTAAGCCGGTAGTAGAAATAAATAATAATAAAACTATTTTATCATTATTTATATAAATTCTCTAATTTATTAAATATGATTAATTAATTAATCACATTTATTCTACATCGTGAGGGATACGTCTCAGCATATCGCGACTATCCGGATAATATGAATTCACTGCTTAGAATACCAAGAACCTATTCAGTGAATAGTTACCGTACAATAAACTCCTTCTACCCTACAATGTCCCGATTAAATACAAGGCATGGATCTCGTGTCAAGCCTATCTAATTTAATCACTTGCTTACCATTTACTATGCTTAGTTCTATGCAAATTAGAAACTCCTTTCTAATTTCATTCACTCTGTCCAGAGATTCCTGAACTAGCATAAGTGGATCAGCCTTGAATATTCGCTTCCTTCACTGGAAGGGGTAGATCCTTTATTGATCATACACTATCTTCGTGTACAAATTCCTATACCCAGTAGAGCCCTAATAATTGTCCCTGGAGACTAAGAACTAAACCAAAGCATAGTTCAGTGTACAGAAGATGACTATAATGACCTCAAGTCTAAGGATACTTGTACAACTATCACTATGTGAACAACTTCTGACACGTGAATGAACTCCATCAGTTGTTCAGTTGGGCGAGTCATGTTCAGTAAACTTATTCTATAATAAGCACCTACATACTAGCTATAGTGTCACCACACAAATGTCTATGAGAACAGACATCCTTCATAATGAAGCAAGCATAGTATGTACCGATCTCTGCGGATTATTAATTACCAGTTAGTAATCCTACGACCAGGAACTATTTAAGTTTAGAGTTATCATCTTTTAGGTCTCATTATTATGATCTCATCATAATCCATAAAAAGCTTTACTCTAAACTATGGTATATCTTATTTAAACACTTAAATAGATAAAGCCCGTAATAAAAACAAAACAAGTCTTTTATTAATATCAATGAAATCAAAACAGATTACACAGGAAGTTATTCCTAAATCCTAATACATGATTGGACTTAGGACATATTCCTTCAATCTCCCACTTGTACTAAAGCCAATCACTCTGGTATCTAATACCCATCTAGTCTTTATGACGATCAAAGTGACTTTCAGAAAGTAGCTTTATGAGTGGGTCTGCTATGTTGTTATGTATGTCAACTCTATTTCAATACAATACAAGAAATGTTACCGCGCTCCCACTAACCCTTTTGTAGACGCATGGTTCATCTACGTTTTTGATAAAATCAAACTCTTTGATTGTCTCATCAAAACGAATGTTCCATCTTTCGAGAAGCTTGCTTTAAACCACATATGGTTCGCAGCAGCTTACACACTAGGTTTTTATTTCCCTTGGAAAGAAAACCATCTGGCCATTTGCCAGATTTCATAGTCGTAGTAAGCAGCAATCGCAAGCAAAATCCGAACTGCTTTTAACAGTGCTACAGGTAAAAGGTTTCATCAAAGTCAATCCATTGCCTTTGTTTGAATCCTTTTACGAAAATCCTGGCCTTATAGGTCTCCACCTGGCCATCTGCTCTAATCATTCTTTTGTATACCGTATACATAGATTCTATTCCGGATTTCATGGCACTTTACCATTTCTCTGAGTCAACACTACTCATAGCCTCATTATAGGTCACATGGTCGTCATCATCAATGATCGACAACTCATTGTCATTCTCAATGACAAGGCCATATTACCTCTCAGGTTGGCGAGACACTCTCCCTGACCTACGAATGGGCTGTTCCACAGAAGGTTGTTCAGTCAGAACAGGTATTTCCACTTGATCCGTAGTAGTTTGTGCTTCTTGAACTTCATCAAGTTCAATTTTGCTCCCACTGTTTCCTTCAAGGATAAACTCCTTTTCCAATAAGGTAGCATGTCTAGAGACAAACACCCGATGATCGGTGTAAAAGTAATACCCTAAAGTCTCTTTAGGATATCCCACAAAACTACATTTTACGGATCGATATTCCAGCTTATCTGGGTCAACTTTCTAGACATAAGCTGGACATCCCCAAATCTTAACGTGTTTAAGACCCGGTTTCCTTACTTTCCATATCTCATACGGAGTTTGAGGAACAGATTTGGAAGGCACCTTATTCAGTAAATATGCTGAGGTTTCCAATGCATAACCCCATAGGAATACTGGAAGATTTGCATAGCTCATCATAGACCGGACTATGTCTAACAAAGTTCGATTTCTCCTTTCAGATACCAATCTGGAGGAGTCCACTGGAAGACTATACCATTTACTTTGAGATAATCTAGA
Organism: Apium graveolens; assembly: GCF_009905375.1. Lineage (NCBI taxonomy): Eukaryota > Viridiplantae > Streptophyta > Magnoliopsida > Apiales > Apiaceae > Apium > Apium graveolens. The sequence continues at coordinate 43,069,221 of NC_133653.1, forward strand.
AATACTCCTTTAAAGTATTCACCACCTCGATCTGATCGAAGAGTTATAATATTATGTTTGGTTGTTTCTCCACTTCATACTTATACTCTTTGAACTTTTCAAAGGCTTCAGACTTGTGTTTCATCAAACACATATCCGAATCTAGATCTATTATCCATGAAAGTAATGAAGTATGAAAATCCACCCATGGCTTGCGTAGACATTGGTCCACATACATCTGTGTGTACCATTCCTAGCAAATTTGCAGCCCTCTCTCCATGTCTACTAAACGGAGACTGCAGTGCCACAATGAAGTGAGATTTTCATCATCCCTTTTCTTTTATTAGTTTGTTCAATCTGAAGTAAATTATGTCACATTTATACAGACCATTATTTAAAGTACCACGTCCATAAAGAATATTATCTCTAAGAATAGAACATTCATTATTCTCAATAATAAATGAAAATCCATCCAAGTCTAACATGGGAATAATATTCCTCACAATCGAGGGAACAAAATAACAATTATTTAAAACAATAGTCTTGCCCGTAGGCATATGTAAATGAAATGATTCTACATCTACAGCAGCAACTCTTGCTCCATTTCCCATCAATAGAATCACCTCCTCTTCTTCAAGAGTCCTACTTCTCCTTAGTCCCTGCAACAAATTGCAGATTTGAGAACCACAGGAGGTATCTAATACCCAAGTAGAAATTTGATTTAATGACATATTCACTTCTATCATGAACATACCTGAATCATAAGCGGTAGTCTCACTACCCTTCTTCTTCTTCTTCAATTCTGCAAGGTAAACCTTGCAGTTCCTCTTCCAGTGCCCCACCTTGTTACAGTGAAAGCAAACAACTTTGCTCTTGGGGTCTTCAGCTTTTGGTGGAACCGGCATTTTCTCACCTACTTTCTTCTTCTTGGAAGAGTTCCTCTTCCTTTTCTTAGGATTGGAACCTTCACCAATTAGAAGAACAGAACTCTTCTTAGGGGAAAAATTCAATTCCGCAGTCTTCAACATGTTGTGGAGTTCAGGCAGGCTGACATCCAACTTATTCATGTGAAAGTTCACAACAAACTGCGAGAACGAACTCGGAAGCGATTGCAAGACCAGGTCTTGGCTCAGCTCCCCATCCATGGCAAAACCAAGTTGTCCAAGACGTTCAATCAAATTGATCATCTTAAGTACATGGTCATTCACAGATGATCCCTCAGACATCCTACAACCGAACAGCTCCTTCGATATCTCATATCGAGCTGTCCTCCCTGCCACATCATACAACTCTTGTAGATGCATGAGGATAGTGTGAGCATCCATATGCTCATGTTGCTTCTGTAGCTCAATGTTCATGGAAGCTAGCATGATGCATTGAGCAACATTTGCATCATCTATCCACCTACGATACACAACATGTTCATCATTATGCGCATCGCTAACAGGTTCAGTAGGTTTAGGTGAGTCAATCACGTATTCCAGCTTCTCAATCCTGAGAACAATTCTCAAGTTTCGAAGCCAGTCAGCATAATTAGGACCAGTCAACTTGTGAGCATCTAGTATGCTCCTGAGTGATAGTGCAGAAGACATAACGTAGTAAATCTGTAAATGATAAACACATAACAACACTCAGCAAATATTCGATTTCATTTTAAAAACACTATATGAATCGGGTCTTTATTCATAAGTGGCTCCCACTAGTTTATTTAATTTATTCAACCTCCTATGTGAAAAATTAAGCATTCATAATGCTAGTGGGAATAGGGATCCTACATTCCATTACACAACCCCGGCTGTGGCACGAAACACCATGTAATGTTCAATAGGCAGACAACTCTTGTCAATTACATCTAATGTTATTCCCTAATCAAACTTTAGCCTCTTGAATAATTGAGTCATGGCTGTGGCACGACAAACTCAATATTCTAAGTCAAGTCTAACCCAACATTCCGTACAATTGAATCAGTCCCCAAAGGCCCACGGCTGTGGCACGTAACGACCTTTAGATTCTTATTCAATGTACACATCTCTATGTAATAGACAAGTATTTCTTATTTCGAAATCAAAGCCCTCGGCTATGGCACGAAATGACAATGATTTAAAAATATGAACTACTTTCTATCATGTTGGAAGGCTATGACCGACACAAGCCCGTTGTGTCATTGGCCAATTACTACTTGATATTATTTAATTTTAGAGGGATTATATTACGTTACAATCATAATCATATTATAAAGAGATTCTTCCTTTTAAATTAAATATTTCAAATCAATAATCAATAATCAGATGATTCCCAGATCGGGTGGAGCATTGTCAAGAGGCGTCACTTAATAACCCTTTCTTACAGATAGAAATCTGTTGTTGACAGAATCATCCTTTCTCTTATATCGAAAATTCATATTCAATTACGTGTTTCATAAACACAAGAATCTCATGATTGTATTCATAATATTGTTATTAAGGTTATGAAATACTTTCACTATATTAGGTTGTCTAACAAACGCCTTATGTTCATTTAAGTTCACCTAAATCTATCATCGCATGATAAACTAAGCATATATCACATATATCAACATGAATAAACATCACGGTAGGCATGTTATATCATCTAGCATATTGGTCTAAGCATCATACATCTCTATGTATCACATGAAGCATTTAAAAGCAATTAAAACAGTTAAAACAGCTTTAAAACACTTTCGGAAATATAAACAGTTCAAAACTTTTATATAAACTAAAATTTGATCACACCATTAGATCCGTCTCGGAAAAACGAATCCAACGATATATTGCACGCCCAAAACGGAGTTACGAAACTCCCAGAAAATCAAATTTAATGTGGACAGTCGGGCTGTAACGCATTACAGGAACGCGTTACAAGCCCTGTAACGCATTCCAGTGATGCGTTACAACCCTTTTAACCAATTAAAAGGTGTAACGCATTCCGTGAATACGCCACAGGGTGTAACGCATTCCCGGAATGCGCGACCCCCCCCCCCCGCGCGCGCGTGCGCCATACGCGCCTGCAACAACGCCGCCTGACAGCTTTTCTCGAACTCTGTGCCTGTCTTTTCTTTCTCCGTGCATCACAGACAGCATTCAACAGACAGGTAAGCAACAACAACAGATATACAAATAGATATATATATATACAACTGAATATACATATATATATACTTATTTAATTACGAATTTAATTGCAAGAACTTCAAAAATTCATAATAAAAAATCTATACATCATAAAATTATGAAAAAAATACCCAGACAATCTACAACACTTGTAGAACCCAGATCAATATTCAAATTATTTTGAGAAATGATTTCTCATCAGACAAAATTAATCCATGATATAACTTGTAAAAATCATAATTAATTCATACAAGCACATAAAATTCTGAAATTTTTACCACAAATCTATATGCATACAACCTATGCTCTGATACCAATATTGGATTTTAATCGCAGCGGAGGAATGGTAAAACACTTTTACACATACAAAATCCAAATAAAAGCATATAAACGTGGTATAAACATAGGGATCGATTACAAACCTTTAATATGCGATCCAAAAGCAACGATCGGAGATCCTTAGCAGCTGCTCCTCAAACGTGAAGCACTCCACCGGTATCCACCAAGAAAATGACGTTAAGGAGGAGAAGGAGGTGGAGAGAATTAGGTTTTATAAAATTTTTGGGGTTTTGGGTTAGAATAGAAATAGGGTTTATAATAGTATATTTATAGGCAAAATTTTCAGCTCAAATATTCCCATAAATATTATTATTATTATCCCATTTATTATTCTCATTAATAATTAAAACACCTTTTAATTATTAATCCTTTTTCTAAACACTTTAGAAATAATTCTCTCTCTTGATTTAATTTCCGAAAAATTAAATCCATAATTAATAATATTAAGAACATTTCTTAATTAATTTATAATCAATTAAATCTCATTTAATCAATTTTTAAATTTGCCAATTAATTATTTATTTCACAGATAAATAATTATTAGCCATTATTAATTAATTCCTCCACCATTAAATCATTCTCTTTTTATGGTGTGACCCTGTAGGTTCAATATTAAGCCGGTAGTAGAAATAAATAATAATAAAAGTATTTTATCATTATTTATATAAATTCTCTAATTTATTAAATATGATTAATTAATTAATCACATATATTCTACATCGTGAGGGATACTTCTCAGCATATCGTGACTATCCGGATAATATGAATTCACTGCTTAGAATACCAAGAACCTATTCAGTGAATAGTTACCGTACAATAAACTCCTTCTACCCTCCAATATCCCGATTAAATACAAGGCATGGATCTCGTGTCAAGCCTATCTAATTTAATCACTTGCTTACCATTTACTATGCTTAGTTCTATGCAAATTAAAAACTCCTTTCTAATTTCATTCACTCTGGCCAGAGATTCCTGAACTAGCATAAGTGGATCAGCCTTGAACATTCGCTTCCTTCGCTGGAAGGGGTAGATACTTAATTGATCATACACTATCTTCGTGTACAAATTCCTATACCCAGTAGAGCCCTAATAATTGTCCCTGGAGACTAAGAACTAAACCAAAGTAGAGTTCAGTGTACACAAGATGACTATGATGACCTCAAGTCTAAGGATACTTGTACAACTATCACTATGTGAACAACTGCCGACACGTGATTGAACTCCATCAATTGTTCAGCTGGGCGAGTCATGTTCAGTGAACTTATTCTATAATAAGCACCTACATACTAGCTATAGTATCACCACACAAATGTCTATGAGAACAGACATCCTTCATAATGAAGCAAGCATAGTATGTACCGATCTCTGTGGATTATTAATTACCAGGTAGTATTCCTATGACCAGGAACTATTTAAGTTTAGAGTTGTCATCTTTTAGGTCTCACTATTATGATCTCATCATAATCCATAAAAAGCTTTACTCTAAACTATGGTATATCTTATTTAAAGACTTAAATAGATAAAGCCCGTAATAAAAACAAAACAAGTCTTTTATTAATATCAATGAAATCAAAACAGATTACACAGGAAGTTATTTCCTAAATCCTAATACATGATTGGACTTAGGACATATTCCTTTCAAACATGTCTTTTAGATGTTATCTGAATGAGATATGATTTTTATCTATTATTATCGGGCGGGTAGACGATAGGGATAAGTGTATAGACTAGTTAATTATATATTGTCAGTTCATTGAATAGTATTATTTGTGATAGATCCGCATAGTGTGAGACGTTCAAAGCCAGATAGAGATTGTATAAGTAAAGCCTGATTGCGTGTAGTACTGAAACGAGTGGATTCAGGATAGAGATAAACCTAAGAGGGTAAATGATAAGAAAGGTCAAGTAGCCCGTCAAGGGTAAGTCAGATGCGACAGGACTGAGTGATATGGCAGCTAGTTAAAGATCAGAGGGATTCTCAATTGAGGCAAGTATTCCTAACCTTTCTCCTTAAATACTGCAAATATTTATTCGCTCGTATTCTAAGTTCAGAATAGTTAACTGTTTTATATCTCATTGCAATTACTCTTATTATGCCAGTTCTTTTCATTATTGTTCCTATATTTCGATTGCTCTCTTGAGCAAATACCCATTCGTTCGGGTTATTTGCGAACCCTAATTTGGGATGTTTTGAAATCAAAATGATTTGATATCAAAATACTCTACGGGCTGGACGGTTATTATTAGGACCAGTGATAAGCTGGATCCTATGGGTCAGGGATGAACCGGACCCTTTGGCCATAGTTGCCTGGGTACCCCATATGTTGGTTGGGTCTATGCAGTTGGGTATAGAGCCGCACTATCTCCTGACTGATCAGCAGGTTTGAGTGCATATGTTGGTTTCTAGTGTCCAGTCTAATTTATTGTTGATCGCCATTAACGGCATTCCTTCCCGAATAATTCATAATTACAAATTTCAAAAGGATGAACTATTGAAACAATTATTGTTTTTTTCCGGAAAAATGCGATTTATGATTAAAGGCCAATGAGGTCTGATGTTTTATTCGCTCAACTAATTAAATATGTAAAGACATTTTTAAAATCATTCAACAATCGTTTCCAGGAGTTTATTGATCTGAAACCTGGAAACCATTTATAATACTTGCTGGGCATTTTTGACTCACTCTTGCTTTGTGAACTCTTATTTCTTTCAGTATCAAATGAGGGCAAAGTGAATAGCTTTGAATAGACAGCAAAAGTGGTGAGATTCCAGCTGAAGAAATTTGGAAATGTCAGAGTGATCAGTACAAGGAGATTACTAGTGAGGTAATGAAATTGTATCTAGACAATATAAATTTTAGAAGGTTAAATTCTTGTTTCATACTATAACCTGTAAGCGATCCTGATTACGAGGGGTTATCTGCATATTATTTTAATATACAGGTTTTTATTATTATTTAAAAGTTATTTAGTTACACCCAATCCTGACCCCGGATTTGGAGGCGTCACAGTTGGCATCAGAGCTACATGTTATTGGTCACTAAAATAAGAATAGGTGAGAGTAAGATAGGAATGGTAGGCCGTACAAGATAGAAAAGACCCTAGGCATATTCTTTTTTTTTTATTTTGAATTGAGTGATTAAGGATTAGCAGGTCCGATACGGAATTGGTAAGCTAGGATTGTTGAGGCAAGCATAAGGCGAATATCGCAATGCTATAGGTATATTGAGTTTTCCGATCCTATAGTAATGAGGAATCAATAGATCGGCGGAGACTGGATATGCTACCCTACATTTCATGCAATTTTGAAGAAGATGCGAATGAGTCTTGTGAGAATTCTAGTTGAGTTTTGGGTACGATTTAACTTAGGATTAGGTAGTAGGACGAGCATCACGCTAGAGGCAACAAGTTGATGGAAGCTGATGAAGAACCAACGTTGCATGTTTTGAAGGCACCACCACTACGAGAAGATTCCTATCACTTATTGGGGGCTGCGCAAGAAATGATATCTACCTTACTAGGTATAGGTAAGAGTAGCAAGATGATGCGACCCTATCCATAAACCGAACATCGAATCATCTGCGTGGTTGTAAGCATAGCGTCAAAAATGATGGCAAGAATATCAGAGATAGTACTAAATGGCAGAATTGCGGTGGAATTGCGAATAAAGGATATACGACGGTAAATGAAGTTTCGTCGACTAATAAGTGCGAGCAGAATCCAAGGAAGAAAAGAAGATGTACCAAAATGGAGAAACCCTTATATGGGCATTCTTTTAATTTGATATTACATTAATGGATCAAGAGAGTAGCAAGTAACTTATATAGTAATGACAACCAAATATTTGATTTTCCAAAATTTTAAAATGAGATTTCGGAGAAGATTTCCTTAATCAACTTTCATAAGATTTTTGTATGAAATGAGTTTTACAATTTGGTTGTCGAATTACTATTTATGTTCTTGTTATTATAAACAGAAAATGACCTAAAAAGAAGAATGGATATAGACTCGGTGTTGTTAGTTCGAGGGACTAAGTAGATTCCCCCCCCCCCAACAGGGAGAAGGTTTAAAATTTTCGTGAAAGACGAGAGTAATCTTTGTTTAAATAATATCAATAATTGAATCAACATGTTAAAACATTATTCGTGAAATTATTAAAACTTAACGAAAATTGTGATTCGAATGGACCGAGGATGATTGAAGGAAATGGAAGACTCTTCCAGAAGATTGGTGAAAAATAATAATCCTGATCGTCGAAGTTGAGGCAATGCGTGATCAATGGTTATTTTATGCGGCATAAATGGAAATCTGAAGCAGTAGTTATAAATTTTGTAAGGACGCGATATGATCGAATTATTAAAGCTTTGAATATGGAGGCATTTTCAGAAGACATTCCGAAGTTATAATGTGACCTAAATGGTGAATCTCTCATTCGACTGGTTTCTGAAGGCATAATTAGGTGGAGCGTGGAAGGTGATCAACATCGAAATTCCTCTTCTTAACATGATAACATATATTCTTCTTGATTCTTGGATATGTATAAGTTTCTTATGTGGATAAATCATATGAAGTGAAGACGAAAGAAAATTTGTTGTATTCCTTCTGAATTGTTACTCTCCTTAAATCACTGATTTCTGATTGACACAAATAGTGTTGTGGTATGACGCTTTGTCGAAATGATGAAGAGTCGGGTGGGACGCCACCTAATCATGTACTGTATGCCATATAGTATGAAAGACTGGCCATCTTGAGTATGAATATGGTTGTCTCATTCACATCTAAATCTTCAGTCATTCTTCTTCCTTCAATTGACTTACAGATTCTTCCAACTGTTTATTGTAATTGTATTTCCTTATCCTTCTTTTCATTCAAAATCCTATTCACACACTCTCCTCTTGCGTAGAGTATGTTCTCTGACGATTTCAAAAGAAATGAAATAGTGTGATACATGGAATTATACAACGAACATAGATACGACTGCAAATCGATAAATGGTGGACATTTGCGAGCAAGGAAAATATATGTACCGACAAATATGGACGTGGCGAAGACATCAAGTCAGACAGTGGTTCGTGTTACGAGGATCTCATCAATACGATAGATTGTGGTAACATGATGCGCATCAAATCACAGGATCTCGACGTGAAATGAATCGTTAGTGAACCGTAATAATTAGATCAATTACAAAATAAGGAAGTAAGTGGTGTACGTCAGACGGAGCAAACGAGTATCGGGACGACGATCGAAGATAAAGGAAATTCTGAACAATTACTCAGACATGCAATTACTACGTGAAACATCCCTTCGTCGCGGGAAGATATTTGTCGTGAAGATTCAAGATGGAAGAAATCTTAAATGTAATCAGACTGCGAACGTGCTCTTCAAGAAATTGTGAAATTCTCTAACTTACGTAAATAAGTGATGGTGAATTCAATGTTTATACCCGGGTTAGTGACGAAAGTTTGATGCGGAACCATAAGTAGAGATGAAGCAATGGTGATTCGACGATGAAACCTTTTAAGAAATAACGATATAACGATTAAGGTTATACCAGATTGCGATGATAGTAATGAAAACCGTGCGTGGTTATTAAAAGATAAACTGATTAGTTAATAAAATTAAGTGTGTATCGTCAATAATAAATGATTGGTGTGACCAATCAAATGATGCGGTATAATTTTTCTATACACAATTAGTAATGACAATAAATAAGTTAAAATACTCGCGAAATAAAATTTTGAGACACGAGATAAATTATAAAGCTTACTGATAAAATTTTGTAACATTCTGAAAGAACTAGGAAGAAAGTGGTTATATTAATCCTTGTTGATTTAAAGACCTTAGGTCTCATTTCAAAAGATATATGTTATTCCAGTTAATCATACATATACTAATCAGAAGGATATAGTTCGAGCTATGGTGGATGGATGAATTTGGTTAATAGAAATGGATGGATGTGATTGTAGATGATTTGGTAGATTGATGGTGTCGGCTTGAGTCTGACTGGTAGTCGATGGTATAGGGGAGGTGCTGCCCAAATTTTCAGAAATTACCCTACATGTAAGGATAAAGGAGTGTGTTCTCGCTCCCAGTTGTACTCTAAATGGTTGTGATTTTGGTTCTTGAGAAAGAATGTCAGGATCGAACTGACTTTATATAATTGGTCTTTGATTCTAGTTAGCTAGTCTTCACTTGGTTTAAGTGATCGGTTAAAAGAGGTAATTGATCAACTTTACCAACTAATGGTTAGTTAAATAGAGATCGATTCCAATTAGATTAAGTCAAGCTCTAACATGATTTTCAGATCCAAAATCAAAGCGGTTGGTAAGTTAAAGGAAGTGATGGCATTAGCAGGAATCGAAAGTTTAGTAGAATTAGCATGATGTTACCACAGACATGTGCGAGACTTTATCTAGATAAATACGCTCTTTTCGATAGACAAGAGGCACAAAAAGTAATTGGTATATGTTAGTAAGAGGAAAGTTTTCAAGAACTGAAGGTTCTAGATAAAGCAAAGAGATTCTATCATCTGTAATAGCATTCTAGGAAGGATTTGAAAGTATAACCATATCGAATGGCGATTGAATAAAAGTTTTCGAAAGCTCGCAAATCTAAGTATCCGAGGTAAGACGAAGAATTAAATAAGAAAAAGTGGAATAAAAAGGATGATAAAGAAATGTTATAAAATAATCCAGGATATATGTTGTGAACATCAGATATGCTAGAACTAAGAAGAGAATGAAGTAAAACACCGGCAATTGAAGACAAGAATTTCATTCAAAGAATGCGCGTAAGCAGGAAAGATTAAACAACAGTATTCGTGGCAAACTATTAGTGAAGAACGATACAATGAATCTCATATCGGAATTCCCTATAATTAAAGTTAAGTTCCGAAGATTCTAATGAATGATTTACCAAGGTTACCTCGGAGTATTAGGTAAAATTTCTCATTGGTTACTGTACAAGTCGAGCTGGTGTCAAAAGCCTTGTATCGTACAACCTAGTGGGAATGAGATATTGAGTGAAGGAAAACTTCAGAAATGTGGAATGCAAGAATAATGAAATAAAGGATACTTCGCGCTACACACAAAAGTGATCATGGAGAAAAGAGAAGGGAGTTATGAAGTCACGCATCGATTATCAGAAATTGCAAGTTGAAGATTAAGTGAACATAATGTACCAGGAGTAATTGGATAGTGTAATTGTATTTATTGATAATATCCTCGCCCATTCAAGAATTAAGAAAGACCAAGTTGAACACCTGGAGATATGCATGTGAAGGGTAAAAGCTTAGCAAATGTGTTTTGATGCTACAAAGGTATGAACTCTGGTTATAATTAATTATGAGCTGCGGAAGTATGGTTAATCACCAACCAAGCAAGATCCATTCAGAGACAGATATTTTGAGTGGAAAAGAAGAGTGAATATCACTAAGATTGCTGGGGAGTGGATAAAGGGATAGGAAAAGTTAGAAATTGAAAACAGGTTTTGATCCGAATTCTGGATTATACTGATATTTATTTTATTGTTAGATATCAAAGGTGGTTTTAATATAGATGATTGATGTTGACTTCAGTATGGAATGTTGTGAGCATCAAAGTTCAAATTGATATCTAATTTGATATGATAATAAAATTAGTATTAGTACCAAGAGTTCGATTTTGAATAAAGTTATGGTTCATTCTATGTCAAATTAATATTTCCTTTCCGATAGTAAAGTATTCTCGCTTAGTGAATATACTGGATAGTGATTGCAAAGAAATTAAAGTATATTACAAAGTGGTAAATTAAATACAATTGTCGAGATCTTGCTTTAACTTTTAGTTTGAGTAGATTTAGAACATTTCGAAGCATCAGACGCCATGGATTCAGTATATCGGGCGCAGGTGGATTGAAAGTACAAGAGACCAGCTAAAAGTTCTCGAATATGATTGAAAACAATTATAGGCCAGACTAACCAACAGAAGGAGACGCTAGAAGTAAAGTAGAACAGTCAGGAAAATGGAAGGTGCATAATCGCAAATTATTAAAATTAGAAAGAAAATCAGATTGGTATAACTCAAGTTAGTCCATCAAGACAATGAGATAGATAGAACGGTTACGAATGAGTTGACCCTGTTGTTACAAGCATAACGAGTTCATAAGATGTTTAAATGTATATGGCTAAGAAAGGTAATTTAGCTCCCTACGTATAAAATGAAGGTTGATTCAGGTTACGTGAGTAACTGACAGATTTAATGTCAGTGAAAGACCGTTGAATTGTGATTAAAATAATGAGACCGAGGAATTATAGGAAAGGTACCTGGAGAATATCATAGTCAACGTGAGAAAGCTAATGCGCCCCGATTCCAGTGTATCATTTACAAATGAAGAAGAAGATTACAGGAACGGTTAAAAAGCCTCCAATGTGATGGGAAGTGATTATAAATTAAGTTATTTGGACGAAGAAACATATGGGGACTAGGTTCAACACCGAGTAACAATTGTAAACGCACATAAGCACGAGTTACTAGAATTAGAAAGAAAAAGATAATTAAGATGTGTTATGTTGGTCCTTCTTACATGGTAAAATAGACAGGATAAATAGAAGAGAGTTGGCTGCACCGCTACCCGTATAGCGAATCCATAGGGCGTTTATCTGTATATATCCAGACGGAGTAGGTTAGCTCCATTATATATAGGAGATGGAGAGTGGAATTGAGTTAGACAAACAACAAATAGAATATGATGTTAGCGAGAGGCTATAAAGGAAAGATTGATATTACACGTTAAGGTTTAAAAATATATATATATATATATATATATAAGATTGAGAGATTAACCTGAGAAAATGAAAGTTATATACTTGAAAAGTATCAGTATTATTCGTTAGCGTGATTCTAAGGACATAATCCTTTTAAGGGGGGAAGGATGTAACATCCGGGAAATATCGTGTAATTATTTGTATCAATATATGATTATTATGTGAATATTATATGAATTTCTGGTGAATTATCTGATGTTTGATAATAATATTTGGATGCTTGTATGTAATAAAATGTGAGTATGTTAATTTTAATATGTCCAGAATAAAATATAGATAATTAAGGTATTTTTCTGGTAATTTTTGGAGTATTAGATGATTTTATAATAATTTATGAATTATTAATTATTTTCTGAATAATTACAAAATTATTTTATAAAGCCGGGAATCGTCCGACTTCAACCGTTTTTACGTTTTTACAACCCGAAACTCTTCCGAAAACTCCTTCCTAACCTAATATGGTAATTCCGGACATTTTCCGTGTTTTCACTTTTTCGATCCGGATTACGGTTTGACCCGTGCGCGGCCCGGCGCAAAATTTTCGATACGACAATCATTTCGGTAAATGAATGAAACCCGTATTTTCAAAAGATGGGATATTATAATATTATTTCCGTATAAAGTATTTTATAAAAAGCCCGGTTGGGATAATTATACAGAATTGTTATCAAACCGGATCGTTATTGCAGTTACTTGGCGGCTAAGCAACTAATTTAACGATCCAAAATGATCCAGAATGATCCAATATTCCATAAATATAAATAGCCTGTTTCTTATTTCGTTTATTCCGTTTATTCATTTGCAACCAGTAAAAATACCGTAAATACAGAGAAAACCCTAGAAAACCGATACGTTTCTGATAATCAAACACACGAACGAAGGCGTTATCGAACTCCGATTCGGGCGTGCAGCATATCAAAACGAAGCTCTCGAAATCTTCTTTCTGAATCAATCATCAATTTCTGCCCAGAAATCATGGTAATTTTCTTATTTATTTATTTATATTCGAATTATTTAATAATTAAATTATGAAAATTTGTTCTTGATGTTGTTGATATGATTTGATGCTTACATCGTGTAGATTATATTTTTCTGGTCATTTTGGTATATTATACTTCGAATTTGGAGTTTAATAACATGGTTAAATTGATGTTTGATTCTCAGATTGTTAAATTAGGGTTTATAATTGTTTGAAAGTTCTTAATTAGAATTGGGAACCTTTAATTGATTGATTCTGAATAAAATCGGAATATGTGAATAAGTTCCTTATAGTTAGAGCTTCATTTTTATGGTTAAATCATATTAATTGGTTTCGTTTTGGCTGAGATCGCGTTTTGGGCGGAGGTTCGCCGGTTTTTTTCGGGTTTAACCGGAATCGAAGCTTCGGTGGTTGTTTGATGTGATTTCTGTGTTATCTGGACGTTTGAAGGGTCGTTGAATCGACCAGGGGTGAAAATCAGGGGGAAACGACTTGTTTTGGGCCTCAACGGAGCCTCGTCGGAGCTCCGGTGGTGGCTGGTTTTTGCAGAATTCAGGCGGGTCGGGCGGTGTTCTTCACCGACCCGGTTGACCCGGTTACCGACCCGTTTGGTTCTAAATAAAACCCGGTTTTGATTCCCTGAAATCCAATTACAAATCCTGAAAGTTGTTTCTGATTTCTTTTATTTTAAAAATTATTTTAAAATTCTGTTTAATCCTAAAAATCTATATTTAATTTCGAAAAATTATTTTAAAAATCCAGGAAATTATTTTTAATTATTTAAAAATAAATCTGATTTATTTTAATTAATTTTAATTAGTTTTTAATTATTATAATTAATTGATTAATTAATTTAATTAATTATTAATTAATTTTAATTGATTTAATAATTAGATTTAATTACTTAAAAATTGATATAAAAATTCCGAAAAATAGTTTCGAGCTTTAAAATATTATTTTAAATTATTTTCAAGACTCGATAATTATTATAAAATTATTTTAAAGACATATTTAGGTATTCGAACCCTATTATTTAATTATTAAATGATTCGGATACCGTTTTAATTCCGAAAAATGTTCAAAAATTCATAATAAATCAACCGTTCGTCCGTTTAATACAAAACGAACGCCTCTAGACTCAGAAAAATATTTTGCTTCTATTAAAAATATTTTTGAGACCTAAATTTCTTCGTATCTAAATGACGTTTATTTTATGGATCATTTTGAGTCAATAATGGATCGATAAAATATTTTTTTTGACCCGATTTCAATTCTAAACATATCGAGACCTATCTTTTGACGATTCAACTTAGGTGTTACATGAATTATGTGATTATGTGTTATGTGGATAATATGATTACCTGCCATATGTGTACGTATTATGTAAATAATAAGTCAACATGTCTTTTAAATGTTATGTGAATGAGATGTGATTTTTATATATTATTATCGGGTGGGTAGACGATAGGGATAAGTGTATAGACTAGTTAATTATATATTGTCAGTTCATTGAATAGTATTATTTGTGATAGATCCGCATAGTGTGAGACGTTCAAAGCCAGATAGAGATTGTAGAAGTAAAGTCTGATTGCGTGTAGTACTGAAACGAGTGGATTCAGAATATAGATAAACCTAAGATGGTAAATGATAAGAAAGGTCAAGTAGCCCGTCAAGGGTAAGTCAGATACGACAGGACTGAGTGATATGGCAGCTAGTTAAAGATCAGAGGGATTCTCAATTGAGGCAAGTATTCCTAACCTTTATCCTTAAATACTGCAAATATTTATTCGCTCGTATTCTAAGTTCAGAATAGTTAACTGTTTTATATTTCGCTGCAATTACTCTTGTTATGCCAGTTCTTTTCATTATTGTTCCTATAATTCGATTGCTCTCTTGAGCAAATACCCATTCGTTCGGCTTATTTGCGAACCCTAATTTGGGATGTTTTGAAATCAAAACGATTTGATATCAAAATACTCTACGGGCTGGACGGTTATTATTAGGACCAGTGATAAGCTGGATCCTATGGGTCAGGGATGAACCGGACCCTTAGGCCATAGTTGCCTGGGTACCCCATATGTTGGTTGGGTCTATGCAGTTGGGTATAGATCCACACTATCTCCTGACTGATCAGAAGGTTTTAGTGCATATGTTGGTTTCTAGTGTCCAGTCTAATTTATTGTTGTTCGCCATTAACGGTATTCCTTCCCGAATAATTCATAATTATAAATTTCAAAAGGATGAACTATTGAAATAATTACTGTTTTTTTTCGGAAAAATGCGATTTATGATTAAAGGCCAATGAGGGCCGATGTTTTATTTGCTCAACTAATTAAATATGTAAAGATGTTTTTAAAATCATTCAACAATCGTTTCCAGGAGTTTACTGATCTGAAACCTGGAAACCATTTATAATACTTGCTGGGTATTTTTGGCTCACTCTTGCTTTGTGAACTCTTATTTCTTTCAGTATTAAATGAGGGCAAAGTGAATAGCTTTGAATAGACAACAAAGGTGGTGAGATTCCAGCTGAAGAAATTTGGAAATGTCAGAGTGATCAGTACAAGAATATTACTAGTGAGGTAATGAAATTGTATCTAGACAATGTAAATTTTAGAAGGTTAAATTCTTATTTCATACTATAACCTGTAAGCGATCCTGATTATGAGGGGTTATCTGTATATTATTTTAGTATACAGGTTTTTATTATTATTTAAAAGTTGTGTAGTGACACCCAATCCTGACCCCGGATTTGGAGGCGTCACATATAGGGTCAAAAAACTTAAAATTGTGTGTAAAAAAGTCAAACGATATAAAAAACAGATGGAATATATATTATTCATGTGTCAAAATAAAATAATGTTTAACTGAGCTAAACATAAAATTGAAAGCCAACTATAATTAATTGGATACGATCGGTAGAATTAGTGTTAGACTAAAATAATATATTATAATATTGTTGTGTGCTAAAATAAAATTTTGTATATATCTATAACCTTCATACTATTTTATTAAGATAAAAATAGATGTGATTCTTTGATCGGTATATGGCATTAAACTAAAATGAAATAATATATATTATTTATCCGATCTAAAAATTTATAAAACTAATGCATAATAAAAAAGAATTAAAATTAAAATATAATTCGACTCTTAAAATAAAATAATATATATATATATATATATATTATTCGAGTTAAAACAAAATTATACTATTGATTCAGTTTTGAACTAAAATCAAAATAAATGTATAATAGTAATAGTTATTATATTAATTAGTACAAAATTTAAATTTTATCAACTAACTAAGTAATTCTAAATTAAAAAGTATAACTCAAACATGTGTCCTATTTAATTGGGTTGGGTGTATATTTTCCAGAACCCATTTACTAGGTCGTATTATGAAATTATTTAGGTTAACACCTAATTATTATAAATAACTATTCAGTTATACTTACTGTAACATGATTTCTATTTAAACAAATATAATTATTAAAATATGAAATTAAAAGTAATAAAATATTAATTTTATAAAACAACCATGCATCGCACGAGTTTTAGGCTAGGATTATATAATAGACGAAATATTAAAAGTTTGGTTGGTACGGTCCTTCCTTCAAATACATAATTGCCCTTTATTAAAAAATTTCAATATTTTACTAAATTACCATTGCTTAATTAATATATAACCAATTACCTTTATAAGTAAAACTAGGGATTTTTTGCCCGCGCTACGTGCGCTCCATATTTCTTCAATTTTTAATTTTTTTCTCGAAATTTGTAATTTTTATAACATAAACGGTTATCTTCTATTTTTATTTAATTTATTTATTATAGTTATTTATGTTCCGTTTATTTTAAAATATAAAATTGATATTATAGTTTAACTTTAAATCTCAAATTTTTATTTTAGTTTTCTTTCTCTCACATTTAACCAATTAAAAGTCTCTTAACTCATATTTCAACATTTCTCTTTTACGTTTTTAGTAGTCAATGTTTTAATAATTTTTACAACAAAACTGAGTATATATTTTTTTTAATTAAATACTTTTTTAAAAAATACAGTAAATATTTTTTTTGTCCGCTAACACAAAAAATCCGTCCATAACTTATATAATTTTAACTATATTATGAAAACTGCCAAAGTCTTACTTAAAAAAATGCTAAAGTCTTAACTTTTAAAGTTGTAAATATTTACGTATTATATTCAAAAATGATGTAATATATTATAATTATAAAATTAGTAATCACTATTTTTTCTCCGCTAACACAACATTTCGTCCACAACTCAATAAACAAATAATTAAATTCAAATAATTATGCTTTTAAATTTATTCTAATAATTATGTAAAATTCAAATATTTTCAACATATCTCATTTGATTTTTTACGTAATTAAATTAAATTATTTTTAAATTGTTTATTCATACAATAAAAATTTATTTATTGTTCATAAAAAGGATATATAGGTCAAATGTAGTTGAATTTATTACTTATCTCTAATGTACAAAAGGGGTTACATGCAGATATAGGTCCATCTCGATTCCTGCTCAAATCCCCGGGGTAGAAGGTCTATCAATTCTCATATCAAGCTCAATCCTCAGATAATCTACACTATGGTACTAATTCCTCAATCCTCTGTTACTGTTTGTTTAATTTGAAGTTCGGTTGTATGCTTCAGTTTCTCACAATCGGTTGTTATAGTAGTTTATCTAACTTATTTGGTCTGATCTGTATGATCATTGAGAATGTAATTCAAGTTATATTGATCTTAATTGATGCATGTAAAGACTTAATCCGATTGGGATATGAATAATAGTATCCGCATAATTTGAGAAGCAGAGCAAATTGATGTTTTATTTTATGAGTAGTAAACATGTAGGTATGTTCTATTTGATATATGCATTCACAATTGTAGTTTTTCCTTTTGTTTAAAATCATGGTAAGGAATTTGATATGGGGAACTCTTCCTGAATTGTACATTATCTGTTATACTCGGTGCGCTATTTATCATTTTTTTAGTAGTCTCCGCACAATGTGAGAAGCAGAGAAAATTGATGTTTAATTTTAGCAATAATAAATATAAAGGTATGTAGAATTCGATATATGAATTCATAATTGTAGTTTTTTATTTTGTTTAAAGTCATGACCAAGTCATTTGATATACGATACTCTGCTGTAATTGTACAGTACTTGGTGTTATACTCGGTGTAGAATTTCGATAATTTAGTAATGGTGAATACAATGGCCTTTAATAATAGTAAATACTTGTTGTTCAACTCTGTTTTTTCAGTCGTGATACCATAGACAGATTTCCAAAGTTTTGTTTGTTGCAATGGGTATAATGATTCGAATGTGTTCCTCGTTCTTGTTACTTAATTGATAGTTGATTTAGTATAATTTTTCTGGCAAGTAAACATCGGAACAGTCTTGCTACTTTTTAGATGTATTAGGAGATGATAGTGTTACAAAGGCTCCGATATACAATCATTGTCATTTAATATGAGCTATATTGCCTCTTTATATTGCAGATATGAGTGGAAATACTGATTTCCGTAGTGCAAACATGCAAACCTTGAAAGATTCAGAGATGGTAAACTAACATTCACTATCAATCCTTGTAATGTACTATAATATATTCATAATTTTTAACTCTACATATTATGTGTGCTCTTTATCGAACATTATATCAGCTTAGGTACTTTAGCGAGGAAAATCCATCATTCTTTGTAACTCTTCCACGTGATGACGGAGACCTTCGTGAAATGGTATATTTCACTAATATTATGCTAATGTGCATTCTACAATCATTTGATCTTATTGTATACCTAAAGAGTTTAATGATATTATATGATTTAAAAGTACTAATGTGAAAACAAATTTGTCAATTTTCAGAAACTACCTGATAACTTTGTCAATAGTCTTCGAGAATCTATTCCTAGTAAAGTAATTCTTGTACTTGCTAATGGACATGAAACCTATGTGAATTTCAAGAAGTCGGAACAGTCTCTCTGTCACATGAAAGAGTTCAACATTGATTGTCGAGGTTTGTTCGGTTCCACTTTGATTTACTCTTATAAGGGCAACGGAAAATTCTTTATAAATTGTTTGAAGGATGACCTCTGCGAGGTTATATACTTCAAGAATAGGACAATTCCACGCGGCACTTTTTATGATCAAGGTACTATACAAAAAACTTCATAAAAATCTTGTTGGACTACAATGATAAAAATAAAGTGTCTTATGAATGATATGCTTTTCAGATGTAATGACTGGTATAGGATGGAAGTTCCTGGTGTTTCTTAACAATCCTGCATTTCAAAATGGAGAAATTGTAAGAACACTATTTTCTGTCGGAGTCGGTTATTTTATGTTTCTGATATTTAGGTAAAAAAAAGTAGATTACAGTATTATCGGCCATATCCACTTGTAAAGAGCCTATAATTCTGTGCACTTTAGTAATTTATCCATTTATTAGTAAAATGTAAAAGCTGGTACTTTATTAATCTTTGATCTTTGATAGCCAATTCCTGCACATTTCTGGAGAGCCTTTGGGAAGCTGCTACCACCTAAAGTCCAGTTCTACATGAGAAATGGAAGTCGATATGAACCAAAACTGAGAGAAAGATGTATGGCCTTGACGATCTTGTGCGAGAATATGGTTTGAGCGAGACTGACAAAGTTTTGTTTACCTACTTTGGTGAAGGAAATTTTTTTGTTATGATATTTGATACATCAAATGTGGAAGTAATGATGCTTGACCAAGATTCCCAAAGTTCAGGTTATATATACTATACAAAGCATGTAATTAATTTTAAACTTACATATTCGTTCTTTTTTGAATTTAATGTTATTTATACTAAAGAGTCAGAGATGGAGATTGCTGATGAACCTGTTCAACTTCTTGTTAACCTGGAAGTTGATGTTCACAACAATGAGAACATGACTTTTACCCTTGTCATGACAGCATCCAATGTGGACAACACATCTCATGGAGTGGTACGGAAATATTTTATTAAATTTTATAACAAAGTTGCCCTATTTTTTTAATACTTTGACTTGTACTTATTTTTTACATCTGTATTGTAGTATATCCCGAGCTACATTGAATCACCAAATGGACAATGGATAGCTGGTGACATGGTAAATTTGAGAACTGTTGTCGGGAGTTGGTATGTCGGTGTCGTCAAATCGGGGAAGATATTTAGGTTTTCAAGTGGCTGGAATCATTTTGTTAGAGAAAATGAGATCTCATTACATGAAACAGTTGTATTTCAATTGTTGGAAGAAGATCAGGCTGTAGTTTTTCTGGTGACTTTCCCACACAGGCCTTGAGATGTTTTTCCCATATAAGCAGCTTTAAGACTATGTTTTTTCAGTTCTGTTAATGTATCAGACTATTGCTTCTCATTCTCATCATGTTTTTCTAACATGTTACTTTATTATGGTTGTGTAACTACTTATTTGATTCGGGAAGGTTTTGTTGGAATTTAATTACACATATGTGGCAATTAATTTTTAGAAGAAGTAATAGGAGATTTTGGACATGACTTTTTTGCTGCTAAATGTGGTGGAAGTTACTTGCACTTACCACATTTTATGGTAACTAACTTGCGGGTACTTAACTGCATATTCTACAACATGGAAACTGCTACATTTTATGTGCTTATATAAGGGTTATTGTACTCACCTCAAACATATAAACAAACACAGAGGAAAAAATTATTATTGGCAGATCAGAAATGGCTTCATCCAGCGCAAAGAGGAAACGATGGTCAGGGATGCAAAATATGGCAATGCAAGAGTTGCAGACATTGGTTGTCACTTGCGCAGATTTCAACGCTGATTTGGAAGACGCAAATATTTTCTTCTCATAGTTGTATGCATCCATGGAAAGTAGGCAATCAGATTTGTTTGCTCGCTCGGTTGGCCTGGAAGAACAGATCAAGTATTGTGTATATGTTTATATATTTTAATGTTTTACCAATACTTAGTAACTGTCTTTATTAATTTTACATCTCTCCTTTACAGCAACATACAAGATATTTTGCAGAATGGATCAAGAAAAAAGCATGGAGAATCATCCCAAAGCAATGAAGAAATACCAACATCATATATGAAAAATCAACCAAAATTCCTAAGTGATACGTCTTCATCTCTGCGTGGGCATGAGACAACCTTGAAATTGAATGCTGCAGAAATGATGAGTGCCTTTCAAAAGTTTGACGACGGGTGGAAGGAACATCTTGCTAATTTCAATGCTCAGGCTAACAAGTTGATTGAGTCAATTGGTAGAATTCACATATTAATGGATGATTATAGTCGCAATATATGATAAAATTCATTTGATTATTAGAAGAATTTTAGTATGTTATTCAGTAATCAGGTTTAGTATAAATTAGTAACAAAGTTGTTATTCTGGAAACAGTGTTTGTAACATTATTGGATCAAAGTGAACATTGTTGTTATCTATAATCAAATGATATCATTGTTGGATTACATATTGTTTCATGGTAACATCATTGCTTTATTGGATTTCTACTTAAATCATGGCTACATAACAACATGGATGGTTTATAGATTTATAACATGTCATAAGATAACATTAAAATTGGCAGCGACATATAACAGATTGAATAAAACATCCATACAACTCAATATTCAGAAAAGAAATATTGGCTAAATACTTAAGTTTCAAAATAATCCTCTTTAAATTCATATTAAGCTTTTATAATGCAAAATAGCAAGCATTAAAACATTGCAATGCCATATGTAAAACTTCACGCGAATAGTCATTTATTTAGACCAATCCAGCAAGTATCCTGTAAACACAATAGTGCAAGGAATGTTCATTTGAGTTTATACCTCTCAAATTAATGTTAATGACGCATATATACTAATAATTGACATCTCTGAAGGAGTGTTGATACCTTTGCCTCAATACTTCAATAGCAGGATGATTAATATTGAAATAAATCCGTAAACATGATGAACTTCTTATCTGCAGTGAACCTGTTCGAAGCAATTCAGCGATAAGCTTTAGTTGACACCATGAAAAATTATTATATTTTGTAGTAAAGATATGTAGATTAGCAGAAAATGGAACCATTGTGGATTAGTGACCTCATGGTTGTCAAGATAATAATTGGAGGATACCCAACATATCCCTGAAGTGTATTTGCTACATCAACAGTAAATTCATCCCAAGCAAAAATCTTAACCACATTGCTGAAATGGAAAGAAAGATAATGAGACTATCAGATAAACATTGTTCAACACTGATCGACATTATATTTATTACTGAAATGATGGTCTTACCTGCCATCAAATAACTCAAATCGAAGAAACTTTTTCTCACCAAATCGTGTATAAACTTGCTTTATTGGATCAATATTCTGAGGCATGCCAACAATATCTACTAAATAGTTACTATTTAGCTTTTTTCAATCATGAATTAAATTAAAAAGAAATATGTGATAATATTCAAAAATACCTAAAGCATGTACAGGAAGCACTTGTTGAGAGAGTGACATTGCAAGATCAGAAATCTCAGGAATGGTTTTAAGCTCAAACTTGTGCCTTGGAATGGTATTTACTTCAAATGGAATAGGATGGACAATGGTATCATGTGAAAAAACAATTATCTTATTAGTAGATACAGGCCTCAGAAGTCCTGCAGGCTCCATTACTACAAAATTGTGAATAGCATATATGTTTCCTTCAAGTATGATATTGCTAACATCATGCCAAATCACACGATTTACAAATGCAAAGACATGACAATCCTGCATAAAAAAGCTCATTGGAAACTCTTCTATACAAACAATAATCATATACTACTACTACACAAAGCGCAAGACATTACCTCTGAATCAAGCACAATTAGATTAACACCTCGGAATTGTTGAGTACGAGAAAATAAAGGCCACATCCTAGTAATACGTACACGAACCCTCCAATCAGTCCTAGTACTATTAACCAATGCAAGGTTGTCTTCCATGGCAGCAATCACAAAAGGTTAACTAACAAATATTTTTTCTTAAAGGGTTATTACTTTATGATATTCATATAACACATGAAAACTATATATATATATGAGGATTAGTACGTCATCCATGGATTTAGGTACATGATTGATGTTAACACAGTTGGCGTTATCTTTAGATAAGAGTTTGTTAGGACTTTACTTCTCCATTACAAATGCAATATTCAGCAAATAATTTTAGTAAGTTAACGTGATATCAACATGACCTTAAATGTAGGTTAGATTGTCTTATACAATATTCACATAAATTATTTCATGGGAATTATCATTTTCGTACATAAAAACTCGATTCGTACGTTAATTGTGATGAACTATGGGTATTATTAATTTTAATTGTGATGATATTATGGCGTAAAATAGAAATATAAAAGTTTATAACAACTAAATTTTAAAAAAAATAGTACAAATAAGTCATAATGTTTGAAAATGTCATATATTTTTTTAAGACTATAGCATGCGGTTAAAAAATAATACACTATAATAAATAATAAAGACATTTATTCTTATCTGTAGTTGAGATTTTTAATATTTACCCAACATTAGATAACAATTGTTCGAATTACTTTGTTCGTAAAAACTTTTTTGAAATATCTATTTTCTTTATAAGTCTACTATTATTTTTATTCCAACTACAATTACAAACCATATTATTGCAAAAAGATATTTAATAAAGGTCCATAAAATCTTATCAGATATCAAATGTATTTTGAAAACTATTACAAATTTTACATGGAGATATGAGAGAACATATATAAAAACATGACACACAATCTATTAAAATCAATCGTTATTAGTTTTGTGTATTTTGATGATATATTAGCGTGAATTGCCTAATATAAAACCTCATGCAAAACTATTTATAAATTAATTATCTTACATAAATAGTAAAATTTATAATCCAACAAACAACATATTCGGACAAATAAACTATTTGAAATATAGGAAAAATAATTTGTAGTATTATTTTGTTCAAACTTTGGCATAATATTTTACAAATTAATTTTTTTTATTTGAAAAAAAATAATAAATATTCTTCTGAAATGTAAGTTTGTACATTAATTATTTCATGGGTGGTATAATTTCCCCACACCTAAACTGGATTGTTACATTAATTATGAAAAACTATTTGTTAATTTCTTTTAACAAATTGTACTTACAGTAATCATTTCCTACATAAGCAATTTTAAAACCTCAAAAGAATATAATTTGAAATTAATTATCTCGATCCGGTTGGAATAAGTATGATGATATTATCTTGATCAATGAAAACATTTATTCTCATCAAATATGATATTGCAATAGTTTATTTTATATTGAATTCTCTTCCAAATTGTATGAATGTGAAAAAATATTGGAACAACAAATGGAATATCTATTGCAAATTTTTCATGGGAAGATGACTAAACATGGATTCCAAAATAAGACATAATCTATTAAATACAACGGTTATTAGAAATTTTCCCCTGTGATGATATTATAGCGTAAAATACAAAACTAAACGTTCATAAAAAAACTTTGTGATAAATTAGCTCAAATAAGTCTTAATGTTTCAAAATCAAATGTTTTGGTATTAAATTTAAGCCTTTACCATAGGGTTATAAAATTAATACAATAAAATCAATAATAAATATATTTATTATATTCTGTAGTTGACATGTTTAATAATTAATAGACATTTTATAACGAATGTTCGAATTACTTTCTTCGTCATAACTTTAGACATAAATATAATAAGTCTATAAACCTATTATTATTTTAATTCAAATTACAATTACAAAACATCTTATTACAATAACATATATAATACACCTCCAAAGTTTTACAAAACATACCAAATACTTTTTTTAAACTATTGAATGCTCATACATGAAGATATGAGAGAACATGTATAAAAAATATGACACATAATATATTAAAAAAAATTATTAGTGCTGTGTATTTTAATAATATAAATAGTAATTTTATAATCCGTAATCAGGGCATATTCACACAAATAAACTTCTTGAAAATTATTTAAAAATATTTTATAGTACAATTCTGTTAAAACTGCAGCATAATGTTTTCTAACATAAATTTTAATATTGGAAAAATAAAATAACTTAATATTCTTCTCGATTGTAAGTTTGTAAAATTAATTTTTTTTTCAAATACGTAAGTTGAATGCATACTTAAAATATGTAATCTTACTTAATATTCATAATTATGTATCTAACATGTAAATTTTATTACATCTTTTCCATTAAATAAACAGTTATTGTAATTACACATAGAGAACCGTGTTGATTGACTTTTGTTCACTGGATCAAAATAAACCCTGCATGCAAAAGACCATTCTCATCAATACTAACACCGAACAAAACTCCAAACTCGGCACAAACAATCGTCAGGGGACTTTTGATTTTCATCATTCTACTCAAGTCATGGAGGTATGTATACTCTGTCATTCAATTAGTAATCTGATGAATGTAGATAAATCTACGTTTTGTGTTAATTGAATTTGATTTGATCAAATCTTGCTCATCTCTGTTTACATATAAGTATTCTGAATAGTCTACATTCATGGTGCTATGAAATTAGTTATTGACATTAAATAGATTTGTCATTGTAATCTGATGAAAAGATTGTATATTGATTCATATTGGGTATTTTTGTATACAGTATTGCCATATTATATATTGACTTATATGTTGCAAAATCATTGTAAAGTGTTTAAGTATGTGGTTTATACAATGAAACCGTTCTGGGTCGAAGTGTATGTTGTGATCTTGGGATAGTTGGTTATGTGTTGGGAAAGTCAGTAGCATATTGCACATATGTATATTGATTTCTAATCCTTTATGTTGCAATGAAAAAGTATTGCCATCTGTATATTGACTTACATGGTGCAAAAAACCTTATAAATGTTTTAAGTACCTGGTTGATAGTCATAATACATTTTGTCTGGAAGGGATTGTTGTGATTTTTGTCTAAATCTGTTATGTCCCGGGACAGTCATTAAACAATGTTGAGTCTGGTTTTTTGATTTCTAATCGTATCTCCCATGACTGCCTCGACTTAGCCATTCATTGAACTGATTTTTGTTGAACTCAGCATGTTTTACTAATTGGAATATTATACTATTTATGTAGTTGATAATAATAACTATTTTTATTATTCAAACGCAGCATACTACCTCTGACCCTGTGAAGATTCCATCATTCATAGTTCCGTTTGATCCAACTATGCTTGAATTGGTAAATAACTTTATATTTTGTGTGAATATGTGATCATGCTTGTTAATTGAATTATTGAAAGGCTCTTTATTTACGGTTGCAGAAATTACCAGCCACTATTGTTAATCAATATGGTGGCAAACTTGCTGTTACTGGACACATAATGCTACCAAATGGCGATAAGCTAGATTTCACTTATGATAATAAGAGTGGCAGCCTAATTGTACTTGGGGAACTCATCCAAGTTTACCCAAAAGGAAGTGCTTGTAAGCTTCTTCTCTGTTTTGAATCTTCAGGAAATTACTGGGGTCACATATTTGATAAGACTGGGTGTGAGATAAACTATGTCAAGCCTGAAGATCCAAATTTCTATGCGGCAAATAGAGGTAATACTGTCTTATGCTCTTCAATATTTGGTTATACATTGGAAAGCCGATCTTAAGTCATTATCGTTATTATACTGTTTAATACACATGATCAGCCAATGTTGCTGGAGCTGGAGTTAAAATTCTAGTTAAAGCTACTGAGAAAACAATCTATGATGGCATAGTTGTAAGTTATTTTCTCATTAACTTGTAATATGTTATGCAAATGTGCTTTTTTTTTACAAAATATAAAAACATAGGATTAATTTGATCTAACTCTTATTGCAGGATATTCCACATCCTTTTGTGGCACAATATGGCAAGCATATCCCAGAAGTTGTTCTCTATTGTTTCCCTTTGGATACAATGTTTACAGGTTATTTTTCCGATTATGAGAAGCGGTTCTTTGGTCTCTATAAAATTCCACCAAAACTTAGCCTCAACATGGGAGATTTTATAGTGTTCACAAACTGGGAAGCTGGTCGGTTTGATGCTTTCATTTTTGACAAAGATGGAGTGCAGAAGTTGTTTGAAGATCAGACCCCAGAGGCTGGTGAGAACTCGACTAATAACAAAATTGTAATACAATATGGTCATATTAATTGACAATAATTGCTTACCTTACATAACTTCTTTTTACTTGATTAAAACATGATTGTTTGACTACATTCTTTCACACACATCTAAATCTTGAAATGATCTTTCTCTTGATGCAGAGAATGACCAGGAAACACTTCAGGGATAATGCAATGGAGAGGAATTGGTCTGAATACATCTCATTACTATGCTTGCATTTAATCAGCATTTATAATGTTTGTAACTTATACTCTCGGTTTCAAGACATGTAATGTTCATATTTTAGCCAATTGTTGTGGCATTGATTTAATTCGTAGACGCAATGCGTACATAATGGGATTTGTATGATTGGCTATTACTGGATTTAAATATTATGTGATAACTATTGGGTACACACGCCATTGGGCATATGTACTGATTTCTTGCATACTTCAATTAAGGTATTAACCTAATCATAACATAAATTCATGGCATAAAAATATACCATTTTGTATATTTTAAATCTGTTCAGTTACACTTGATTTGTTAGACATTAATATGGGTTTGGTATCGTTTTAGTACATCATTAGCTACAAATCAGGGATACTTTTACTCAATGAAGTTTTCCAACTAACCAAGTCAAATAACTTTAAGGTTATGTTAGTATGGCATAATCCCAAGTTCTCCACAAAAAGGGAAAATTATGTAGTCTGATCAATATTTTAATTGTGGAAGTGACATCACAAAATATTTACTTATATAATTGCTGTATTTATCATATTCTTATTTTTTATAACAAAAGATTGTGTCATACAATCTATCTTGGAATATATACCACAATAATGTCATTTCCATGTTCAAAACATATATATTACAGATCATTGTCATGTAACTTTAAACAAAAGGACAGAACAACAATAGAGCATTCATTATCAAGGCTAGAAATAACATAAGTTCAACTACCAAAGGTTTTAATTTTGTACTAAAATTAAATAAAAGTGCAACAGATCAATCACAAACATCACCCAGCAAAATCTTGAACAAAAGTAGTTGCACTTTGCAATGACCACAACTTGAATTCCAGATATGTGACATGGTTAAGCGTGCATGATAGAAATCACCTTCTTCACTGTACTTCTCCTTAACAGTCAACTCACAAAGTGAATACCAAAGCTCTTCACCAAAAGGATTCCCTTCAATCCTGTTGATCGGGTCTTTATTTATAGCATTTGGACAAAATTTAGAAACGGGAAGTAGATTATCTACGTCCGATATGTTCTAGTATATATCTTCAAGCAAATGAACAATGTCTAATAACTTCGATTTAAGATCAAGGATTTTAAGAATATGAGACATTTCTTCAACAACCTTATCTCTTTCATATGGTCTGTAAACTGCTCTAAAAAACACATAACTAAAATAAGATAGGAAATGATTAATGGAGAGAAAAGAGAGAGTTTGAAGATTATGATCCACATTGTTGCGCATGAAAAGCATTCGAACCGAGTTATAAAACATAGCTTGCTCAACTTCCAGAGAAATGGCAAAAAGAATGAAACCATGGAATTGGTCACGCCGAACTTCTAGATAATGATTATGGTACTGGTATAGAGCATCCCAGTTGAGCTTCTGCAACATCTCCTTAACTTGTATTCGGCTAGATTTGGTATAGTAGGCCATCAGAAACTTTCCGAACATTTGAAAGCTATCAAGATCGTGTATTAAGAAGCCAAACAATATAGACATAATGTCAGTATTGACGGTGAAAATGTTAAAGTTTGGCATGATGAACTGAAGAGAGTATTTTGGGCAATGAAGAAAATTAGAATTTTAACTGATTGTGATAAGGTCTATAAATAAGGAAACGTTCTACAACTATTATATATGTAATTAATAGCACACTTGGAGCTGAGCAAGTTTGTGAAAAAATAAGATGCTTTCTGTATTCCAAATACTGGAGTTAACTGAATTGAATGTGAATAAAACTTTTTCATTTCCTACTCTACTTTGTAATTGTTTAAAAGTATGTAAATTTAGAAAAACGTAAAGTAACAATGGGGGTTTCTTGGATTATTGGAAAGGAATACTACATCATTATGACTTGTAGTAATACAAATAATTTCCATTATATATTTGCCTTGTGGAAATCAACATAATCATGACTCGAATTGATAAACGTGTAAGTAAGAAAGATACAACTTTATAGATGTGGGTCAAATTTAGTGATGGACAATGCATGTAACATCAAATCATTATCTGTTACAAAAAACATTTTTCACAATTACAATAAATATTTGCATTCATATATATAACCAAACTGTACAAATTTTTTACATATTCACATATACATACTTAACAGGAACAATCACAAACTATTGAACATGCTTAGAAATTCACAACCTGTCCATCTTGAACAGGTTCAGGGTCATTAATCTCAACATCCTGAAATCGTGTTTGTGGAGGGCCAAGACCTAAAACCATATTAAGAAATTCTTGAATGTTGTCAATAGGCCGGTCCAATGTCTGCAAATCGTGCAGATTTTGTCTACCAATTGATGTTAGACGTCTTGCAACAGAGTTCCTCTGCGGATGTACCAAATTAATTTCATAACGAATGTTATGATCATTAAGACGTGAAAGGATACATCTGAATGTACTCCTACTATGTGGTGTTATTCCATCCTCTCTATAATATTTGCATTCACGGTAAGCCTGGATATTATCAGTCTCAATGATAACACGTTCGTTCTGGTCTTGAAATGCTCTACGCATTCCTATCCAAACAGCCCATAAGGCACTATTAAGATTAGTTAAGCCCGGAATGGTGCCATATGTTAATCGAATAAGAAGGCCATTTGAATCTCTCACAACAACGCCAATGCCATTTCTATTCTGACCTTCAGGAGTATTCTGAATAAACTCACTGTGAACATTTATCTCCATCCAACCTTGAGCAGGGAATTGCCATACACGTTCAACATGTTCCATGATTTACGTGTTTCTTTTGGGTTCAATTAAAGGTTGACAGACTAACTAATCTCAAATGTAATGACACACTTCTATAAATACAAAATACAATGGAAAGATGTGACTATTGGGAATGGCTACCAATTTGTGACTTGAAAAAAACTAACTTAAAATAATTATACTTATACTATAATACTTAATAGAATCAGTATGTTAATTGACATCTCCCGCAACGACTATAGAATGTATGAGGCCTTCTTGATACTCTTGCAAGATAGTGCACACTGCCTCGGTCACATTTCCCATTTAAATTTATTTTTGTGCACGAATTTTTAAAAAAAAATCACAGTGAACACTTCATATTTATACTATATTTATACTGATAAATACTTCAATAAAATGATTAAAAGATTTCATTACTTGGTTTACTTCAAAAAAGATGTAATTTGTGATTATTTTGTTAATAACACATTAATTATAGAAAGTGGTCAAAAATTTCATTTTAAATGTAAACTTTGGAAAAAATATGTAATTACAATTAATACTTTAATCATTTTATAATAACCGAAAATGTATCTCTCTTGTTCAATGTTATATTTTTAATTTTATTGAATACATACATGTGCTTTTCAAAAAAATTCATCAAAACTACTTTAAAATTTTATTAGTATTAATTGAAACTTTAACAAATCTATATATAAAATTACAGATTTTGTAATTTTTTCAAACTTAGAATGGAGCCCAAATATTAAATTGAAAATTCCTGAAACTATTGTAATGATAAAATAAAACTAAACTTAGAAAAATGTATGGATAAAAGCACGGGGACAACAATAAATTACATAACAAATATAACAATAATTTTTCTAACATAGCTAAAAAATAATCCACCATGTTCCAGTTTTGTTCTCCATGTTCTGCACTGCAGTGCCTAGTGCCCAGAGGTTGAAACTTTGTTATGCAAGATTAATTTTGTCCTGACTATATCTATTCTCTTTTTTCCTTTCATTTTCATATCCTTAACGGCTTAACCTATGTTAGGCTGAGCCAGGCTGAGCTCCTTCCACACTGGAAATACACTCCTTTCATAAGTAATTCAAGCTCATTCCAAAAATCACTTCTTTGTGAGGCTAACATATCCTTCTTGGATTTATAGGCCGTAAGGTATAAATAGTTGCCATCAAGCAGGCTCATTGGTAAGCTTGACATGAATATCACAGTTAAGTACAAAATTAGAAGCACAGATCTGAAAAATAATCAAATATTCTGGTTGGATATGGAGAAAGAACAGGTAATTGAGGTACATAATTATATCTAACAATTTTTTATAAGTGCTTTGGTATAATAAAATAACTTATATAAAAATCATGGTTAAGTTGTCTGGAACTCTATTATCAATGTTATGAATACAAAGGGAATCATAAAATATATTGGAAAAGGATGAGATCAGGAAAGCAATTGGAAAAAATGTAATGTTAAAAGAATCCTTGACCGAAACTAAAGATTCAATATGGTTAAAACAAAGGAACTTATACAACAAAGAATGTGATCGATTCATGGTGAGTTATGTACGATGTTTAGTCTCTAAACTTTAATCTTGTTTACAAATGAGATATATCATCCAAATTAGGTATTGGAACTTGGATGAGCTGAAAGCAGCATATATTACAGGCTTTAGTACTTCACCATGATTCACTTTTATTGGTTTATCAAGTCATGTGCAATAGTAGAGCTCGCGAGGAGATGTTGCACACTAATTCATTTGGCACAAAGAGACAACCAAAAGTTTGAAGGGAGAGGCCGGCTCCTAATGAGAACAATCTTGCAAAGAAACAACCCCCCCTACCGAGTCCTCATTGAACATATGAAATAATAAATTATGCAGGATTTCAATTTCTTGGTTAGCGGGCACTACAAAAAAGAATACCTTTAACTATAAATTCTAGTAAAAAGCATACCTAGATTATATTGATAACCACAACTTGAGCAAATTAGAGATATAATAAGGGACCGACGACACTTTTAACTTAATCATGTACACCTAAATTGTGATAACACAACCACAAATCCTTGCACCTATATAAAACAACTCTAATTAATTTGTTTTTTTATATATATGTAAAAATCCAAATCATATACACATAAGAATAGAGAGATGAATATCAAGACATTTATATTGCCAAATATATAATAGATCATAGATTTACGCTGGCATCAAATGCAGTCTACATTACGGCTCGACTTCTGCAACACGTTAATCTCTATTTTAGAATGGACCAATACATCATCAAGACATGTATTAGATGTGTCATGGAGGGAAATCTAAAACGAAAGTATACACCATGGTATGTATTCCACATCAGAGACTCCTAAATTTAAATTTTAAGTATGACTTAAATTTTTGGTATATTAGTAAAATTTCTAGCACACTTACCTGTATATAGGTTTCATCCTTATTTCTCAAATAGACTCTGTTGTTGAATTATATGCCAAGAAAAATGTTTTTGTAGCTGATGGCGATTGTGCTGATGTAGAGACAAAGATGTGTCCCATCTGCGATTAGAATTGAAACTTTGCCTCATAAATTATCCACAACTGCATTAAAATGAAAGAAGATTTCATTTGAATCCTAACTGCATATATTAATATCTTATTTTTCAAGGGATATTCAATTACTATAAAAAGATTTAAAAATTTGACATTTTATCGTATGAAGCATGTTATATACACTTGAACATGGATAATCACCTCTTTACTAGCAAATATAATTCAATTGACTTCCAAAATCTCTCTTTAAATATGCTCCACAGTTCACATAATTCTGAAAAATCAGTAAATCTTGCAACTGCAAACATTAAATATAATACAATATATCTGCAATCCTCAGGTCATTACTTTTTCTAGCAATTTCTTGTGATCGAGTTACTTCAAATTTAATATGACAGACTATCTCATCATAATAAGAAATTGGTATTTGCCTCGGTAAGTTCATTCATCACTTCTTATTCCAAATTTTCTCCTGCAAGTACAAAGATATATATATATATATAATGATATACAATCCAAATGATTAAAACCGGGGGAAGGTAGAAAAATCGGAGAAAAAGTGGTATAAAATGTATTACTTTTGTCATAATCAAGAACAATGTTATAGGAACATGTATATTTTATCAACATAAAATCAAATGAGTATCACCATAATATCAACATAATCAAGAACAATCCTAAAGCAATAAAGGCGAAAAGAAATATTGACTTTAAATCTCTTGATATATCTCCCAACCTGTATATTTTATCAACATAAAATCAAATGAGTATCAACATAATATCTCATCAGTAATTAAACTACATAATCTTAAGTACGCGGTTATGGAATAGTAGCCTGGAACTATTTATTTATATTAAAATTGGATAAAAGGATATAAACTCGACAAAAACACGGTGAAATTAAATAGTCATGCACACCTGGCTTAAAATTTGTTGAAAACATGGTGAGATTCATCCCCGCGTCTGCACAAATCTAAACCAATATGGAGAACAATATAATCAGAAAATAATCCACCAAGTTCTACAATTAACAAAAAATGAGAAAAATCAAATACAACAATAAAAGTATAACATTATGCGAGAAAACAACAAAAAAATCGAAATGAAGTTGTTTAGGACTAAATCAAACAGTTGGAGTGCAAAAAAAACGATCCAAAAAATATTCAAAAAACTATGGTTAAAACTTGTACATACTTTAAATCAATTAACGAACCATAATGGTTACCCTTTCCCATGAGAGGTCTGCATATTCGTAATACACAAAGTAACTATACCGGTGGAGTGAGGGATATGAAACTATCAATCGCCTCAAACATTGATGAGTTATTTGAGCCTTGATAATCCTCTGAAATTGAAATATAAGAAGTATAAAAAATCACTCCAACATGTAAACACAAATATCAAAAAGATAAGAGAAAGCATTACAGAAATTCAATTTTGTAATAGATACAATGATAATCACAAATACAAACACATATCTAAATACATTAATTTCGAAATAATTGATGTATAATCAATTATATCTTTATCATGCATAACTCAAACAAATTAAACAAATCACACATACATTACGAATATATACACACACACACGAAGAAACTGAGAGAGAAGACGAAGAAGAAAGAGAAAAAATATGATAAATCTGAGAGAAATCGTTTGTTTGTAACATAGTTTACGATGAATAGAATTCAAAAAAATTCAAACATATTATTTAGTTGTTATAATCAGGGAGCAGTTTAAGTGTCTAAATTGATATGTTAGATTAGTTTTTATATGGGTTAAGATAAATTTAAATGTGAAAGATCCATGGATATCTGTATAATATAAAGTTTTATGTGTAAAAAAATAAAATGGGTTATGGATTATGGGTCATGGGTAAATTAGTGGGTAAATCTTATATGGGTAATAGTAGCCTTTAAGATTATATAGAACCATTGAAAAATAATTAAAATAATGTAAAAATGGAACCATTGAAAAATAATTAAAATAATGTAAAAATGGAACCATTGAAAAATAATTAAAATAATGTAAAAATGGAACCATTGAAAAATAATTTTTGTAATACTAAAATTACAAAAAAGAAAGAGTAAAAGAGACGACATATCAAATCAATACAAAAAATTATACTAAAATTACCAAAAAAAAAAGTAAAAAGTCGAATAAAAAGAAAAAAAAATTGAAAATAGAAGAATGAGAGATATAAATGCCTGATATAATTTGAAATAGTGGTTTTTGAAGGTAGATATATTTGAATAGATAGTTTTATCGTATTCGTGAATAAAATTGTGGATCTTGAGTAGCACACATATAATATTAATTGAGTAATTTGATTGGATATGAGATAATTAAGGAAATTTGAATTTCAAAAAAAAAAATTGAATGTGTAAATAAAGAATGAGAGAGAATAAGGAAACCAATAATTATCATTGAATTAGTGTTGTAAGAGATGTGAGAAAATCATGCAAATCTTTCCTTAGATAAGATGTTTAAATTTTAAAATTTAAAAAAAATTGAACGTACTAATCAGTTGCTACAATTAGGGGGGTCTAGCTGTATAATAGGTTAGTTTGTATATGGGTTATAAAATATTTAAATCTTAATAGATCCATGGATATGTGTATAATATAATGTTTTATGTGTAAAAAAATTAAATGGGTCATGGATAGTGGGTTATGGGTAAATTCATGGGTAAATTTAGTGGGTAAAATCTAAATGGGCATTAGTAGCCTTTAAGATAATATAGATACATTGTATTTTCTATTTTCAACAACTAAAATAACGCTTTTGCTACAAATATTTTAGACAATTTTTTTTTTTAATTTATACATTTTTTAAGTAAAACATGTTGCCTTTTAATTTTCTCGAAATAAAACAAATCTTTCTCTAAAAATATTATGCATAATTCTTTTTAATATATACTGCTTATCTATCTACAATCTATACTATATATTATAGATAAAATATCAAAACTTAGGTAATTGGGCGGTACTCGCTGAAATTACATAATTGCTCAACTTAATTAATTTATTATTTTAACATAATTATCTTCTATAATATTACAAAAGAATGGACGAGAAGAAAAGGGTTTTATCGTGAATTAGATAAAATTCCTATTCACGACTCTGAAACTAATGTTGATAAACCAAATCGATAACGAAGATTGAACCAAACATATTTTGCTTCATAATAATTCTCCAACATTTATAGAAAATTGTTACAGATGAGAATTGAACCTATATTTTTTAGGGAGTTTATTAAATTATCTTTTTCTAAAATCTAATTATTATAAAATAGGTGTTATTATATAATAAAAGGTATATTCTGTTTTATTTTTCATGCATAATTACAGTTTTAATTAATTTAATTAATAAAATATTAATATTAAAATAACAATTATTAAAAATAACCGTGAATCGCACGAGTTTAGACTAAGCATTAAAAGTTTGATAGTCAGTCGGTACTTGC
The DNA here is from genome assembly GCF_009905375.1 of Apium graveolens. NCBI lineage: Eukaryota > Viridiplantae > Streptophyta > Magnoliopsida > Apiales > Apiaceae > Apium > Apium graveolens. The sequence continues at coordinate 43,105,607 of NC_133653.1, forward strand.
TGAAATTACTTAATTGCCTTCACTTAATTAATTTATTATTTTGACATAATTATCTTATATAATATTATCATTAAAAATTATAAAACCCCTAAAACAAAGTTATATATAACTGGGTACAGTAGTCGAGTATGAGACAGTATTTGGGTAGATATAGACGGTGTTCGGGTTAAAATAAATAATATATAATATTAACGTTGTCAAAATAATTATACTATTGAACCGAGATAAAAAAAATTAAACTAAAAAATAATTCTTTGATCGATATAATGATATCGGGCTAAAAACAACATATCACTTATTTTTTTAATAACTATAACTTATACAATATTAAAATAACAAATATTTTAAATAACCGTGCATCACACGAATTTTATGATAGTTTTTATTAAAATTTAAATTAAATTATCATCTTCGTACATTAGAATATGTTAAAGTAAAATACAGTACATAAAATGTATTGTGATCTCGGTATAAAAACCGGATGTGCATGTATAAAACGGATGTGCGAAGATATCAACTGCCACGAGTAAAGTCCATCAGACCAAGTTTTGAACGAATTCAACTACTCACTGTGTCACAGAATGTTTTGCCTTTTTTGACTTTTTATACGGAGCGATTGACTATTAATTTATATCTAATCTATAAAAACAAACATAACCATGAGTGATTTTGTTGGATTCGTATTTATGAGTATTTTAATAAAATGAAGTTTTTATATTTAATACTAATATAAAATTAAAGATATTAACAATCAAAAGTGTGTATTGACAAACATTTACAACATAAACAGTAAACGTTTTTAGAGACGGAGAGAGTACTTATTATGGATTTTATGGCGGCTGGGACGGCATTTTCGGGCCTGAACGACCGATTAACTTTTTTCGAATTCAATAAATTCTTATATATTACTATTATTAGAGCATCTCCAAGATAATAATTAAAACTGTTAGTTAAAACATGTTTAGGTAAAATTTTGTAGAACATGTAAGCAATTATACTTCATTGGTATTAGTTATAATCATTAGGTATATTTAAAATCTCATTTTTTTATTAATTTTCAATATATATATATAAGAGAAAATAAAATAATAATATTTAATAAAAAGAAATTTAATAATAATTTATAATTTTTTTATATTTATATCAATACTTTAAACTGAACATTATAAAACTAAAAATAAATAATTTTTATAATTAACTGAAAGTATGATAACATATTTAAAAATAAATAAAATAAATAGATTAACGAACACTACTACATATTAAAAAAATATACAACTAAAACATATTTTATATTAGAATTTTTATAAATTTAAATAACAATAAAATAATATTTTATACTTACCATTATACAAAATATTTAAGTTAAATATTGGAAAATATAATTTAATGTAATATGCTCATGTTATAATTAAATAACATAATTAAGAATGAGTTAAAATTAGGGTTACATATACGTGGATAATTATAGATGATGACAAATGATTCAACAAGCGTGCATGTTTTCAGTTATCTAAAATTATATGTATTTTACATATTAGATATAATATACACGTAGATATTATACCTAACGGTCGTTTAGCGTTGGAAATACTCTTATAAATCAAATACAAAAATATATAGGATTTTGGGTTTTTTGAAAAAAAGCCATTTATTAAACATTTTTCATTAAAATTTTTGATGTGAACTTACCATTATAATATTTTCATAAAACTTATAGTTTCTCTTTGAATAATTTACCATCATGATATTCTACTAAAATTTATTTTTAATACCATATATTTTCTTTCTCCTCAAATCACCTTATTATATTATATTTTTCAATTTTTAGTTATTTTTAGCCTATGAGATATTATACAAATAAGTATATATAAATATTTATCAACATTCGTAATATTTTCTTAAGGTTTCTACATTGAAGCGATATTGTCTAAGTTTCCGGGAGCACTTGCTTACTTTTCGGTTAGATGATATACTTTGATGAATGAAGGAAACTATGTCCCTCCCGATTATATTCTTGATTTTTATCAATGGAAATATTTATATTTCAAAAAAATAAATGAACTTACCATCTTAATATTCTCATAAAAAATTTTTTTACAAAAATTTCTCCTATTTCTCCTAAAATCAACTTACTATATTCTATATTTTTTAGCCTATGAAATATTATAAAGATGTGTATCTATAAATATTTATCGTCATTCGTAATATTTTCCTAACTTTTATACAACATTTTTATTAAAATTTTTGAAATTAACTTGTCATCATGATATTCACTTAAAACTTCTACTTTCTTTTTAAATAAACTTATCATTTTCGTATTTTTCTATTTTTTTTTAATAACATTTCTCATCTTTCTCTTGAAATTAACTTACTATGTTAAATTTCTCTTTTAATTTTTAGCATATGAAATATTACACATACAATTTCTTTAAATATGTTTTCTTAATATATTTTAAAATTATTATATATATATATATATATTATAGTATAGGAGAAGACGAGGGTGGTGAGGTGGCGTTTCTCATATTTTTTTAATAATTTCCCCCAATTTTTATATTATTAAATGGAAAAATATTACATTAATTATTAATTAATAAATAATATAATTTTATAATATTATATTTGTGAATAATGAGAGAGTGACTCATTGTAGTAAACATGTTTGCTAACATTTTCTAAACTTCTTGAATTATTAAAAAAGAAGAAATAACGAAATATTATTTTAGAAGGTCATTGCCACACTTCGCAGCATGGCTTCATAAAATAGTTGCATAAAAACCTAGAAAAATGATATTATTGATAAATTTCCTATAATTTATACGACTTGTAATCAACTGTATATGTTGATATTTTTTCATTTGTTTATTAATTTTATTATAAAATAATCAATTACTTTTATATTTGATACATATTTTTATTCATATAATATATATAATAAAATTGGATTTTGACAAAAAGTGACAAGTCAGGTTTTTCCGGACCAGATTTTTGATCAAATCATACCGAGTTCATTTTTCGGGCGCAAATCATGTGCGCATCTCTCTTAACAGCATAAATCTAGTTAATGCCTACGTATATGGAAACATCCAAAGTGAACTGTTTGTTTAATTAGTTTTCAAAATTCTAGTAGCGTTAACAAGTAAATTTCATAATGTTTTAATAAATAATAGCAGAGAGCAGAATAAAATTAGCTGGCGCTTATTTTAGCCACTAAATTGAAGGGATGTCATTCTTTTCATTTTGTTATAATTTGAACATGATTTACACATACAATATAGTGAAGTTGAATTGAACTGAAATTGAATAGGTGTACTCGACATACTAATCATCCATGGGATCTTACTGCAGCAGTGTGAATATACAGTTGTGGACCGGTCAAGGGTGTTAACCCATTTGCAATGCATGTGTGACAGTGTAGTTGGCACTAATTTCGAATTCAAACTGAGTGGTGAAAGAACTTTGTAGAGCTTGCGAACATGATGATCAAGACTTGTCAATATCAAATTATTGGTGTTACACTATTTTCACAGTGTGATGAACAATACTGACCCAGTATATTATATCTACGTGGATTGGAATAAAAAACTTCCGGTGAAATTCTCTGTGATTGCACATGGAATAAAAACATTGTTCATTCCACTATACCAGAATCAGTAGCTTCCTTAATTTTTACTTGGATTTGGGCCTCTATCTTGGATTGGACCAGAGGTTTCTCGAAATGCCAACTCGACATATTGTCACCTCAGCTAGATTTTGGACTTTCAATAAGTTAGCTGGGAAATTGGGCTTTTCAGAGCAAGTCCAATACTAAAACAAAAATTATTATAGTCATTATTATAATTTGAGATCATGTTGTTAAAATCTGATTTCACTCTAATGTTAATTTTATTTTATAATTATATATTTTTCAATTTAGTTGAAATTTTTTCTTTTCTCCTAAATTTCATTAAAAGAAAAATAACATACATTATATGTATAGTTATTCAAAGACATAGGAAAAGTATCTCCAAGAATAATAGTTAAAATGATTAACGAAATCATGATAATCTAAAATTTTGTTGAATCTGTAAGAGAGTGTACTTTAGCGGTATTAGCTATAACGGTTTGCTATATTCATTAATATTATTTTATTACTATTTTAAGATGTTAATATAAATTTAGTTTATATTTAATTAAATATAAGTAAAAATAAAAATATATTTAATAAAATAGAAATTTTAATATATCTATATATGACCAAACACAATTAATAAACATTACTTATATATCTATTATAAAATATATATTTGTATTATATTATATTATATTATAATAAATATATGTATGTATTATTATGTAGTCACGTTTAAATTGAAATTAGGCAGAAAGCTGTTTATATTATACAGGTTGGAAGGTTACTTTTATTAGCTAGAGTATCTCCAACCATAACCTCTTCTTAGTAAAAAATCCTATATAGATATAGATATTTGGTAAAAAAAAACCAGCCCTTTAGCAAAAAAATTAGATATCCTTTATATGATCTTCTATATTTGTTCAATTTAGCTACAACTTCCACATGAGATATTCATGTTTAAACCTAAATCTACACATTAATATATACACATACATATATTTGAATAATATTTAATACATAAATATTAAAATTATTATTATATATATATATAATATTTTTAATTTATATAATATTAAGTGTGAAAATATTGTTCTCTTATTAACATAATTTATTAATTATTTTTATATTTTCAGTTGTAATAAATATTAAATTAAATTATATATTTTTTCATGTATTGAATTAAGTATTAACTAAATTTATTTTATTATTTAAAATTTATATATATATATACATATAAATTTGAAAAATAAGAATAAAATAACATTTTTAAATATAGCTAATACCATTGGAGTCCATGGCCTTCGATCATCTCCAACCGTAAGGAAACACAGTGGTATTAGCTATAATGACTAGCTATGTTTAAAAAATTGTTATTTTTAAATTTTAACAGTTATTTTTAGTTAAAAAGTTACTAAAAAATCCAAAATAAAGTTAAATACTTTTTTATATTTATTTAAGTGAAAATAAGAAATCTTTTTAATAAAAACATATTTGATGATATTATTGTAATATTTTAAACATGATAAAAATTGGTTAACAAACATTAAATTTATATTTTATAAAACATTTAACTTAATTTAATTTATCATATTATTTTATTAGTATATTATAAAATGTTATATTAAAATAATTATATAAGTAATTGATAGATTTGGTTAACAATTAATTATTTTTACACTTTTTTGATAAATATTTTTACAGTAAACATTACGTAAAATAAAATAAATAATTATATAATTAGTAAAAAATAAGAAATACATATACACATACAAATGTTAGGGTTGAATTCATTTTCAGGTATAAAACATCACACAAATGGCGGGAGATGATCAACAAATTTGGAAGACCAAACCCTGATAGTTATAATTTTAGCTAATAGAAAGAAGCGGTTGGAATGATTAAAATTTTAGATAATAGGTATAGCTAAAATTTTAGATAATCCTGATTTGGCTAACCATTTTGCCTATCATGTTTGGAGATGCTCTAATTGTTAGTGTTTGTACCCTAGAGATAACATTATTATGTTTATATTATGAAACATTTGGATTATTAATTATGATTATATGGATTATTCTTTAGTAATTTATTATATCTTTATTTTCTGCGATAAGATGTTAGATTAATAAATGTCCTTGAAATATGATATGTAAATCTATATCTCTAAGTACGTGACTTATAAATGAGATTATGAGAATAGTATTGATATTCCTAAAGATCCCTAGTCAAGTATTATTGTTAAGGGACGATAATAAATATATTGAAACTAGTGTGTTTGTTGGCTGATGATCACATCTCATTGATCATAGGTATGGTGATATTAAAGTCAAAAAACAAGCACATGTATTATATACATGGTGCTGGATTGACCCGTTGTGAGATACTACATGTTTATAGTGTCATAAGTTAATCTCACAGTGATAATGATGTATTGGTCCTTTGACCTAAAATCATTATATTTCTATACGAGAATTAATATACTTTGATACTATTGAAAGTTATCCTTGACCGGGTAATAATAAAAGTAGACATTGGGTATATCATGAATCATATGAGAAATATGAATGATCTAGATGGGATTTAGCCCTCCTTTATTAAAGGAGTGATATTATTGGCCTCTTGATTGAGTAAGACAATAAAATGCATGGCCGTGCTCAAATACTGATTTGTTTAATAGTTTACTCATTGATCAAGGAAAGAAGGATTGAACGTTAACAAAGGATGACACAATGCAAGCCTCGAGTTTGATCTATAATATAAGGCTAAATGGATTATATTACATTGTACATGTTAGGTCCCAATATGTTTGTAGAAGGGGGGGTTGAATACAAACTTTACCGTTTAATTGAATTTAATGCGGAATAAAAAAGTGAGACAAAATTCAAGTTAAATAAAACTATTATTAAACTTGAAAGGTGTTACAACAACGGTAGCATTTACAAGGGATTAATCTCAAATAAATTATCACAAATCTAGAATAAATTCGACATGAACTTTTTCTATTTTTACAATAAAACGATCAAATGTCAGAAGCAATTTGAGATTAAGTTCTAGGGATTTTGATCCGCTAGATAGTTACACAAGAACAAGAGAATGATTTCTAGTGGTTTAGATTTAACTTTAATTGCTAGAAATTAATGATATTGAATTTGCAGTTGAGAGATAAAATGCTGAGTAAAAGCTTCTGCGGCTGCTGTGTTTCTTTTTGTTCTTGAGTAGTTGTGTTGTATTCAATGTGTATTGAATGATCTGCTGCTCCTTGTCTTTTATAATTTAATCAACAGAACTGAATTGAACTGGCAAGACAATCGGAGAATTGGCATAACTTTCGGTGAGTCAATCTGATTGAACTAGCAAGACAATCGGTGAGACAATCAATTGAACTAGCAAGACAATCGGTGAGACAATCACCTGAACTAGCAAGACAATCGGCATGACAATCTGATTGTCATATCAGTTCAATTGATTGTCATGCTGAATTAATATTGAATATAAATTCAAAATCAATTTTGAAAATTCATAATATTAATTCAGAATGAATTAATCAATTAATTTATTTAATAAATAAATTAATCTTTGCAGATATAATTTATTTTCTTAATTAAATTATATGACTTAATTAATCAATAGAGAATTAATACTAGTCATGAACAGCAACCATTCTTCTGAAAATCTTCTGAAAATCACTGAAAATTATGAATCAATTCCACCAATTCAATGTTGACACTCGATGTAATGTCTGGTTCATGAGTGACTAACTTCCGTGATGTTTCTTCATGTCTTGACTTTGATAACTTGATTTTCTTCAGATTAAATTTCTGTAATTATTTGATACCCTGACAAGATCTCTGTCACTTGATTAAATCCACAATCTTGATTTATATCACTGAGGCTTGATCAATTTCTTGAACTTCTTCCAGTGAAGTAATTCCTCAAGTCTGTAGATGAACATTATTTCTGAATCCTTTGACATATGTTACTTTGTGAGATCTCTTTGATGATAGATCCACTATTTACTTGTTACATTCTTATTTAAGTTGAGTTAAATCCTCAAATAAACAAATAGGCTACGACATATGCCTTTCAATCTCCCTCTATTTGTTTGTTAGACAATAACAAGAAATACCTAGAGGATAACTCAACTAACAAATAAGAAAAAGATGTAAACATAAATACAAAGTAAAAGCAGAAAAGTTCTGGATTATATTTAACATTTTCCAGATTCCAAAAGAAATTGACGTTCCTCTAGACTGAACATATCTTCAAGTAGTTTCATCTTCATTTCCTTGGTTCTTCAAATCTCTGCCAGATAATACTTCTCAATCTTGAAGTAATTATCAGCAACTTCTTTTGTACAACCACATTTTCTGTTGAGAAGCGCATATCTCTCTTGCTTCTCCCCCTATGAGAATCAACTGCTTAAAGGAGATCACCTTCATTTACCACATCTCCCGTACAATAGGTACCGCAGATAAAAACAATGGTACTCCCCTTTTTGGAAAACAGCTTCTTCCCTTATGAAGAATAGTGATGAACCAAACCACTTCTTCTGATCACTAGGAAATCACCTTGTGTTTACCAACTCTCCTGAATAATAGGATCCGTAGTTACAAACAACAATGGTGTGGTGTAGTGTACATGTGCTTTACCTTTTTCCTCATCCCTGCTATTTCTCCCCCTTAGTTGAGGAATCCTCCAAACTATTACTTAAGCTTTTATCTCCCCCTTAGAGAAGGAATGTATGCCGTTGTCTAAAGAAGTTCTCATATTTCACTTGGTTGGAAAAGAAATAACAAGTCAGAGCCTGATCAACCATGTTCAACAATCTTCCCAACTCCTTATACCTCCCAAATGTTAGATTACCAATTGTTACCAATTGTTAGCTCCCAAAGGTCCCGAAGTATTTTAATTCAATCTGTAAATGTTAGGTCCCTAAGAGTTAGGTTCCAATCATAAACAGATTCGAGACCCGAAGTACCAAGAACCATGTTTAGGGATGGGGAAATTGGATATGGTGTTTCTCTTTCTTCTTCACTGTGAGTGTGTGATTCTGTTTAGTGTACCTCACATGTGTTTCAGTCTTCTCTCCACTCGTGTTTACACTCATTCTCACAAGTGTATCACGCCTCTCATAGCTCCAAAATTCAGCTGTACCTGCAAGAAAAATCACCTTATCCATCCTTAAGGAGGTCACAGGTGGTGCAATGGGAGTTCGCAAATCCCCATCCTCGTTAAACTTGTCAGATGAATCTGAGTCATAATCTACAAGTTGCTAGTTTCCCTTTTAGGGTTCCAGATTTGAACTATGGGAAGGTAAATGTTAGGTCCCAATGCGTTTGTAGAAGGGGGTTGAATACAAACGGTACCGAATAATCGAATAAATGCGGATTAAAAAATGTGAAACAAAATTCAAGTTAAATAAGAATATTATTAAACTTGAAAGGTGTTACAACAACTATATCGATTACAAGGAATTAATCTCAAATTAATTATCACAAATTTAGAATAAATTCGACATGAACTTTTTCTATTTTTGCAATAATTAGAATCAAATGCTAAACGCGATTTGAGATTAAGTTCTAGGGATTTTGATCCGCTAGATTGTTACACAAGAACAAGATAAAGATTTCTAGTTGATTGGATTTAACTTTACAATCTAGAAATTGATCTTGAAGTTTTGCAGAGAAGATGAAATATTGTTCTGCTTCTTTTTCTTTTGTTCTCGGGTTCTGTATTGTTGATTGAATAATAAATTGAATGAACTGCTTCTGCTTCTTTTAATCAATCAACCGAATAGAATTGAACTGGCAAGACAATCCTGAGCTCAGCAAGACAATCGGTAGGACTATCCTTAGAACTAGCAAGACTTTCGGTATGACAATCAATTGTCATACCGATTGTCATAGTAGTTCAAACAGATTGTTTTTGCTGAAAATAAATAGATTTAAATCCTATAATAATTCTGGTAAGACAATCCTTTTGAATTAGCATGACTTTCAGTATGACTATTGATTGTCATACCGATTGTCATACTAATACAATCAGTTGTCTTGTTGAATTAAAACAGATTTTTAAACCAATTTAAATTCTGAAAATTCTTAATATTAATTCAAAATTAATTAATCAATTAATTCAATTAATCAAATAAATTAATCTTTGCAGATATAATTTATTCTCTTAATTAAATTATATGACTTAATTAATTAATAGAGAATTAATACTAATCTTGAGCAGCATCTATTCTTCTGTATATCTTCTGAAAATCACTGAAATATATGAATCAATTCCACCACTTCAATGTTGACACTCGATGTACTGTCTGGTTCATGAGTGACTAACTTCCGTGACGTTTCTTCATGTCTTGACTTTGACACTTTGATTTTCTTCAGATTAAATCCTTGTAATTAATGATACTCTGACGAGATCTCTGTCACTTGATTAAATCCACAATCTTGATTTGTATCACTGAGGCTTGATCAATTCCTTGAGCTTCTTCCAGTGAATTAACTCCTCAAGTCTGTAGATGAACCTTGTTTCTGAATCCTCTGACAGATGTTACTTTGTGAGATCTCTCTGACGGTAGATCCACTATTTACTTATTACATTCTTATTTGAGTTGAGTTGAATCCTCGAATATACAAATAGGCTATGTGACATATGCCTTACAATCTCCCCCTATTTGTTTGTTAGACAATAACACACAAATACCTAGAGGACAACTCAACTAACAAATAAGAAAAAGATATAAACAGAAATGCAAAGTAAATAGCAGAAAAGTTCTGGATAACATTTAACCTTTTCCAGATTCCAAATAGATGTTCCTCTAGACTGAACATATCTTCAAGTAGCTTCATCTTCTTTTGTACAACCACATTTCCTGTTGATAAGCCCATATCTCTCTTGCTTCTCCCCTATGAGAAACAACTGATTAAAGAAGATCACCTTCGTTTACCACCTCTCCCGTACAATAGGATCTGCAGATAAAAATCAATGGTACTCTCCTTTTGAAAACAGCTTCTTCCCTTACTAGAAAATCACCTTGTGTTTACCACCTCTCCCGTACAATAGGATCCGTAGTTACAAACAACAATGGTGTGGTGTAGTGTACATATGTAGGATCTTTTTCTTCCTCCCTGCTATTTCTCCCCCTTAGTTGAGGAATCCTCCAAACTATTACTTAAGCTTTTATCTCCCCCTTAAAGAAGGAATGTATGCTGTCGTCTGAAGGAGTTCTCATATTTCATTTGGTTGGAAAAGAAATAACAAGTAGTTTCTTTTTTCTTCCTCACTGTGAGTGTGTGATTCTGTTTTAGTGTACCTCACATGTGTTTCACTCTTCTCTCCACTCGTGTTTACACTCATTCTCACAAGTGTATCACTCCTCTCATAGCTCCAAAAATCAGCTGTACCTGCAAGGAAAATCACCTTAGCCATCCTTAAGGAGGTCACAGGTGGTGCAATGGGAGTTCACAAATCCCCATCCTTGTAAAACTCGTCAGATGAATCTGAGTCATAATCTACAAGTTGCTAGTTTCCCTTTTAGGATTCCATATTTGAATTCTGGGAAGGTAAACAATGATCCATCGAATTTAGCATAAAGATCAAAGTTCCCTTCTAATGTATGTGAAGACATTTCCTTGTGACTCATCAGGTAATATCTGAATCATTGTCAACAAGTTGCCGATCTGCGCCAATGTCAGATCCACTATCCGCAGATGCATCCAAGGGATTTAAGCCTGGGGAGGTAGACACTGACCACTGACATATGGCTTTTGGATCAGTATCCTCTCCTAACACCTGTAAAGGCAATTGGTCCATTAACGAACCTTGAACAATCGAATCTGACCTTAAAATGGTCGAAACTCTTGTTTCCGTCAACTCATCCTTTGTGTGTGTAACCTTTCCTTGTGCATTAAGAATTGTTTATATTTGAGGTGGTGATACTACATAGGATACCTTGGCCGACAGACAAATTTCAATAGACGCACCTTGTTGAGAGAATGAATCTAGTAACTGTTTTTGTGCCTTTTCAACCATTACATCTTTTTGAGAAGATGTATGGGGGTTAGCAGTTGTCTCGGTTTAAATACTACTCATCTTTGTAGGAGACAGAGCTACTGGGTTGACTACAGAACCTTCCTTATGTGGTGCACTAAGGCACTATCTCCCTCACGCTTATTCATACTACATTTAGTGGTAAGAGAGTGTTGGTTGGTTCTGTTTTTGTGTTTGTCTTTACAATCTGGGATAGACGTTGTGGGTTTTCAACCTCATGACTGTCAATGAAAGAAAGTCATTGGAGACTGAACCTGTAACACAGAATATATGGCACTATAGAGATAAAATGTATTTAAGATTTATAATGAATGAAAATTATACATTTAATATTTTGAGAGTAATGATGTACAATAGTGATTTCAAAGGATTTTACATGAAATAAGAAATCACTAATGTAGAAAGAAGTTTGATTTTGTTTTTTTTTAATATGAATGAGTTTTTGATAAAACATTGATCACTTAGGGTAAAGTCTAAGTAATTCTCATTCATGTCAAAAGCTTACAAATATCTACAACATAATGTTAACAACATATCATTGACCGATACTTGTCAAGTACTTTAGATACTAATTGTTATGTTGCATAAAATTTAAAAAAAATAAAATAAAATAACAAAAACAAAAAAATGATACAATACAAATAATAATAATAATAATAATAATAAATATCAATGAATTAAATACCAAATATCTATCAAAAAGATATCAGCATTCAATTTCATATATCATACAATATTTACAATTAAAGAAAATAAAAATAAAAACTTATATAACTATTGCAAAAATATAGAAAATATTTACAAGTTCAATGATAACATTACCAGCTTGTAAACAGCCATATCCCTCGGATAAACCTTTGCTGTTATCTCCAAAGGTAACCAGTGGGCCAGCTTTCTCAATCCACATTTGATAGCAGGGTTCTATCTCCGGTCATATGTCTTGATGATCCACTTGTCAAGAATCCACACTACCGGTTACACCTGTTTTAATGCCCTGCACTATAAATAAATTAGACCTTCTTCGGAACCCAAACTTGGTTGGGCCCGGCATACTTGTAGAATTGTACTTTGTCAGGCAAACCAACATTTTTAATTTTAATGGTCTCAACTTTCTCAATGACTGAACATTTGACCTTGTAAACAACCTTAACAAATTTCTGTTTAAGCTTAGGCACAAATGTCTCCTTTCTAGCCTTAGTAGGACTAGCAGTCTTAGACCTATCATGCTTCTTGTTATTCAAATGCTGACGAGGAGTAGTCTTATCATTAGAAACATGCTTACCATTAAAATAAGCATACATTAGATTAAACGCACAAGACATACAATTAGAAACACCATATGCTTTATGAGAGATATTAACAGCAGGCAATTTATGCATGGTAGACATGGCATTTTTGTTATCCAACTCATGTGTGTCTGAGTTAGTCTCAGTTGCTTTCACAACTTTGACTGGAACTTTCGACACACTTGATTTGGAAACAACCTTCTCATTAGCATGATCTTCAGCACGTACTTCTTGAATAACAGGAGAGGTCGCATCAAATGGTTGAGCAATTGATGCTTTATAGAGGGGTTCATCAACACCCTTAAGCACATGTGGTACTTCCCTCCCTTTAGCACAGACATGAGGAGGGGAGTTTATGCCTAATTCTCCAATAGCAACATTGTAATCATAACATATTCCAGATGTTTGATTAACAGCTTGCTTACTGTAGAACTCTTTAGCCTTCGAACAAGAATTAAAGTAGGCTCTAACCTTAGTCTCAAGACCGGTGATCTTGTCTTTGAGAATAGTTTCGAGTTTTCTATAACAGTCAACTCTATTCTCTAGAAAAGATACTTGTTCTTTTAATTTGTCTTGATTAATGTGCACAAGTCTTAATTCATTGACCTCTTTCTCAAGGTCTGTGATCTGTAAATTTAACAGTTCATTATCACGACGTGCACAATCTAAGTTACCTCTTAGATGATAAACCATTTCAGCATCAGAAAGTTTTACCTCTATTCTTGACGATGAAGTTTTTCCATCAATAGCCATAAGAGCAAGATTTCCTTCTTCTTCATCTTCACTGTCAGTATCATCCCAGCTTCTTCCCTTTGCCTAGTAAGCCCTTACAGAGTTCTTTCTTACTTGCTTTGGCTTCCTACATTCTGTGGTAAAGTGTCCCAACTCATTGCAGTTATAACATCTAATGGTGCTCCGATCAACCATCCCTATTTTGTATCCACCACTGCTGGTGTTAGAGGATGAAGATCCACCTTTCTGGAATTTGTTGTAGTTGGACTTGTACTTAAGCTTGAGATTCCTTTTGAATCTGACATGGGAGAATCTCTTGACAATTTGGGCCATTGACTCGTCTTCCAATTGCTCCAGCTCTTCCAAGGAATAAAAATCATCACTTGATTGATTTGTAGTAGGAGGATCATATTCTGCTACTAACATATTTTCCTCAGCCTTGGAACACTGTACCATTCTCTCCAATTATTGAGATTGCTGTTGTTGTTGACCTTCAGCCACAAGTGCAGTAGATGTGCTGACCATTCTATCCTTCCCGTAGACTTCCTTCTGTTGAATCTGCTCCAACTCATAGGTTTTTAACACTCCATAGAGCCTGTCCAAAGAAATCTCACTCAGATCTCTAGCTTCTCTAATGGCAGTGATTCTATGTTCAAGATGAGTTGGCAGTGTTAAAAGGAACTTTTTGTTGACCTCCCTGATTGAATACAATTTTCCATTGATGTTCAGGTTGTTGATCAACGCATTGTACCTCTCAAACACTTCAGTAATTCTTCTCCTGAATTTGATTTAAAATGTTCATATTCAGAGGTTAGGATCTCCAACTTGTTCTCCCTAACTTCCTCTGTGCCTTCATTGATCACCTCAATAGTTTCCCACATGTGTTTGGAATTTTTACAGTTCATCACATGTCTGTTCATCAAAGGATCAAGGGAATCAATTAAAATTAATTGAAGGCTGGCATCCAAGGAAGCTTCTTCCTTTTCATCAGGAGTAAAATCTTCAGGATCTTTAGGATAGGTTCTGGCTTTGGTGGTCACAACATCATCTACTATCACCTCCGGTTCAATAACCATCGGAGTTTTTATCCCCTTCTTTAACAAGTTTGAATATTTGGGATTTGCCACTTGTAAAAACAAGAGCATCTTCTTCTTCCACATGATATAATTCTCTTTATCAAATTGTGGAATTTTAACGGTTCCAACTTTTTATGAAGTCATTATGAATTTTTGAATGAGTAAAAATTCAAGGAGATGAAAAATCACAAAAGTCTAGGATCTTGATTTGTTCGTTAATCAGAAGGCTCTGATACCAATTGTTAGGTCCCAATGCGTTTGTAGAAGGGGGGTTGAATACAAACGGTACCGAATAATCGAATAAATGCGGAATAAAAAATGTGAAACAAAATTCAAGTTAAATAAGAATATAATTAAACTTGAAAGGTGTTACAACAACTGTATCGATTACAAGGAATTAATCTCAAATTAATTATCACAAATTCGACATGAACTTTTTCTATTTTTGCAATAATTAGAATCAAATGCTAAACGCGATTTGAGATTAAGTTCTAGGGATTTTGATCCGCTAGATTGTTACACAAGAACAAGATAAAGATTTCTAGTTGATTGGATTTAACTTTACAATCTAGAAATTGATCTTGAAGTTTTGCAGAGAAGATGAAATATTGTTCTGCTTCTTTTTCTTTTGTTCTCGGGTTCTGTATTGTTGATCGAATAATAAATTGAATGAACTGCTTCTGCTTCTTTTAATCAATCAACCGAATAGAATTGAACTGGCAAGACAATCCTGAGCTCAGCAAGACAATCGGTAGGACTATCCTTAGAACTAGCAAGACAATCAGAATGAACTAGCAAGACTTTCGGTATGACAATCAATTGTCATACCGATTGTCATAGTAGTTCAAACAGATTGTTTTTGCTGAAAATAAATAGATTTAAATCCTATAATAATTCTGGTAAGACAATCCTTTTGAATTAGCATGACTTTCGGTATGACTATTGATTGTCATACCGATTGTCATACTAATACAATCAGTTGTCTTGTTGAATTAAAACAGATTTTTAAACCAATTTAAATTCTGAAAATTCTTAATATTAATTCAGAATTAATTAATCAATTAATTCAATTAATCAAATAAATTAATCTTTGCAGATATAATTTATTCTCTTAATTAAATTATATGACTTAATTAATTAATAGAGAATTAATACTAATCTTGAGCAACATCTATTCTTCTGTATATCTTCTGAAAATCACTGAAATATATGAATCAATTCCACCACTTCAATGTTGACACTCGATGTACTGTCTGGTTCATGAGTGACTAACTTCCGTGACGTTTCTTCATGTCTTGACTTTGACACTTTGATTTTCTTCAGATTAAATCCTTGTAATTAATGATACTCTGACGAGATCTCTGTCACTTGATTAAATCCACAATCTTGATTTGTATCACTGAGGCTTGATCAATTCCTTGAGCTTCTTCCAGTGAATTAACTCCTCAAGTCTGTAGATGAACCTTGTTTCTGAATCCTCTGACAGATGTTACTTTGCGAGATCTCTCTGACGGTAGATCCACTATTTACTTATTACATTCTTATTTGAGTTGAGTTGAATCATCGAATATACAAATAGGCTATGACATATGCCTTACAGTAAACAATGATCCAACGAATTTAGCATAAAGATCAAAGTTCCCTTCTAATGTCTGTGAAGACATTTCCTTGTGACTCATCAGGTAATATCTGAATCATTGTCAACAAGTTGTCGATCTGCGCCTATGTCAGATTCACTATCCGCAGATGCATCCAGGGGATTTAAGCCTGGGGAGGTAGACACTGACCACTAACATATGGCTATTGGATCAGTATCCTCTCCTAACACCTGTAAAGGCAATTGGTCAATTAAAGAACCTTGAACAATCGAATCTGACTTTAAAATGGTCGAAACTCGTGTTTCCCTCACGCTCATTATACTTCATTTTAGTGGTAAGAGAGTGTTGGTTGGTTCTGTTTCTGTGTTTGTCTTTACAGTCTGGGATAAAAGTTGCGGGTTTTCAACCTCATAACTGTCAATGAAAGAAGACCATTGGAGGCTGAACCTGTATCACAGAACATATGGATGTATAGAGATAAAATGTACTTAAGATCTATAATGAATGAAAACTATACATTTAATCTTTTGAGAGAAATGATGTACAATAACGATTTCAAAAGATTTTAATGAAAATAAGAAATCACTAATGTCGAAGGAAGTTTGATTTTCTCCTAAAACTGTTCGAGTGCACAAGTCTGTTTTTATGCCTAAAAAGATAAATGATTTGATAAGACACAGACTGATGACCTAGCAGTATTAAGAAGAGAAAGAAAGATTTTGTCTTTCAATATGAATGAGTTTTTTTTGTTAAAGCATTGATCACTTAGGGTAAAGTCTAAGTAATTCTCATTCATGTCAAAAGCTACACAATCTGTCTTAATAAAATTATAATCAATAACATAGTTTGTTGAAAAATAATATTAATAAGAATGACTATGCTACTGATTTCAAAAGATAGTGAATCTTTCAGATATAGCAACTCATATAAATCCACCAGAACTTAAAATCTCACAATTATCTGCAACAAAATATTAACAATATATCATTGACTGATACTTGTCAAGTACTTTAGATACCAATAATTATGTTGCATCCTATTTACAATATTAAAATAAGATATCAATGAATTAAATACCAATTATCTATCAAAAAGATATCAGCATTCAATTTCATATATCATGCAATTGTTAACTCCAAAAAAAAACTTAATGACATAGAAATGAAAAATACTTAACTAATATTTACGAATCCAGAAAATACAAATTAAAACTTATATTAATATAGAAAGAGTATAGAAAATATTTACAAATAAAAATACTCAGAAATAACTATATTTTAGTCCAAAAATAGATTTCTTCTGAACTTTAGCAAATAAAATTCATAGAAAAATATTTTTAGAGAAAATAAAATATTATGAGATATTAAAATTGACAAATTGGATAGATAAATAAGATAAGATAATAAAATTACATAGAATAAGCAAGAAATATGGTATAAATGATAAAATAAATTTGCGAATGAATTTTTCATTCATGAAAAATTCATTTAAAAATTCATTCAAGAACATATCTCAGATATTAACTAGTTTAATCACTAAAACTATTCAACATACCCAATTTACCAACTAATATGGTAAATGTGGATTCATCAAGAGATTTAGTGAAAATATTTGTTATTTGTTCTTCTGTTGGAACAAAAAATAGTTCAACAGTACCATTCATGACTTGCTCTCTAATAAAATAATACCTGATGTCGATGTGCTTGGTCCTTGTGTGCTGCACAGGGTTGTTGGTGATGGCTATTGCACTTGTATTGTCACATAGAATAGGAATTTTGTTCAATACAGAGCCATAGTCCCGTAGCTGGTACCTAATCCACAAGATCTAAGCACAGCAGCTTCCAACAGCAATATATTCAGCCTCGGCTATTGAGTTGGAAACTGTTTGTTGTTTCTTGTTGTACCATGAGACTAGCCTGCTACCTAGGAATTGACAACTCCCTGAGGTGCTTTTCCTATCAACAACACTTCCTGCGTAATATAAATCTGTATATCCAACAAGGTTAAAACCAGATTCTTTAGGGTACCAAATACCTAGATTTGGTGTTCCCTTAAGATATCACCAGATTTGATTTACAGCAACGAGATGAATATCTCTAGAATTCGCTTGGAATCTTGCACATAGGCATATAGCATACATAATATCTGGTCTACTTGCAGTGAGATAGAGTAATGAGCCAATCATACCTCTGTAGCTTGTGATATCTACCTTAATGGAGTTTTCACATGGTCCAAGCTTGACAGCTGTAGATGACGGAGTCCTTGCTGATGCAGAATCCTCTAGATTGTACTTTTTGAGGAGTTCCTTGAGATACTTGGATTGACAAATAAATATTCCATCTAACCTTTGATTTACTTGTAATCCGAGAAAGAACTTCAGCTCTCCCATCATGCTCATTTCAAATTTGCTGTGCATTAACTTAGAAAATCTCTTACAGAGACTATCATTAGTAGACCCAAATATTATATCATCCACATAGACTTGGACTAATATAGTATCATTCTTATGTTTTTTAGAAAAGAGAGTTTTATATATGACACCTCTAATAAAGCCATTTTCAATAAGAAATTCAGAAAGAGTGTCATACCATTTTCTCGGAGATTGTTTGAGACCATAGATAGCCTTGAAAAGAAAGTAGACAAAATCCAAATGATCTGGATCTTCAAAACCAGGAGGTTGTTCTAGATACACCTCTTCATCCAGCTTTCCATTCAGAAAGGCACTCTTGACATCCATTTGATAAACTTTAAAGTTCAAGAATGCTGCGAATGCCAAAAATATCCTGATGGCCTCAAGTCTAGCCACTGGAGCATAGGTTTCATCATAATCAATGCCTTCAGCTTGAGAATAGCCTTTAGCTACCAGTCTTGCTTTATTTCTTGTAACCGCACCATCTTCATCTAGTTTATTCCTGAATACCCACCGAGTACCAACAGCTTTCTTGTGTGTAGGTCTAGGTACCAGTTTCCAGACTTGTTGATGTTCAAACTGATTGAGTTCATCTTTCATAACAATCACCCAATCTGGATCAGTCAGTGCTTCCTCAATCTTCTTAGGTTCCATATCAGAAAGAAATCCTGAGAACAGACATTCATTTTGAGTAGCACATCTAGTTCTAACTCCAACATCTGGATCACCAATAATCAACTCAAAAGGATGAGCTTTATTCTAGACAGTCTGTCTCGGAAGATTTATTTTGATGATTCGCCTTGAAATACATTGGGATGTTGTGTCCTACTAGTTGATCCTTCAGCATCTCCCCCTGAGTCGTTGCGAGGTTGACTTGATGATTCTCCGTCAATAGCAGTGGTATCTCCATTGTTGCCAATATTTCCATCACCATTACCTTGGGTATCATCATAATTAACAGGTTCTTCACCAGCAGCAACCTCAGGTTCTTGATCATTATCTGATTCTGAATCTGACATATCATCAAACTTCAGTTTCTCAGAAGGATCTTCAGTTTGGATACTTGGGAGTTTAGTGTCATCAAATGTAACATTGACACTTTCAGTTACTCTGTGTTGATCAATGATATACACCCTGTATGATCTTCTTCCATAACCAACAAAAATACCCTCATATACCTTTGCCTCGAACTTGCCACGACGATCATCTCCATCCTTGAGCACGAAGCATCTGGCACCAAATACATGAAATTATTTGATATAAGGCTTCTGTTAATTCATAATCTCATAAGGAGTCTTCATGAAGTCCTTGTTGATTAGAGTTCGATTCTGAGTATAACATGCAGTATTGACAGCTTCAGCCCAAAAGTACATTGGAAGAGCTGATTCATTTAACATAGTTCTTGCAGCTTCAATCAATGTACAATTCTTCCTTTCTACCACTCCATTCTGCTGAGGGGTTCTAGGAGCTGAATATTGTCTGGTAATCCCTTTGTCTGTACAGAATCCATTGAGAAGTAAATTCTTGAATTCTGTTCCATTATCTGACCTTATCACTCTAACAGGGACATTAGAATCTAACTCGATCAACTTGATATGATCAATCACAGCTTGTGGAGTTTCATCCTTGGAGTGAAGGAAGAAAATCCATGTATACTTGGAATAGTCATCAACTATCACAAGACAGTAACACTTCTTTGACATCGAAAGAACATTAACTGGTCTAAATAAATCCATGTGCAATAACTGAAGAACACCAGTTATGGAGGATGTGTCAGTGCCTTTGTGACTTGCTTTCTTTGACTTTCCTTTCTGGCATGCCTCACACAGTCCTTCTGGTCTAGATAAATCCATGTGCAATAACTGAAGAACACCAGTTATGGAGGATGTGTCAGTGTCTTTGTGACTTGCTTTCTTCGACTTTCCTTTCTGGCATGCCTCACACAGTCCTTCTGGGGAGAATTCCAGTTGAGGCAGACCTCTGAGCAATTCTCTCTTGACAAGAGAATTCATTGTTTTGAAATTGAGATGGGAAAGTGTTATTCCCACTAACAATGAGATTTACAGAAGGGGGGTTGAATGTAAATCTCAAAACTTTTTCAAGTTTTGAGCAGTTTCTAAGGCTAAGTGTTTTAGTGAACAAATGTGTGTGAATTAGTTGAAGCTAATACAGACAGATATATATTCAAACACAAATGTAAAGAACACAAAGAACTTAAAAACTATTCTGGTGGATTTGTTGTTCCACCAGAGATGTGTTATTTCAGAAAATCTGTGATTCAAAGAATTAAATCACAGCTGCGTCCTAGTACAAACTAGATGATTTTCTCTCTGGATTTTTCTAAACAGCTCTGGAAAATTCACCATCTAATTACTAGCTGCTACTTGGTTTATATATCACCAAGTTTACAAGTGAAGACAAAACTGTAAAATACAATTAAAAGAGTCTTCACATGTTTCTTCTTCATTTCTCTATCCAATGCAATTTAGGTTTAGCTGTGAATCTTTGAATACTTCCTTGTTTGCACCAGAATGGAAATGCTGCATTTTCTTGATTCCTCCTAGAGGCTGCCACATTCCAGTTTGTCTCTGTCAACTCATGTGCCTCTGTCAGCTTATGAATTGTCACTATCAACTGCTATTGAACTAAGCATTCGTTGAAGCTTTCATCCGTTGATGACTTTATCCGTTGAAGCTTTATCCGTTGAAGCTTTATCCGTTGATGCATTAGCAGTTGAAACTTTATCCGTTGAAGCACTCATCCGTTAATGGATGTTATCCGTTGAAGCTTTAGAGACATCTGTTGAAGCTTTGTTTCTCATCCGTTGAAGGCCTTTAATATCAGTTGATACTACTTCACTTATACAAAATTACAAGGCATGAAATATTTACAATTAGCCCTCCTATTTGCATATCCACTAGTAGTCAACATGACTGATAATTTCCCACAACATCTAAGAATTACAACTTAAATACAGAGAATGAAATGTGCTATAATACTAAACTTATATCTAAGTAAAGCTACTCCTTCAACGGATAGCCAAAATGGTCTTATCCGTTGAGGCTACAAACATTAGATTTCTACTTAAGTGTTTTGTTTAACTTATCATCAAACTAATACACATATTCCTAACAATCTCCCCCTATTTGTGTTAACTAGAACTGTAGGCATAAATTTGGGTTTAACTTGATGATAACCAAACACTTATCAAGCATATGAACTGAAATAAAGTAGAAATTCAAAAGTGCTGCAAAAATGTGTATACTGAGATAGAATTGAAGAATTATATTGTTTCCAAGGGTGCTCCTTAAGCCTGAGTAGATTAATTTCTTTTCCTTTGATCCCTTGTTTTCTTCCCTAGCCTCCTGTCATTCTCCTCTATTTGGAGTTGGAATTGTCTGTAGAATTCAGCTTCATCTTCTTCATTGATGTCCAACTTAGATTGCATATCCTTGAGAGTTTCATTACTGGCAATCTTGAGCTGATCTTCAAGTCTGAAAAATCTTCTGACTCCTTTATTGTCTCTGAACTCCATCAACCAATGAGGTGATTTATGAACTGTAATTCCTCTATTTGGGATGAGTAATGTTCTAGGCAAGGCATTGGGCTCCCACCAAGTTTTCCTTATGCTGGAAATCTTGTTGAGAATCTCAGGTTTGACAGTCCTGGTAAAGCCAGAATCCCTTTTTATAGCTGAGTAGACTCTAACCAAGGTAGAATAGCCTTCATCCAGAATTCTGTAAAGAGGCCAAGTCCTTTCCCCACTTCCTTTATATTTGAACACTAGTCTTTCTGGAAGCTGTCTGCAGGCATCTATTCGCCTTACTTCCTCCAGCTCATCCAGATAGAGTCATGTTATGGATAAAAAACTAAGGTTATTATTTGCTGTATTTATTACTAAGATTCGGGAGCTCAAGGCCTTTAATGGCTGCTCTCGTGTATCGTAGCTTAATTCTGCCTTTACGAGATGCCTACGTATCTCTGTGAATTAGAGAATCAAGCCAAAAAACATAGTTCTGATTTGTGGGGTGAGGCCCCTTATATAGATGTTGGGAGTCCTTGAATTGGACTTGGTATAGGAGACTTGGTGGGCAAGTCTCATAATTAGAATGGACTTTGGAGTCCTAGATAGTAGGAAACTGATTCCTTATCCTTTTAGGTCCCCTTGAGGCTAATCTATAAGGATTTATATCCTTATCGGGACTCTTCTCAACAGCTGATTTTTCCCTTATTAATTAATTACGAAATTAATTAATAATCAGGGCTTTTGGGCCTTCTTTATTCCATCAGGACTAATCTGGTCCATCAGGCTTAACCTTTCTGGTCTGAATGTCATATATCTTTTTATTGGGCCTAGCAGCCCATACCTTGCAGTAAATAAATTATATTATCATAATTTACTTATCCCTATCATTTGCCCCCCAACTTTTGGGAAACATCGATTAGGTTTCGCAGAAGTTAAGTCTATTCGTTCCCTTACTGGGTTTCATTTTTTGCGTAAAGTGTGGAGCGACCTACATATTTACAGTGAATCTTCCTTTTATTCAGGAATTATTTTAATTTCCAGAAATTTTTCCCTAATTTTCTAGGATTTTCCCCTAATTTTCTGGGATTTATTCATAATTTTCTGGGATTTATCCTTAATTTATGTATTTTTCCCTAATTTTATGGGATTTATCCTTAATTTCTGGATTTTTCCCTAATTTTCTGGGATTTATCCTTAATTTCTGGATTTTCCCTAATTTTCTGGGATTTATCCTTAATTTCTGGATTTTTCCCTAATTTTCTGGGATTTTTCAGATTTCCAGCCCTTTTTCGACCAAGATCCTAGTTGAAATTTCGACCTGGATCCTAGTCGAAAATAAGGGTCAGCCTTGCCATCCTGGTCGAAGGAATTCGACTAGGATCCACGACCTGGAATTCGACCAGGATCCTAGTCGAAATTTCGACCTGGATCTAGGTCGAAAATTCCCCCACTTTTTTAGCTTCTGGTCTTGAGCCTATCGACTAGGACTTCGACTAGGATTCTAGTCGACATTTCGACCTGAATCCTGTTCAAAAATTCCTTGGTTTTCTTGCTTCCTGGTCGAAGGATTTCGACTAGGATCCACGACCTGGAATTCGACCAGGATCCTAGTCGAACTTCGACCTGGGTTTTTAATCCTCATTCTTGAAAGATGCTTGGCTAATTCGACCTCATTCCTGGTCGAAGTCTCGACCTCAATTCAGTCCTATTTTTTCCGTTGTTTTCGTGTGTCTAGTCGAAAAATTTCGGGCAGGATTCACGATCTGGATTTCGACCTGAATCCTGGTCTTTTTTATTCGTTATTTTCGGGTGCCTGCTCGAAAGTTTTCGAGCAGGATTCATGACCTGGATTTCGACCTGAATCCTGGTCTTCCACTAGCCTTCTTCATTTGGATTTAATTTAAGGTATTGTATTTTCCAAATCCTAATTGGATTTGGGTCGGGCCTTCTTTAATGGGCCTTATTGGGGTTTTCCAAATATTACTGGGCCTTTTTTATTTGGGCTTTTCCAAATCTTACTGGGCTTCTTTTATTGGGCTTTTCCAAATCTTACTGGGCCTCTTTTATTGGGCTTTTCCAAATCTTACTGGGCCTCTTTTATTGGGCTTAATATTCCCTGTTTAGAATCCTCTAGAATACCTAGGAATATTCTGGAATATTCCTTTTTCTGGGCTTTTTCCCATGGGCCTTTGTCCTTAATGGGCTTTCGTCCCTTCAACTTCCTTTTCCTCTTATATAAAGGACTGAGGAGAGGCTACTACTCCTCACCTTCTCATTTCTAAGTTTTCTTCTTTCTCCTCCTGCTAAGATTCTCAGAGCAATAACAGCAAGTCGGAGCTCAAAGCCTTTCTTAGGAACGCTTCTTCAGGTAAAATCCCTCCCTTTTCTTTTCGTGTCTATTTTATTGTGTGCCCTTTTAAGATATCCTGTATGTGTCCCTTTTGCAGATGGCTGACAAGAAAATGACTCGCTTGGCCAAGATGAACGTGGCTAGAAAGTCCAACGAGTTCCCTATCCGATCGAGGTACACTTCTTTAATCGACATGATCAACACTCGAGGGGACGAGTACCCGTCTGATGCGCATCTGGATGCGCACGATCATATTAGTGCCTTACGGGACCCCAAGGAGCTGGAAAAGTTGAGCAGTTGCTTCAAAATCAAGGAACCTTTTAAGCTGGTTCTTGCAGGTCCGGCCGACAGGGCCTGTCAGTGGAAAAAGGACGCGCTATGTGTCTATAGGGATACTCTAAGGGCAGGTATCAGACTCCCTTTTCATCCATTCATTCCTTTGTTACTGGCTGCACAATGTCCCCACATCTGTTGCTGTCTTCAAAAAGATTTTTCAGTTCAAGAACAGCCCTAATAAAAGTCCGGGTTGGGTTTCTCTAAATCAGCGCCCCACTATTCCCCATATTGTGAATGGGAAGTCCATCCCTGACAACAACTTGGGGTGGAAGAAAGATTTTTTGTTCATTGTTTGGGAAGGTGGAGATTGGGGCTCCCTGTTTCGATCGTCCTTTGGGCTGGCCGTGGACGGGAGCCCAAATGATATAACTTTGTCTGAGGAGGAGGCTAGAGCTTTCAACCTCCTTACGCAAGACAATGGGACTTCCCATTCTTGGGACCTTATCCGGGAGACCGTCCTGGTAGAACGCGGCCTCTCGCCCGTTCATAAGAAAAGTAAGTTCCCTTTCTTACCTCCTTTTTATTTCCTTCATTTTCTATTCCATTGATTTTTCAACTGACTTCATTTGTTGCAGTGGCTGAGAAGATTGAGGAGGCTACCAAGCCCAAGGACCTGGAGACAACCAGGATGAAGAGGGCTGGGAAGGTCTTTAAAGACCCTCGCCTTGGGGACCGCTTCCTTGAGTTCCTCCTCCAGGCAACAGAGCCAAGCGAGGAAGGCCCCAGCCAAGTTTTGCGCACCAAGCAGAGGCCAGGGGCTTATTTTCAACCTGCTTGGGGGATCCGGGGCAAGGATTCAATCGTGGGCAGCACGACGCTGTCCAAGGAATGGTCTAAGCATTCCATCTCCCCGGTGGACTATCAAGACTTTGTCCTTCAACAGGACTTAGAGGGGAATGAGCTTTTTGGAGCCCAGGCTTTGGCGACGGTACGTCCTTTACCTATGCCCTTCATACTTGCCTTTTCATGTTTCTTTTCTCATAATTTTGCTGCTTTTCTTGCAGGTTAACGCCCATTTCCAAGGGGCAATTCACCAAGCTAAGGCTTGGAAGTTTGGCCTGGAAGATGCTAACAAGAAGTTGGAGGAGGCCAACCAAAGAATAGAGGCCCTTGAAGCTCAACTGGCCTCTTCCACTTCTGACCTGGAAACAGCCCGGGCCGAAAATGTTATTCTGAAGGCGCAGAAGGACAAAGCTTTTGATGGCTGGATGGACACCCAGGATTTCAAAGACTTGATGGTGGAGCATGATGCCCTTCTTCACCCAGTTAGCTACAAAGAGGGCTGGGATGCTGCTGTGGAGGCCATCCAGGATGATTTTCCAGAGGTCCTCGAGCAGTCCTCCTTTCCTTGCCATGTGCGAGTTCCGGAGCTGAGGGGCGTTACTAATAAGCTTGCTGACATGATCAAAGACGGCCCTTCAGGGAGCCTAAGCCACAAGAGGAAAGAACTGGAGTCTAGCTCTGGGGAGGAGGAGGCTTCATCCGAGGAAGACCCTGCGCCTGCTGCGAAGAAGATCAGGGTGGAAGAGCCTCCAAGGGTTGCGCCTCAGAATCCAGGGTCTCCCGCATCCTCCAAAGCATCTGAAGGCAGTTCTGACGGAACTTCAGCAGGGACTTCTGAAGGGACCACTGAGACGTCCGAGGAGACCTCGGACAGTGGTTCCTCGGATAGTGGTTCCGAAGAATCTCAGCCTTCCGAGGCCTAAGTTTTTTTTGTATATCTTTTTTTTTCGAGACAATATGTGAATTTAGTTTGTCAGAAGTTGTTACCCTTCGGGGCTATATTAGATATGCTGTTTTCCTTATTTGCCTCTTTCTTCTTTACAATACTTAACATGCACTTAAACTTTAAGCATCCTTAGATTGAAAGAATTTCAAACTCTTTAATACGAAGTCTAGTTTTCCAAAACCTTACATAGCATGGGTTCGACCCTAATCAATAATAACTTAACAATGTAAACTCTAATAGAATATAAAGTCCTACGCAAGCAAAGCTTCAAGGTGCTTTTAAACCTGCTTGTCATAATGACAAGCAAGAATCGTACTTCGACTATCTTACACATAGTAAACCTTCAGGTTTTGTGCATGCCAGGTTCTCGGGACTTCAAAACCATCCATAGTTTCCAGCTTGTAGGTTCCTCTACCCTGAACGCTCTTGACTTTGTACGACCCTTCCCAATTCGGGACAAGCTTTCCTTTTTGTCCGACACCAGAAGCTTCTATCTTTCTCAAGACTAGGTCACCTTGTTTGAAAAACCTCTCTTTAACCCTTAGGTTGTAATAAAACGAAGCTTTTTTCTGATACTCTACTATCTTTGCATGTGCCTCATCTCGCACTTCATCAATTAAGTCCAGAGCCAACCTTTGTCCTTCCTCATTTTCCCCTGCATTGAAAGCTTGAACCCTTGGAGAAGAATGTGATACCTCCACGGGAACAACTGCTTCTGCCCCATATGCCAACATGAAGGGAGTTGCTCCAGTCGTGACTCTACAGGTAGTCCTATAGGCCCATAATATTGGAAGTATCTCATCCACCCAGTTATTCCTTGATTTCTCGACCCTCTTCTTTAGTCCATCCAGGATTATTCGATTCGCTACCTCCACTTGCCCATTGGCTTGTGGGTGAGCCACAGAGGTGAACCGTAACTCAATTTCATTTTCTTCACAATACTTCTTGAATTCCTCGTAGTTGAATTGTGTTCCATTGTCAGTGACGAGGATACGGGGAATTCCATATCGGCACATAATGTTTTCCCACAGGAATTGTGCAACCTGCTTAGTTGTGATTTTGGCCAAGGGCTTGGCTTCAATCCACTTGGTGAAATAATCAATGGCTACAATCAGAAACTTCCTTTGTGCCATGGCCATAGGGAAAGGTCCTAGAATATCCATCCCCCACATAGCAAAGGGAATAGGCGAGTTGATAGAGGTCAGCATCTCGGGGGGTTGTCTAACAACTGGTGCATGCTTCTGACAGCGATCACACTTCTTCATATATTCTTTGGCATCAGACATCATTTCTGGCCAATAGAAGCCTAAACGGGTTATCTTATGAGCCAAGGCCCTGCCCCCCAAGTGTTGTCCACAAATACCTTCATGCACTTCTTCAAGAGCCAAGCGTGCCTCATCGGGCCTGAGACACCTCAAGTAAGGAACCACGAAAGATCTTTTGTAAAGAATCCCATCTATCAAAGAGTACCTTAGTGCTCGAACAGTTAACTTCCGTGCTTCAGTTGCATCGCTTGGCAGCCAACTGGTTTGAATGTGAGCCTTGATGGGATCAATCCATGATGTCCCCAGGCCTATGGGAGCCACAAGCTTAACATCTATGCTTCGTGTCTTCAAAACACGGAAGTACACACTTCCTGAACTTTCTTCTATCTCAGATGAAGCAAACTTTGATAGCGCATCTGCCTTAGCATTTTCCTCCCTTGGAATGTGCTCAACATGGCATTCGTTAAATTGAGTCATCACAGCCCTTACTAGGCGAACATACTTAGCCATTGTATCATCCCTTGCCTCAAATTCTCCCTTTACCTGGGATATGATCAGCTTCGAGTCTCTACGGATCTTTAAATTTTTGACTCTAAGTATCCCTGCTAAGCCAAGTCCAGCTATCAGAGCTTCATATTCTGCCTCATTGTTTGTGGTTGGGAAGTCTAACTTCATGGCATACTCAATTAGGAACCCATCAGGGCTTTGCAAGACCAAACCTGCTCCACTTGAATTCGTTTTTGATGCTCCATCAAAATAGAGAACCCAATATTCTTTCTCCTTATCATCCTTATCATCCTTCTCTTTGTGCCCATTATCGACTTCCTTGTCTTGAAGTACGGTATCTTCCTGCCCCCCGACTTCTTAGTTGGGTATGGTACATTCCACCACGAAGTCAGCTAGTGCTTGGGCTTTTATTGCCATACGTGGCTTATACTTGAGATCGAACTCTCCCAGCTCTATTTCCCACTTAATCAATCTCCCACTTGCCTTGGGACTGTGAATGATATTTCTCAGGGGCTGATTTGTTAGCACCTCAATCTGGTGAGCCTGAAAATAAGGACGCAGCTTTCTCGAAGCCATTACCAAGGCTAAAGCGAATTTCTCAATAGCTGAATAATTCAACTCAGCACCATGCAAAATTTTACTGACATAGTATACGGGTTTCTGGACTTTCAGTTCCTCCTTAACCAACACTGTGCTCAAGGCGCTCTCTGAAACAACCAAGTATAAGAATAAAACTTCACTCAGAACTGGCTTGGCCAACAACGGGGCCTGGGCCATATACTTCTTTAACTCTTCAAATGCCTTCTGGTTTTCCTCACTCCATACAAAGTTTTTGATGTTCTTTAGTGACTTGAAGAATGACAAGCACTTGTCTCCTGACTTGGAGATGAATCGTCCTAGCGCAGCAACCCTTCCTGTGAGCTTCTGAAAATCCTTGACAGTTTTTGGTGGTTCCTTGTCCAGGATCGCCTTTATTTTATCGGGGTTCGCCTCAATTCCCCTCTTTGAGACCATCAATCCCAAGAATTTTCCAGATCCTACTCCGAAAGCACACTTCGTAGGATTCAACATCATCTTGTGGTACCTCAGGACCTCAAAAGCTTCCCTCAAATGGGTTATATGACCAGTCTTTACTAGACTCTTGACTAACATGTCATCAACATAGACTTCCATAGTCTTTCCAATAAGATCTTTAAAAATTTTGTTTACCAACCTTTGATAGGTGGCTCCTGCATTCTTGAGACCAAATGCCATAACAAGATAACAATAAACACCAAAGTTAGTGATGAATGATACCTTTGGAATGTCATCCTTATGCATTTTGATCTGGTTATATCCACTAAATCCATCCATGAAACTCAGCATCTCATGTCCAGCAGTGGCATCAATCAAAGTATCAATTCTTGGCAGCGGAAAACAGTCTTTAGGGCATGCATCATTCAGATCAGTAAAGTCTATACACATCCTCCACTTTCCATTAGCTTTCCTTACCATTACAGGATTTGCTAACCACTCCGGAAATTGGATCTCCTCAATGAAACCAGCCTCTAAGAGCTTTTCTACTTCCTGTTTTATAGCCTCTTGTCTTTCCGGGGCAAAATTTCTTTTCTTTTGTTTCACTGTCTTCCGGCTTGGATCCACGTTTAGCTTGTGAGTAATTAACTCTGGGTCTATGCCTGGCATATCAGCTGCTGACCATGCAAACACATCACTATTTTCTTGCAAAAATTTCACTAACTTCCCTCTAAGGGGCTCCTGTAATGTGGCTTCAATGAAAGTCATCCTCTCAGGATTCTCGGGGTTTAAAGGAACCGAAACCAATTCTTCTGCTGGCCTTCCTCTATTCTCATCATTTTCTCGGACATCCATATCTTCAATAGGAAGAACCTGCCCCCCGACTCCATCTGCCCTCAAAGAGGCCACATAACAGCTTCTAGCCATTTTTTGATCTCCTCTCTCTTCTCCAATCCCGTTTCGGGTGGGAAACTTCATGACTGAATGGTAGGAAGAGGGGACTGCCTTGAAGGCATGTATCCCTGTTCTCCCCATGATAGCATTATAAGTTGAACTAGCCTTTACCACCACGAAATCCAGCATCTGCGTTGCTTGCCTTGGTTCCGTACCTATGGTGGTCGACAATTTGATTATCCCTTCCACAGGACATTCTACTCCAGCAAATCCATATATCGGCATGTCGGTTGGTGTCAACTGGGAGTCATTATACCCCATCCTTAGAAAGGTGTCGTGGAGCAAGATATCCACAGAAGCACCATTATCCACAAGGACCCTCTTAACCGGGCTATTTCCTATTATCGGTGTTATGACCAGTGGGTCGTCATGGGGAAACTTCACACCTTCTAGGTCGGAATCATCAAAAGCCAATGTTACTTCTGTCCTGGCCCTCTTCGGGGCTTCTCCAACAATATGCATAACCTCCCTAGTATATGCCTTTCTGGAATTTTTGGACAATCCAGCAGCAGTTGGACCTCCAAAGATCGTGTTTATCACAGGTCCTCGAGGGTGTCGCGGTCCTCCAAAAATTGCATTTATAACCGGCCCTCTAGGTTGGGGATTCCGCCCCTGATCATCTTGGTCCCTCCTACGATCTTCAAAGTTCTTCCTTCCATTATTGTTTCTGTCCCCTCCATCTCCAGTATACTTGTTCAATCTTCCTTTTCGAATCAAAAACTCAATTTCATCTTTCAATTGCCTACACTCATCGGTGTCATGGCCAACATCTTTGTGAAACCTGCAATACTTGCTCTTATCTAGCTTGGCGGGATCAGCCTTCAAGGGCTTAGGCCAGCGAATATCTCTATCTTTCTCAATCTCCATCAAAATCTGACTTCTAGGAGCATTCAGCTTAGCATATTCAGTGAACTTTTGCCCAGGTCCTCCCTTCTTGGGGGTTGAATCAGGGTTTTGTTTGGTTCTAGGATATTTGTCCTTTGCAATATATTCTAAATCAGTTTTCCGCTTCTTGCCTCCAGTGGGCTCATTACTTACTACGGTCTTCCTCATACTTTCTTCAACCTTGATATACTTCCCTGCCCTCTCTTGGAGCTGCAACATGCTTTCAGGGGGACGTTTGGCCAAGGACATCTTAAAAAACTCGTCCCTAGTTCCTTGTTGCAGTGCTATCATGGCTACCTTATCATCAAGGTCCGGGACTTTTAAAGCCTCCTTTGTGAAATGATTCAGGTAATCTCTCAAGGATTCCTTAGCTCCCTGCACAAGACTCATAAGAGATGCTGAACTTTTCTCATGGACTCTTCCACTGATGAATTGCTTAATAAAAGCCTGACTTAATTCTCTGAACGATCCAATAGAGTTTGGGGGCAGGCGACTGTACCATCTTTGAGCCATACCCGACAGGGTTTGAGGGAAGGCCCGACACTTTATAGCATCATTCACGGGTTGCAGCAGTAGTGCATTAGAGAATGTCCTAACATGATTAGCGGGGTCTCCCGTGCCATCATAGGCTTTGATAGTGGGCATCTTGAACTTCCTTGAGATATGGGCATTCATTATCTCTTCTGTGAAGGGTGGAGTTGGATTATCAGGATCTCCAAGGGGAAGGAGATTGCTTGGATCAGTTCTTGGGACAACAGCCCTTCTTCGTACCGGACCATACAGGTCTATGACAGGAGGAGGATTTCTCCCCCTAGAAGGTATCTGGGGTCTGGTGGCCTGGTGAGCCTCCAAATCACGCCTCAGCCTTTAGATTTCAGCCTCATGAGCCCTGATCCTTTCCTGCACTTCTTGGGGATTCGCCCCTGGGGTGCTTTGAGGGCGTTGCCTTCCATCGGCCATTGGCTCTTTTCCAGGACGCCTCCTTCTCGGGGCCACTTCATCATCTGAAGATTCGGAGTCTCTCTCAGTGTAAGGACCAGAAAATTCTCGATCCTCGGGGATAGGAGCCAAACCTCGTATATAGGGGGGCGACTGCCCTCGTGCTTCGCTTCGCCCAGCATATCCACTTCCTCCAATCTCAGGGTGAAGGGGCATCCCATAAGGGGGGAGTTGTCCCTTGTGGCTGAGGTTGAGTTGCCCCTATCTGGGTTTCCCCCTGAGTAGATGCATAAGTTGAATGGGGAGAAACCTCCACGGTTGACGAAATCACCTGGGTTGTCTCTGATGGTGTTCCTTCCTCCAGAGCTCTAATTGTTCTCCGTGTTCTCGCCATGGTTGTTGTTGTGCTTTCCCACAGACGGCGCCAAATGTTATGGATAAAAAACTAAGGTTATTATTTGCTGTATTTATTACTAAGATTCGGGAGCTCAAGGCCTTTAATGGCTGCTCTCGTGTATCGTAGCTTAATTCTGCCTTTACGAGATGCCTACGTATCTCTGTGAATTAGAGAATCAAGCCAAAAAATGTAGTTCTGATTTGTGGGGTGAGGC
This sequence comes from Apium graveolens, assembly GCF_009905375.1. Lineage (NCBI taxonomy): Eukaryota > Viridiplantae > Streptophyta > Magnoliopsida > Apiales > Apiaceae > Apium > Apium graveolens. The sequence goes on from NC_133653.1 coordinate 43,138,493, forward strand.
CCCTTACATAAATGTTGGGAGTCCTTGAATTGGACTTGGTATAGGAGACTTGGTGGGCAAGTCTCATAATTAGAATGGACTTTGGAGTCCTAGATAGTAGGAAACTGATTCCTTATCCTTTTAGGTCCCCTTGAGGCTAATCTATAAGGATTTATATCCTTATCGGGACTCTTCTCAATAACTGATTTTTCCCTTATTAATTAATTACAAAATTAATTAATAATCAGGGCTTTTGGGCCTTCTTTATTCCATCAGGACTGATCTGGTCCATCAGGCTTAACCTTTCTGGTCTGAATGTCATATATCTTTTTATTGGGCCTAACAGCCCATACCTTGCAGTAAATAAATTATATTATCATAATTTACTTATCCTTATCAAGTTCAATGTCTGTAAATTCCTTTATGTCACAAATGTGAACATAATCATCCTTTGAGGCTTGTGGCTTAGGCTTAGGATTCTGATTGAATTTGATTGAGGTTAGAGGAGGTGTTGATTTGATTTTTCTTTTCTGTTTCTTTGATGGTGGAGAAGTGGTTAAGAAAGTGGGCAATTTGATGGTGTCCCAATCAATTGGTTCCTCCTTAGGAGTGATTGTTTCACCATGGATGTTTATGAAGGGGTCAGGCACAATGGGTTAAGGAATAGAAGGTAATGATTTGGATTTTAATTGGATTTCTTCAGTTTCATCTACAATCTTCCTTTTTGCATTGACCTTCTTTCTGTTCCCTTTCTGCCATTCCTTTCTTTCATTGCTTCTTTCTTCCACATCATCATTAAGCATGTCCCCCATACCTACATCTTCACCCTTGTCTTCAATTTCTTTCTTTTCTTCAGTTTGAGTTGACTTTAGCTGTTTTTCAAGCTTTGCTTGTGCTCTTTTGTCAGCCTTTAGCTTTTTAGCTTCTTCTTTCAACCTTCTGGCTTCTTCCCTCTTGGCTATTGAGAATTTGGGATGTCCTTGTATCACACAGATACTCTTTCCCTCTCTAAAGATAATAGCCATGTTCATTCTTTCAACCACATCCTTGGTCTCCTTGTGCTTCATGATATTACCACCCAAAACCTTGTCTTCATCAGGCTTTGGAAGAGGAAAATCCACTCCTTTCAACTGAGCAAGGCTTAGAGGGTTCTTTGTAGAGTCCTTGTTAGATCTGTTGTTGGGCTTGAGAACCATAGGTTTCAGATTCTTGGAAGAAGTCTCTCCAACCTTATTCCTCCTTACTGGCTTGAGCTCCATAATGATTGGCTCCACCTTTGTGTTATGCTTCACAGATTGTGATTTTGAAGTTGTAGAACCAAAAATTTGTTGCATCCTTTCATCAATTTTCCTCCTTTGCTCTTTGACTTTCATCTCAGCTGCTGCTATCTGGATTAGATCAATTCCATCAAGCTTTCCTTTGATTTGAAGTGTTGGAGAAGTGGTGATGGCAGGAACTAGCACTTTAGATATTTGAACTTTTGTTGATGGCTCTCCTTCCCTTTCCCCTTTATTCTCTCCCTTTTTGTTATCATCAAGGATAGGGGTCAAGCCTTGTGCTTTTGCCAGCTGCAATAGTAGATTTGTCTGAGATTGTTGATTTTGAAGAATGGTGACCACAGAGTCTTCAATGACTTGAACTCTGTTTTCCAACTTGGCCAGCCTCTTGTCAGTATCAGATTCTCTCCTCAATCTCAGCAACAAATCTTGCATTGTACCATAAGGCATGACTGAATCCAACTTCTCAGAATTGTACGATTTCAGATCAGCAATATCCTTTTTGAGTTCATCCACACTCAAATTATGTCTGATGTGCTGCAACTGCAAGAGATGCAGAGAGTCTAGATGAGCTTGAAGAATAGCCTTGGTACCAGCATCTGAAGTGTCCTGAAGGGCCTTTTGAATAGCCATAACCTGCTTGACCAAAGCTACACCAAACTGTCCTGGTGTAGATTTCTTTGTCCATGCCCATTCAGGTAAATTTGGAACAGAACTTGGGCCTGCATCTCCCCCTAAGTTCATGCTCCCATCCAAAGAAATAGAGACATCATCATTAGAATTTACTTCAAATTCTTTAGATGGCTCACCAGCTTGAGAAGGCATCCTATTAACAGCAGCTTTATCTCTTTGAAGAGATTCTGAAGTGTGCACTATGTTCAAAGTCTTCTCTGCCTCCACATTGCCCTGAGCAGCCAACAGTTGATAGGCTGAAACAGGATGAGTAAAAGTGTCAGCATCCAAGGAAATGTTATCAATTTCAGCTTTGTAATGTTGCTGAAATTGTCTTCCCTTTTCAGCATCATCCACAATCATTGACTCACTAGCAATGGCTGGATCCACCCTTATAGCTTCTGTACCTGCTTTTCTCTCATTTTCTCTATATTCTTGCATCAGGGGCTCCCCCTAGCTCACACACACCCTCACCCTCACCTACTAAGGTGGCACTCCCCTCACTCACTTTTGCCATGCTGGAAGAAATAGCATGCATATTTTGACTCTCAACCTCTCCTTTTGCCTGGGAGCAACCCAGCCTCTCACTCAAATTATCACTCTCTTCCCTCAATCCTAGAAGTGATTGTACAGTAACCATGTCTTCTACACTTGGAATTGATTCAGTTATATGTATAGAGACCATCAACGGATAGGGAGTATCCGTTGAAGTGGAAACTAATGATATCAACGGATAACTACTGTTAAGCTTATCCGTCGAAGAACAACCACTTGTCAACGGATGAGAGATATCCGTTAAAGAAGGAAAAGATGTAGATATTGAAAGTGACATAATTGTTGAATCTGTGTGAATTGACTTTAAGTGAGGTGACACAGATTCTTCAACTAAGTCTGAAAGAATTGGCTGATGATCCAACAAATCATCTAAAAGATGATGATCATCAGGATTTGAGTGGGGCTCCTCCCTGAGTTTTAAAGAGGGAGAATCAGGAATTGATGTGAATATCATATCCACATCCAGAGATGGTGATGGAGAATTTGGTGATTGATGTGTGTCTATTATGAGAGAATGGGTTGTGACTCCACATTTGCTGGAGCCACATCAAGCTGAATTTGAGAAGGCAAAGATACAGGTGGATGTATCTGTGCAGTTTGTGCCCCCTATGTTGAAACTAGGGTTTTATCCTTCTTTCTTCTTGAAAAGGCTTTGATAGGTGAATGTGTGGCTTCAGTGTCCCTCCATCTTTTGTTCTGTATCCCTGGTTGGGGACTATTTTCAATAGCTGCATCCTTTTGGGAGGATGCAACTAGGGATGTGTTTGACTCCTTTTGAACCACCACAGTCTTTTGAGAAACTGTGGCTTGGCTGGCTAGGGTACCACTCACCTCTCCCACCTTATCCTGGGGGGTTTCTTGATGTTCACCCCTCCCCTTACCACTCACACCCTGTTCACTCCCTTCAGGGTTTATGGTAGTTGTTACAACTGTTGTCTTTTGAGAAACAACAGAGGTGGTTTTCTTTGACTTGTGTTTTGGAATTTTAGGTTTGGTGGCTTTGGTAGGAATCTGTTGGGACAAAGAAACAGATTCCATTGCCACACTAGAAGGCAAAGAAATAATGGGGTTGGAAGAGGTAGGAGTTGCAGAAGTATTTACCTCACTTACCTGAGGTGTATTCATTATTGGTAAATATACCAATGGCACCTGGCTGTTGAGGTTAATTCTCAAAAGGTCTGCAAGGACCCTTTTCTCTTGTGCCCAGCATTTGAATTTATTGCTCTCATTAGTTATGACCAAACCTTCAGCAACATGGTTATCCAATAACATAAATAATCTAGCATAGTAGATGTTATGAGGTCTATTAGCTTTATTACCTAACCTGGAACCTAATTCTAGCATGACATAGTTGCTAAAATTAAAGTACCTATCAGAAACTAGCATATAGAGCATATTAACAAGAGATGAAGTTATGGCATCAAAATTGCTAATCTTCCCAGAGAAAACCTTGATAAAGGCATCTCCAAGAAAACTCCATTCTTTCCTAAGGCCCTTTCTTCTAATGCTCCCCAAACTAGCAGAATTAAAAGAATAGCCTATGGAATCTAACATAGCAGATACATCATTATCAGTGTGTGGTGTCATGGCATTATTCTCAGGTAGCTTAAAGCAAGACTGTATATCATCACAGTTAATATAGTAATCATTACCTTTGAGAGAGAAAGTAATGGTCATATCTGTGGAGTTGAACTCTGCAGTTGTCCAAATCTCCTCAATTACCTCACAATAGATAGTTGGGGCTTCCACCATTGCATAGCTTAGTTTGCAGTTCTTGATGAAGTCCATCATCTTGTGATAATCTGAGTGGGCTTCATTCTTTTCCACCAAGGCTATGAAATTGTTCTTTTCATAAACAAAGCCAGACTGAGACATAATCTTGACTACTGGTGCCATTGTTGTGAGTAGAGGTTGCAGAGAAAAGATTGAGAGTTATGGGAGAGAAAGAGAGTAAAAATTGCAAGAAAGCGTAAAGTGAAAATAAGAATTCAACGGGCTTTTATACTTTCTCGAATTAAAACGTAAATAGAATGATTAAATAATACTTTTAAGTAAATTACAACCGTTTGAGAATAAAGAAAACTGTAGAAATTCTGAAAACTGCCTTTTATACAAATACATACAACTGTGTATATATGTATCAACAGTTAAGTAAACGAATCAACAGCTGTGACTCACTTAACGTAACTGATGTGACACTTCAACGGATGAGGTAAATAGTTATCCGTTGAAGATTAACACTATTTTTATCCGTTGAAGGATAAAATTACCAGAAATGTATTTGTCTTTCAACGGATAATGAACATCCGTTGATAGAACAATTTTGGCTTTCAACGGATAGGGAATATCCATTGATAGAATAAACTATACTTAAAGCCAACTTTGTTCTTGCCACAAATTCATTTCAGGCTTCAAAGCAGATTATAATGAGGACATGAATTTATGAATAATTAAACATACCTAGCTCACTTACTAATCTTGTGAATGTTGATTCATCAAGTGGCTTGGTAAATATGTCTGTAATCTGCTTTTCACTTGGAACAAAATGAAGTTCCACTGTACCTTTCATCATATGTTCCCTTATGAAGTGGTATTTGATGTTAATGTGCTTGGTTCTTGAGTGCTGCACTGGATTTTCAGTAATGGCAATGGCACTTGTGTTGTCACAGAATATAGGAATTTTGTCAACAGTTAGTCCATAGTCAAATAGTTGATTCCTCATCTATAGTATCTGTGCACAGCAACTACCATCAGCAATGTACTCAGCTTCAGCTGTTGATGTTGAAATAGAATTTTGCTTCTTGCTGAACCATGACACAAGCTTATTCCCTAGAAATTGACAGGTGCCAGTTGTGCTTTTCCTGTCTATTTTGCAACCTGCATAATCTGCATCTGAGTAGCCAATTAGATCAAAACCAGACTCTCTAAGGTACCAAATTCCTAGATTTGGAGTCCCTTTGAGATATCTGAAAATCCTTTTAATAGCCACTAAGTGAGACTCTTTAGGGTCAGCTTGAAATCTAGCATAGAGACATGTAGAAAACATTATATCAGGTCTACTAGCAGTTAAATATAAAAGTGAGCCAACCATGCCTCTATAACTTGTAATGTCCACAGACTTTTCAGCCTTGTTTAATTCAAGCTTGCTGGCAGTGGCCATGGGAGTTTTTGCAGATGAACAATCCATTAAGTCAAACTTCTTTAAAAGATCATAAATATATTTAGTTTGACTAATGAAAATTTCACCACTAACTTGTTTAACTTGTAAACCAAGAAAATAAGTTAGCTCTCCCATCATGCTCATTTCATATTTACTTTGCATTAACTTAGCAAACTTTTTACAAAGCTTATCATCTGTAGAACCAAATATAATATCATCTACATAAATTTGAACAAGTATTGTAGAGCCATTAACATTTCTAAAGAAAAGAGTTTTGTCAACAGTACCTCTTGTGAAGTGATTATCTAGAAGAAATTTTGACAAAGTCTCATACCAGGCTCTAGGTGCTTGCTTTAGTCCATAGAGTGCTTTCAACAGATAATACACATAGTCTGGAAAATTTGGATCTTCAAATCCTGGAGGTTGGCTTACATAAACTTCTTCCTCCAATTACCCATTCAGAAATGCACTCTTGACATCCATTTGATAGACCTTGAAATTGGCATGGGCTGCATAGGCTAGAAAGATTCTGATGGCTTCAAGTCTGGCAACTGGAGCAAATGTCTCATCAAAATCTATTCCCTCTTGTTGAGAATAGCCTTTAGCAACCAATCTGGCTTTATTCCTTATGACAATGCCATTTTCATCCATCTTGTTTCTGAATACCTATTTTGTGTCAATAGAACTCTTGTTCTTTGGCTTGGGTACCAGCTTCCATACTTTGTTCTTTTCAAATTGGTTTAGCTCCTCTTGTATTGCTAAAATCCAATCTGGATCCAATAGAGCTTCTTTCACTCTCTTAGGTTCCTCCTGTGATAGAAAGCTACTATACAGACATTCATCTTGAGTAGCCCTTCTAGTTTGCACTTTAGATGTAGCATCACCAATGATCAGTTCAAAAGGGTGATTCTTGGTCCATTTCCTTTGAGGTGGTAGATTAGCTCTAGATGAGGTTGCCTCAGTATTGTCATGATGTGAGATAGAATGTTGATTGGTTGAAACTCCCCCTGAGTTGCTGATCCTTTGAAAGGAATTAGGAGTTCTATCAACTGATGAAGTGAAATGATTATCCGTTGACAGACTGTGATCAACGAATGCTTCATTATGAACTTCAACGAATGATAAACTTTGTCTTTCAACGGATGCTGCATTGCTTCTATCAACGGAAGCTGAATTATGACTTTCAACGGATGCAGCATTCTGTGCATTATCCAAAGGCAGATTTTGAATTCTTTTCGAGGTGCCTTCTCCATCATTCTCATCTTCACTATCATCACAATATATCTCAATGTTGTCAAATTTGAGTCCTTCATGATGTCCCTCATCTGTTAGTCCATCAATCTTTTTATCATCAAACACAACATGCACAGATTCCATGACAATGTTGGTTCTTAGATTGTAGACTCTATATGATTTTCCAGCAGAATAACCAACAAATATTCCTTCATCAGCCTTTGTATCAAACTTCCCTTTGTGATCAGGTTGATTCCTTAGAATGTAGCATTTGCAACCAAAGACATGCAGAAAGTTTAAAGTTGGTTTTCTTCTCTTGAACAATTGATAAGGAGTCATGCCTTTTGCCTGATTAATTAGAGAAATATTCTGAGTGTAACATGCACAGTTAACAGCCTCAGCCCCAAAAGTATGTTGGGAGTTTTGACTCTTCAAGCATTGTTCTTGCAGCTTCAATTAGTGATCTGTTCTTCCTTTCCACCACACCATTTTGTTGTGGAGTCCTTGGAGCTGAGAACTCATGCATGATCCCATTTTCTTCACAGAACAACTTCATGGTTGTATTCTTGAACTCAGTTCCATTGTCACTCTTGATATTCCTTACTTTGAAATCTGGATGATTGTTGACTTGCTTGATATGATTGATAATGATTTCACTGGCTTCATCCTTTGATCCAAGGAAATAAGCCCATGAAAACTTTGAGAAATAATCTACAATCACTAGGCAATATCTTTTCCTTGAAATTGACAATACATTGACTGGTCCAAAAAGATCCATGTATAGCAGTTGTAATGGTTCATCAATTGCTGATTCAAGCTTCTTACTGAATGATGCTTTCTTTTGCTTTCCTTTCTGACAAGCATCACACAGTCCATCCCTTGTGAATTCCACTAGAGGGATTCCTCTAACTAAGTCCTTTTTGACTAGATCATTCATTGTCTTGAAATTCAAATGGGACAACTTCTTGTGCCATAGCCAACTTTCATCTGGACTTGCTTTGCTGAGAAGACAAGTAATTGATTCTGAATCTGTAGAGTTGAGGTCAGCTAAGTACACATTCCCTTTTCTAACTCCAGTTAGAACCACTTTGTTGTCCTTTTTACTTTTGACAACACAGGCTTCAGAATTGAAGGAAACAGTATTCCCTCTGTCACATAGTTGACTGATGCTCAATAGATTGTGTTTGAGACCATCAACTAATGAAACTTCATCAATGATGACATTTTCTTTTGAAATCAAGCCATATCCCATAGTGAACCCTTTGCTGTCATCTCCAAAGGTTATACTAGGGCCAACTCTCTCCTTGAACTCTGTGAGCAGGGTGAAATCTCCTGTCATGTTTCTTGAACAACCACTGTCCAAGTACCATAGATTCCTTTTTTTTCTCTGCACACAACAAAATCAATCAAGTTGATTTTGGTACCCAAGTTTCCTTGGGTCCAGCCTTGTTAGTCTTTTTCCTAGACTTCATTCCTCCTGCATCTTTTGACATAGGTAACTTTGGGTCAACCTTGGTCTCAGATGTAGTTGGTTGAAGTGTAGGGTTAGTCACAGAATCATTTAGCACATTTGGTTGAATTTGATAAGGCATGGATTGTGCAAACATATTATTCCACATAGGCATGTTGTATGGCATCTGAGGCATACTGAATGCTGTAAAATAAGGATTATTAACATATGGCATGTTTGCAAAATGTGCATGAGGATTCTGATGAGACATAACAGGCATATCATGCAGAGGTGACATATACATGTTAGGCATGGAGGGAGTTAAAGGCATGGGAGCATTATTAACAGATTTGCAGTTATCAGATAGATGATTAACACTTTTACAATGCACACAGCTTTTTCTAGGAGCATACTTATCAGGTGTGTAATTGTTGTATTTGTTAATCCTTACCTTCCCATTTCTATTAGATTTTCTTTTAGTTTCCTTTTTATCCTCAACCAACTTAAGCCTATTTTTCAACTGATCTAAAGTCATGTGTCCTATATGCACCTTACTGGCATCTTTGGATGTGCTAGCTCCTTCTTTGACAAAGTTCTTGAAAGTTGAACCGACCTTCTTATTGAGATTTTTCTTTTTAGAATCACTTGCCTGTTTTAATTGATGAGCCTTCAACGGATGCTCTTTTTCTTCCTTCAACGGATAACTTTCATCATCCGTTGATTCCACATCCATTGACAATCCATCAATTAATTCTAACTCCTTTTTGTTTTTCTTCCAGGCATTCTCACAGAATGATTCAATTCCCTGAACCTTGACAATCTGAGCACTAACATCCCTAGATGTTTTCCAGGCCTTGATTACCTCTTGCTCACTTTCTAACTGTTTAGAAAGAATTTCTACTTTCTTAACAGCTTCTTCTAGTTCACTCTCAACAGTCAAGCATTTAATTTTAATCTTTTCAAGCTTAATTACCTGATCCTCTAACACATCATTCCTATCACTTAAAAACACATTATTCTCTTTGATTCTTGTGTTTTATTTAGCTAGTGATTTAAGGGAAACACGCAAATGATATAATTCATTGGATATATCATTTATGGCTTCATTGCATTCAATTTTAGAAAGCTAAGAGAGGTCAGTAGTAATTACCTGGTTTCTTGATGAACTAGTTTCATTTTCATCAGAATTAGCCATCAGGGCTAGGTTGACATATTCCATATCATCATCTTCATTGGTTCCATCTGCTGCCCAATCATCTTGAGTGAGAAAAGCTCTTTCCTTTTGTTTGAGCAAATCAAAATACTTCTTTTTGTAATCAACTTGCTCAAATTTCTTCTTATCAGAGGTTGGCTTCCTGCACTCATTTGCAAAGTGTCCACTAGTGCCACAGTTATAACATTTGAACTTAGATTTGTCCACCATGTTTTTGTTTGACTTAGTGAATTTTGTATTTTTTTTGAATTTCATCTTTGCAAACCTCCTGGACAGAAAAGCCAGATGTTCATCAACATCATCATAGTCATCTTGACTGGAATTATCTTCATCCTCAGCTACTTGCTCCTTTCCCTTGCTTGATTCTGATTTTCTTGTGCCAATTTTGAGACTTGGCATTGTCTTTTCCTCATTCCTGGCTTCAATCTTCTCATTGTCAGCTACAAGTGCAACTGATCCTCCTTTTCTCTTTCCCTTTTTCAACAGCTCATCTTGCTCCATCTCAAGTTCATAAGTCTTTAAAATTCCATATAATCTTTCAAGTGTGAAGTTCTTATAATCTTGAGAATTTCTTAGAGAAACAGTCATAGGCTTCCATTCCTTTGGTAGAGACCTCAGAAATTTTAAGTTGGAGTCCTTGAATTGGTACACTCTACCATACAGCTTCAATCCATTTAACAGTTTCTGAAATCTGTTGAAGGTATCATTTAATGATTCTCCTTCTTCAAAATGAAAATATTCATACTGTTGAATGAGAAGCTACATTTTGTTCTCTCTAAACTGCTCAGTACCTTCACAGATGATTTGCACAGTATCCCAAACTTCCTTTGCAGTTTGGCTATTAATGACATTGTCAAACATATCTTGATCTAAGCCATTAAACAGAATGTTCATGGCTTTCTTGTCCTTGCGAATCTCTTCAATATCTTCAATAGTCCATTCTGCTTTTGGCTTGGGAATGGACTGTCCAACAGCAACTGTTGCAGTAGCAGCTGTAGCCACCTTGTGAGGGATGTGAGGGCCATTTTCAATGCAGTTGATGTAGCTTTCATCCTGAGAGAGTAGATGTAAATGCATCTTTACTTTCCAGTGATGATAGTTATCTTTTTCCAGGACTGGAATCTTTATACCAATATCCTTTCTACTTATGATGGTAGCAGGAGGATTCTTCTGACTCATGATGTTAGTAGAATAGATCTTTAAACTCTTTGTAAGTTAAGAGCTTGCTCTGATACCAATTGTTATTCCCAGTGGACTAACAATGAGATTTACAGAAGGGGGGTTGAATGTAAATCTCAAAACTTTTTCAAGTTTTGAGCAGTTTCTAAGGCTAAGTGTTTTAGTGAACAAATGTGTATGAATTGCTTGAAGCTAATACAGACAGATATATATTCAAACACAAATGTAAAGAACACAAAGAACTTAAAAACTTTTCTGGTGGATTTTTTATTCCACCAGAGATGTGTTATTTCAGAAAATCTGTGATTCAAAAAATTAAATCACAGCTGCGTCCTAGTACAAACTAGATGATTTTCTCTCTGGATTTTTCTAAACAGCTCTGGAAAATTCACCATCTAATTACTAGCTGCTACTTGGTTTATATATCACCAAGTTTACAAGTGAAGACAAAACTGTAAAATATAATTAAAAGATTTTTCACATGTTTCTTCTTCATTTCTCTATCCAATGCAATTTAGGTTTAGCTGTGAATCTTTGAATACTTCCTTGTTTGCACCAGAATGGAAATGCTGCATTTTCTTGATTCCTCCTAGAGGCTGCCACATTCCAGTTTGTCTCTGTCAACCCATGTGCCTCTGTCAGCTTATGAATTGTCACTATCAACTGCTATTGAACTAAGCATTCGTTGAAGCTTTCATCCGTTGATGACTTTATCCGTTGAAGCTTTATCCGTTGATGCATTAGCAGTTGAAGCTTTATCTGTTGAAGCACTCATTCGTTGATGGATGTTATCCGTTGAAGCTTTAGAGACATCCGTTGAAGCTTTGTTTCTCATCCGTTGAAGGCCTTTAATATCAGTTGATACTACTTCACTTACACAAAATTACAAGGCATGAAATATTTACAATTAGCCCTCCTATTTGCATATCCACTAGTAGTCAACATGACTGATAATTTCCCACAACATCTAAGAATTACAACTTAAATACAGAGAATGAAATGTGCTACAATACTAAACTTATTTCTAAGTAAAGCTACTCCTTCAACGGATAGCCAAAATGGTCTTATCCGTTGAGGCTACAAACACTAGATTTCTACTTAAGTATTTTGTTTAACTTATCATCAAACTAATACACATATTCCTAACAGAAAGTCTCTTGTGCCATCTTGTGCCATAGCCAACTCTCATTTGACGATGCCTTTGCATAGAAACAATTGACTTCAGGACTGCTTCCAGAGTTCATGTCAGCTACGAATAGATTTCCTTTCCGGATTCCCATCAAGGAGGGTTTTTCACTTTTCTTATGCAGGATCTGACACTTCAGCTTTTCAAATAAAACATAGTAGCCCTTGTCACAGAACTGATTGATACTAAGCATATTGTGTTCAAGTCCTTGCACAATATACACATTTTTAATGATGACATTTCCAGCTTGCAAGCAGCCATATCCCTCAGTTAAACCTTTGCTATTATCTCCAAAGGTAACCACTGGGCCAGCTTTCTCAACCACATTTGATAGTAGGGCTCTATCTCCGATCATATGTCTTGACGATCCGCTGTCAAGAATCCACACTACCGATTCCACCTGTTTAATGCCCTATAATACAAATGAATTAGACCTTCTTCGGAACCCAAACTTGGTTGGGTCCGGCATACTTGTAGAATTGGCCTTTATTAGGAAAAATAACATTCTTAACTTTTATGTTCTCAACTTTTTCAATGACTGGACATTTGACCTTGTAAACAGCCTTAACAAATTTCTGTTTATGCTTAGGCACAAATATCTCCTTTCTAGCCTTAGGAGGACTAGCAGTCTTAGACCTATCATGCTTCCTATTATTCACATGCTGACGAGGAGTAGTCTTATCACTAGAAACATGCTTACCATTAAAATAAGCATACATCAAATTAAAAGCACAAGACATATAATTAGGAACACCACATACTTAATGAGAGGGATTAACAACAGGCAAATTATGCATGGTAGACATGGCATTTTTGTTATCCAACGCATGTGTGTCTGAGTTAGTCTCAGTTGCTTTCACAACTTTGACTGGAACTTTCGACACACTTGACTTGGAAACAACCTTCTCATTAGCAAGATCTTCATCACATATTTCTTCTTGAATAATAAAGGAGGTCTCATTAAATGGTTCAACAATTGATTTTTTATAGAGGGGTTTATCAACACCCTTAAGCACATGTGGTACTTCCCTACCTTTAGCACATACATGAGGAGATGAGTTTATGCCTAATTCTCCAATAGCAACATTGTAATCAAAACCTATTCCAGATATTTGATTAATAGCTTGCTTATTGTAGATCTCTTTAGCCTTCGAACAAGAATTAAAGTAAGCTTTAACCTTAGTCTCAATACCGGTGATCTTGTCTTTGAGAATAGTTTTGAGTTATCTATACCAGTTAACTCTATTCTCTAGAAAGGATACTTGTTCTTTTAACTTGTCTTGATTAATGTGCACAAGTTTTAATTCATTGACCTCTTTCTCAAGGTCTTTGATTTGTTGAATTAATATTTCATTATCACGATGAGCACAATCTAAGGAACCTCCTAGATGATAAACTAATTCAGCATCAGTAAATTTTACCTCTTTTCTTGATGATGAAGTATTTCCATCAATAGCCATAAGAGCAAGATTCCCAACTTCTTCATCTTCACTACTAGTATCATCCCAACTTCTTCCCTTTGCCAGATAAGCCCTTTCAGATTTACTCTTCTGATTTGAATCATAAGAGTTCTTCCTTACTTGCTTTGGCTTCCTGCATTATGTGGCAAAGTGTCCCAACTCATTGCAGTTAAAGCATCGAATGGTGCTCCGATCAACCATCCATATTTTGTATCCACCACTGCTGGTGTTAGAGGATGAAGATCCACCTTTCTGGAATCTGTTGTAGTTGGACTTGTACTTGAACTTAGGATTCCTCTTGAATCTGACATTGGAAAATCTCTTGACAATCAGGGCCATTGACTCATCTTCCAATTGCTCCAGCTCTTCCAAGGAGTAAAAATCATCACCGGATTAATTTATAGTAGGAGGATCAAATTCTGCTACTATCACATTTTCCTCAACCTTGGAGGATTGTACCATTCTCTCTGACTGTTGAGATTATTGTTGTTGTTGTTGTTGTTGTTGTTGTTGTTGTTGTTGTTGTTCAGCTACAAGAGCAGTAGACGTGCTAACCACTCTACCTTTCCCGTAGACTTCCTTCTGCTGAATCTGCTCCAACTCATAGGTTTTTAACACACCATAGAGCCTTTCCAAAGAAATCTCACTCAGATCTCTCACTTCTCTTATGGCAGTGATTCTATGTTCAAGATGAGTTGGCAGTGTTAAAAGGAACTTTTTGTTGACCTCCCTGATTGAATAATATTTTCCATTTATGTTCAGGTTGTTGATCAATGCATTGTACCTCTCGAACACTTCAGTAATTCCTTCTCCTAGATTGGATTTAAAATGTGTTGTGCATATGTTGTGTACTTGATGATGACATAAACAAAACACCTAAGTAGATTTTACTTAGTGAAATAATGTAGCACTCAACGGATAAGAATTATAGTCCTGACGGATAACTCATTACAGTCCCGACGGATGATGACTTATTATCCATCGATTGAGTAGCTTATGTAATAATAAGTCTGTAGCACATTTCTGCATACACCTTTGTATAGATTCTGTAGTAGCATATGAGTCATGTTGACTTTAACTAGATATGCAGAATAGGTTGATTAATTGTACATAGATGATGTCTTGTAATTCTGCGTAAGTGAAATGAAGTCAAGTGCCTGATTGCTACCCGACAGATAATCTACAAAGCACCCGACGAATGATCAGCAACCCGATAGATGAATAACAATCCGACGGATGATCATGAACCTAACGGATAAAGAATTCAAATATCAGTTGACAGTGACAACTGGTCACATGCGTCGGGATGTATGCAAAAGGAATGAGGAAGCCTATTAACTGGGTAATAGAGAACAAAGTAGCAAAGCATAAAAACTGATAGTTTTTATAATGATCCTATCTTTTGACTTTGTAATCTTGGTAATATATAAACCAAGAAGTAGCAAATGGAAACCAAGATCTGAGATACACATAGAGAAACATTTGTAAGCATAATTCTTAGGATTTCTCTGTATTCTCAATAGTTCAACATTTGTAAAGCAGCTGCGTTCATTACACAGAGTTCTCTCGATATAATATATATATCTCTGGTGGAATTTTTTAAATCCACCAGAAAGTTTTTAAAGACTCTCGTTTTTAATTACTTGTGTCTTGATTCACGTAAGTTCTTATTCCGCATTGTGCTAATCAATACACTTATATATATATTTTTATTTCAAGAAAAAGGTTCAAGAATTCCATTCAACCCCCCTTCTGTAATTCTTGCTATATTGTTAAGGGATTAACAATTGGTATCAAAGCAAGATCTTAACTTACAAAGAGTTTAAAGATCAAAACTTTTAGGTCACACACACTGTAGAGGGGGGTGAATACAGTGTATAGCACAATCAAATCGAACTTTAATAACTCAAGTAACAGAAAACAAACTTTATTGAAATAATAAACTCTGTTACAGTATGGAACTGTTCTCTCTCAGTGATGAACAAATATCACGAGAGCTGTTAGGGTTACAAAGAATAATCTTCTTAATTGTGATAACACTTATAGTGTAAACCCTATGTCTGTGTTTATATATTACACAGTTACAAGATAATTGCTAATTGATATGGAATATAATTCTGCTTCCTAAAATATATCAATCAGATATCTTTTCTTCCAAGTATTTTATTCTTCATAGAATTCCATCTTCATGCATATCTCTTCTTATGTTTGTCTCGATCTTCTTTCCTTTAACCAGCTGCCTTCCTTATCTGAACGTCCTTCAGTACTTAAGTTCTGATATCCATCTTCTGATGATTATCTCCTGATAATGTAAGTACTGATATCCTTAAGTCCTGACTTCCAGTAAGTACTGATTTATCCTGTTTAAGTAAGATCTGAAAACTAAACATAAATCACATTAGCCATGACATTGTCAAATATATCTAACAATCTCCCCCAACTTGTAAATTAGCATAATATACAAGTTTAACAGATATTTGATGATTTCAAAAACATTAAGTACAAATGCATGAGAATTTGACTAGATAACTACAACTTACAGTCCTTAAAGTTTTACCAATCTTTAACTTCTGATAACAACTTCAGTCTGTATCCATATCAGAATTTAAGTAGTTATAGATCTTGACTTGGCTTCATCTTCTGATCTCTCTGATGTCAGGAGTTGTTCTGAGATAGTTCTTCAACAAACATCTCTCAGCATATCTGAGTTCATCAATTATCCTCCTTTTAGCATCTTTAAGTTCTGCAGAATCTTCACCAGTTTGAAAGATTGCAGCCCTGAGATCATTAATTCTATCTTTCCTTATGTCCTGATCCAGTCTGATCAAATATGCCTTGTCAGACTCAAGATTAAATTCCACAGGCCCTGTAACCCAGAAAGGTAGTTATAATCTTAGCAGAATTGGGCTTCATCTCAATAATATCACCCTTGTGATCTCTGTACTTTGGAAGATATGAGCTGTCAGACTTAACAGAATAAAGCTTTTTCTGTTTCTGAATTTGACTCTTCAAAAAGTTTGCAGCACTTTCTGTTATTTTGTCATTCACTTGAAGTAAGAATAATACATGTTCCAGCTCTTCAAAATACTTCAGTGGAATGGCATTTTCCCTTATATGATAAACCCTACCATCTGTGATGAAGTACAACAAGATGTGTTCTTTCAAGTAGGTATGGTAAACCATTTCTACAGATTCTAGTTGATTCAATCTCTCAGGAGTTGCTCCAATACCTGGTTCACTTAAGGAAGTTGGATCATTGGTTGTGTTCTGTATTCTTCTTTCATCAGCACTTCCCAATCCAGTTCTATCTCTTGCTTCCTTTCCAGTAACCACTCTTGCTTCAAAACCACTTGCAGCAGTCTTCAAAGGTTGAGTCTGTTTGGCTTTAGTGAATCCTGATAGGAGTATCTTTGAAGGTTTAACATGAGCAATGTCAGAGGTTTCCTTTGATTTATCTTCTGATATCAAGTTAACTTGAGCTATGTCAGAGGTTACTTGCTTTTTTTGAGATATCAGAACTAACTATCTCTTGACTCTGAACAACTTGAGCCATGTCAGAGGTTGTCTTAGAAACTTTTCTTGAAGTCAGAGCAAGATCAGCATCTGCATCAGTAATTTCTTCATTCACAGGAGGCACATAAACCTTGATAGGTTCACCAACTTTCTCTTTGCCCTTGGACCTTGGATCTATCTGTAGTTGTGATTTAGCTTTGGTTGCTTCAGAGTTTGTCCTTTCTTTTATCACAATGCCTTTGAGTTTTGGAAGTTTCTTTTTATCAGAAGCTTCAGATTTAGATTTGACTTTTTTTGATTTAAGTCTAGCTTCTTCTTCCATCAGACTCTCCAAGTCCATTCCTGGATTTTCCTTAAGAAATAACTGTCTTGACATTTCTTCATCAAAATCTAAAAGTTCATCAGAACTTATCCTTTTACCAGTAGCAGAAGTAATTCTTTTTCCAGCATCGGAACTTGTCCTGTGACTTGTGATTTCAGCTTTTCTTGATGAGAAACCTCTACCTTGACTATGACCTCCACCCATTCCAGAGTTTCCCTGGTCATCTTTTTCATCATCCTTCCCCTTTAGTGTCTTTTTAGTTTTGCATTTGGACTTAATTACTTTCTCCCCCTTTTTGGCATCAGCAGGTAAGAGAAGAGAGACAAGCAATTCCATTGAGGCTTGGATTTCATCAAGTTGAGATTGCTGAGAAGCTTGATTTTTCAAAATATCATCAATCTGAGATTGTTGTTTCTCTTGGGTCTTCTCAATATAAGCAACCCTGTCAAAGGTAGGTTGGAAGAATTTTTTCTTGTCAATTTTCTGAACTTGTTCTTGCTTGATTAATTCTTCCTGAATTTTATGTAACTCTGCATGAGTAGTTGAATGGAGACCTTGCAGATGTTTAGTACTCAATGCAGTGACTCGAAGCTGTGTTTTGAAATCATCATTAATTAACATCTCATCAGCTTTTGTCAAGTGCTCAGCAAGATTCTTTATAGATGGAACACAGGTAACTGAGTTCCATTCCTTAGTCCACTCCTGTCCTGCAGGAGTTTCACTCCAAGGCACTGGTGCTTCTCTTGTAACAAACTTCTTAACTAGTTCACTTTTATGAACAGTTTACTGAGGTGCATGTCCTGAAGGACCTGCTTCATCAGCATCTGCATTTGGAGCAGCATCACCAGTATCATCAGCATTTGCAGCATCAGAACTTACAGAATCAGCATCTTCTGATAAAACAACAGTATGAGAAGCAATTAAGGCTTCAACATCATCATCTAAGTGCTGATCTGGTTCTAAGTTCTGATCAACATCCATATCCCGATGCTCAACTATATTATGTTCATCAACATCGAGATGCAGAGAAGGTGTAGTAGACAATTCTGGAGTTTGAGTAGCATCAGTAACAAGTGTTGTTGATGGATTAATTGCTGTTGGAGCTTCTAAGTAAAGTACCTCAGGCACAACCAGGTTCTGAATATCAATTTCAGCACTTGTGCCTGGATCAACAGGAGATACAGTCTTATGTACAGGAGACACAGATGGTGTGTTGGCCTTTTCTGTAGCAGCTTCATGAGTTGGAGTTAATAGAGAAACAGTAGCTTCAGCAGATTCTAGTTCTTGTGAGATCAGAGATTCCTGATCTCCTTCCTTAGCTGTTGCTTCCTCATCATCTGAAACTGGCCTTTTAGCTCTCTGTTTCTTGTATCTCTTTGAAGGTGGGGATTCCTTGGGAGGTTCAGCAGAAGTCATTCTTCTAAGCCTTTTGAGAAGCTTAGATCCCCCAATTCCAGAATCCTTCTGAGAAGGAACTTTCTCAGCTTCTTTAACAATATGTTCTGATGAAGAAACCTGTTCCTCACTATCAGACTCATCTCTCAGAACAATCTTCCTTCTCTTATATGGTGTTTGAGAAACAGTCTTTATCCTCTTGGGCTTGGAAGATGAAGGCTTCACAGTAGGTGCTGAGGATGAAGGTTGAGCTGTCTGTGAAGTTGAGAGATATGATTTGAGATATGTTCTGAGGGAAGGTTGAGGAATTGATGTACGAGTGGTATATTCTGATGGTTGCTGTGGTGTTTGGGTTATGGTGGTGGGTTGGACATCAGGATAAACAGATCTATAGGTTTGAGGATCAGCATTTACCAAGATATGTTTTACAGACTGAGGAATCTGTAAAGGTCTAACTACCTTTTTCTTAAGGTCAACATTTACCAAGTCATTAAAGGCTCGTTTTGCAATTTTGAAAGGTGGAGTTAAGTCAGTGGTAGGTTGGAGTTCATCAGCACAACAGAAATTATATATAAGCTGACAAAATCTAGCAAAGTAGACAACATTCCTATCTTCTGTCATCCTATCCCCAATAAAACCTATCACAGCATTTGCAAAATCAAAATGAGTTTGGTTAATAATAGCATACCCGATGTGCTGACTCATTATAGGAATGGCATCAAAGTTGGAACACTTATTCCCGAAGGCTTTAGTGATGCAGTCGAAGAAGAAGCTCCATTCCTTTCTGATATGAGCCCGTTTCAACTGTCCAAGCTTAGCCAAACTCTGTTCATACCCCAAACTTGCCATTAACTCTTGTAGAGCTGATTCCTCCGATGTTGAGAAAATACAGCCTTCTGGTAAATGTAAGGCCTTGCGAATTGTACCAGGAGTTACCACATATTCAGAATCATCCACTTCAAAAGCAATGTTGGGAGTACCATTAGCACCACCATTGTCAAAATGCCCAGTCCGCCAAAACGTCAGAACTTCTTGGCTTGAAAAGACTGAAGGCTGGGTCAATGCATACCCAATTTCACTGTGTGCAAGAAGATCTTGCACAAAATGCAACTCAGACGGAGCTTCAGCATGATCGAGAATTGCAACATAGTTATTTGGAATGAACTTAGCTCCATCAATGATCAAATCCTTAGGTGCCATGAGAATAATTGAAATTTAAGATTTGCCTGTTAGGTGTTTGATAAAATGTCTGTATGAAAAACCAACGTGAGGAGATGAGAGAGAGTAAAAGTAAAGAAAGAGAGATAAAGTGTAAAAGTAAATAAAAGATTATATAATCTTCTCTCTCTCTTACTTATACTTGGTAAAAAAAAATATAACCGTTGGACACCTGTCAGACATGCAGCAATAATGAATAGTTAATGGGCACGGGAAAACAATAATCATTACTTACCCACTTGCAGTTTTTCAAGGAAAAACCGTTCCACTTACCCAGTAATTCCATTAATTGAGGTAAATCAGTTTTAATTCAGAATTTAAATTGTTCCCACTTATTCAATTATTTTCACTACAACACCAATATTCTGGAAAAAAATTCAAGTGTGAGAATGACCAGAATAAATCAAGTAAACAAGTACTGATATTTTAAGATCAGAACTTAATTTAAATCAAGAATGAAATGGACATTTAGAAAAAAAAAGAATGAAATGGTCATCAGAATATAAATATATCAGGATTTATCAGTGCATTTAAATTATAAACATCTCAGAGACAAAAACTTGCAAAAAGTAGAAATTCCATTAATATATTAAGAGAATACATTCATGAAATTTAAATTACATCAGAGCATTACAAGATTGTCCTAAGCTTCTAAACCTAACATCAATAGCCTTTGTCCTAGCTCAAGAAGCAGGGCAAGGCTGACGATGAAGAAAAATAGGAAGAAGAAAATAAGTTATTTCTTCTTCCTACTCTCTACAAAAAGAATAGCGAGTCTGATGATTCGCTCTTGCTGGCGGAGAGCTTCCAGCCTTTCTTCCTCCAATCGCTCCAGATGGCGATGGTAGTCCATGTAAAAGAACAGGAGGTGTGTGAGAACCTCCTGGGGAACCGAGTCCCAAATCTCATTAGGAATGACAGTAACGTGCCATTCCTGCTGCCAGGCCTCACAACTCAGCTCCATGTTGAAGGTCTCATAGTTCAAGAAATTGGCAGCTTCCACTTGTGCTTTTCCTGTCAATTTTGCAACCTGCAAAATCTGTATCTGAGTAACCTATTAGTTTAAAATCTGATTCTCTGGGATACCACAATCCCAGATCAGCTGTTCCTTTAAGATACTTGAAAATTCTTTTCACAGGTGTTAAGTGAGGTTCTCTTGGATCTGCTTGAAATCTTGCACAAAGACAGGTAGCATACATGATATCAGGTCTACTAGTAATTAGATAGAGTAGAGAGCCAATCATACCTCTATAATCAGCAATAACTACTAATTTACCAGTATCCTTGTCCAGTTTTGTTGCAGTGGCCATGAGAGTGGATGCACTTGAACAATCTTGCATTCCAAATTTCTTCAGCAAATTTCTGGTGTACTTAGTTTGACAAATAAAAGTGTCTTCTTCATTCTGCTTGACTTGAAGGCCCAGAAAATAGCTAAGTTCCCCCATCATACTCATTTGATATCTTGACTGCATCAGTTTGGCAAACCTCTTGCAAAGTCTGTCATTTGTAGAACCAAAAATGATATCATCAACATAAATCTGGACCAGAAGTAAGTCTTTTCCATGGTTGAGGTAGAACAGTGTTTTGTCTATAGTTCCTCTGTTAAATCCACTTTCCAGAAGAAACTGAGCTAAAGTCTCTTGGAGCTTGCTTAAGTCCATAAAGTGCTTTATCAAGCCTGTAGACATAATCTGGATATTTGGAATCTACAAAGCCTGGAGGTTGTTCAACATATACTTCTTCCTCCAATTCTCCATTGAGAAAAGCACTTTTCACATCCATTTGAAAGACAGTGAACTTTTTGTGAGCAACATAAGACAAAAATATCCTTATGGCTTCCAATCTAGCAACTGGTACAAATGTTTCATCATAATCAATTCCCTCCTGTTGAGAATATCCTTTTGCAACCAGCCTTGCGTTATTCCTTGTAATTATGCCATCACTATCAGTTTTGTTTCTGAATACCCACTTTGTACCAACAACAGATCTGTTCTTTGGTCTTGGCACTAGGGTCCAGACTTTATTTCTTTCAAATTCATTTAACTCTTCCTGCATTGCTTGCACCCAATCAGCATCTTGAAGAGCTTCTTCCACTTTCTTTGGCTCAGTCTGAGAAAGAAAAGAATTGTAAAGACATTCACTTAAAGTAGCTGTTCTAGTTCTGACACCTGCATCAGGATTTCCAATTATCAAATCAGGTGTATGTGATTTAGTCCACTTCCTTGCAGATGGAAGGTTTTCTCTAGAACTGGATGCTACCCCATGATCCATGTTGTCTTTATTAACATTTTCTGATGCTCCCCCTGAAACTATGCTCTCTGAGTTGGATTCTTCAGAATTTAGATTTTTAGAACTATCAGAACTTGGCTTATCAGAACTTGACGAATCAGAACTTGAAGAGCCAGATGTATGTTCTGATGCTTCTTGAGATGTGGTTAGATCTTGAGTATGCTCCCCCTGCATAGGTGCATCTTCCTTTGGCGTAGTCACCACAGTTTCAGTAACATCAGAGTTTAATCCATCAGAGTTTGCAGTATCAGGATTTAGATTGTCAGGATTTTCAGTATCAGAATTTGAGTCTTCATTTTCAAATCTCAGCTGATCATGATCAATAAAATCTTCAAGTCCAGTAATCTTCTTATCGTCAAAAGAGACATTGATAGATTCCATGACCACTTTTGTTCTCAAGTTATAGACTCTGAAGGCTTTTGTGGAAAGTGGATATCTAACAAAGATTCCTTCATCAGCTTTTAGATCAAATTTGGATAGCTGTTCAGGATGAGTCTTAAGAACAAAACACTTGCATCAAAATACATGAAAATACTTCAGATTTGGCTTCTTTTTCTTCACCATCTCATATGGTGTCTTTCCTTGCTTGTTAATGAGTGTTGCATTCTGAGTAAAATAAGCAGTCTGCACAGCTTCAGCCCAGAAATAGGTTGGAAGCTTTGCTTCATCAAGCATTGTACGTGCAACTTCAATGAGAGTTCTATTCTTCCTTTCAACAACACCATTTTGCTGTGGAGTTCCAGGAGCAGAGAATTCCTGCTTGATTCCATGGTTTTTGCAGAACTCTTCCATTATCAAATTCTTGAACTCAGTACCATTATCACTCCTTATTATTTTCACAGAATCTTTGACCAATTTATCCAGTTACCTGACATGATCAATCAAGATAGATGCAGTTTCACTTTTTGTGTGCAAGAAATATACCCATGTGTATCTGGTGAACTCATCCACTATGACCATAACATATTTCTTCTTTGCAATAGACATGACATTTACTGGACCAAATAGATCAACATGTAGTAGGTGATGAGGCTCAAGAATTGATGATTCACTCTTACTCTTGAATGAAGATTTTCTTTGTTTGGCCTTCTGACAAGAATCACAAAGGCCATCAGGAGCAAATACTGACTTTGGCAGTCCTCTCACAAGATCTTTCTTGACCAATTCATTTATATTGTTGAAATTTAAATGAGAGAGTTTCTTGTGCCAATTCCACCTTTCTTCAATTGATGCTCTACTCATCAGACAGATTGCAGAACCATCAGTACTTGTTGAAAGCTTGGCTTCATAGATGTTACCACGCCTGTATCCTTTCAGAACAACTTTGCCTGTAGATTTACTTATAACTTCACAGTGTTCTTCAAAGAAATCCACATGATAACCTCTGTCACAGATGTGGCTGACACTCAGCAGCTTGTGTTTAAGTCCTGAGACCAGAGCTACTTTTTTAATGATGACATTCCCAAGATTGATATTGCCATATCCCAATATTTTTCCAATGTTGCCATCTCCATAAGAAACACTTGGGCCAGCCTTCTCCACAAAGTCTGATAGCAGGGCTTTATTTCCAGTCATATGTCCTGAACATCCACTGTCCTGAACTAGGATGTTTTTCCTATTGCCCTGCAATCACAAAGACCACTAATGATTAGTTTTAAGGACCCAGACATGCTTGGATCCTTTGGCCTTATTAAGTCTGTTAACATTTGCAGCGGATTTAGCATCAGAGTTTATGTTAACAATTTTCTTATCAGAATTTACACTATCAGACTTTGAATCAGAACTTACACTAGAAGGAACAATGGTAACTTTCTTTAAAGAATGTTTTATTTGATAATAATCATAGTACAAACTATGATATTCCTTACAAGTATAAATGGAATGCCATAAACTACCACAATAAAAATAAGGATTTTGTGGCTTATATCTAACAGACTGACTCTTAACTCCTGACTTTGAAGGTAAGGAGTTTATGTTCTTATTCTTCCTGCAAAAAGAAGCCAGATGGTTAGAACTTCCACAGTTATGACACATTTTCCTAGGAGCCTCAGGAACAGGCTTATAATTATTGCTTTTATTCACACCTTCCTTTCCATTCCTATTTTTCCTAGGTGATTTTACCTTGTTTGCATTCTTAACATCTTTCAACTTATGCTTAAGCTGCTTCTTAGTCATTAAGCCTACGTTAACTTCAGTTGCCTTTTCTTGTTTTAGTTTGTCAGAAGTTAATTCCCTTTTAACTTCTGATTTCTCATTATCAGACTTTACAGCTACAAACTTAACAGGTTTTAACTTTGGCTTTTGTTTAACAACTTCAGGCTTAATATCTACAGTTCCTTTATCATTCTTATCCTCTCCATAACCTAAGCCCTCTTTCCAGTTTTCACTACTTAACAAATTCTGAGTTGTTCTGCCAGAGTTAGTCCAAGTCCTGATAATCTCTCTTTCCTTTTCTAACTCAGCTTTTAGAGATTCATTCATTTTAAGTACTTCATCCCTAACATAGAAAGCATCATCTCTTTCTTTATGAGTTTGATGGAACATGACTAACTCTTTTTCTAAATAATCATTCCTTTTTTTGCAAGCAAGATTTTCAGAAGTTAATCTTTCACATGTTAAAGTTTGATCTCTATAACTAATGAACATGGTTTTAAGATATCTTCTCAACTCATTAATATCATCAATATGAAAGGCATAAGTAGTTTGAGGTACCTTTAATTCAGCAGCTTCAGAACTGCTTTCAGCACTTGCCTTATCAGCATTTGCCATCAAGGCATAATTCTCCTCACTTTCAGAATCTGAGGTGTCTGTCTAGCTTTTCTTCTTTGTGACAAGAGCCTTGCCTTTGTCACTCTTCACTTTCTTGCAATCAGGAGATATGTGGCCTTTCTCACCACAGTTGTAGCATTTGACATTTGTATAATCTCCTCTGTCAGACTTTCCTCCTCTTCCCTCAGATTTTCTGAAATTCTTCTTATCAGAACTTGTGCCTTTACTGGAAAACTTCTTTCCCTTCCTGAACTTCCTGTATGCAATCTTTGTGATTCCTTTCACCATAAGAGCACACAGCTTCATCATCTCTTCATCAGCATCCGTCTCAGGCAAGCTTTCAGATTCTGAGTCATCATCACTTTCAGAACTTGATGACTCAGTATTAGACTTTGTGAAGAGAGTTTTACCCTTGTCTTTCCTTGAGGTAGCTACCTTGGGGGATTCTTCTTCAGTCTTAAGAGCAACTGTCCTTGACTTTCCTCCTTTCCTCTTGCTTCTTTGTTCCATCTCAAGTTCATGAGTCTTGAGCATTCCATAAATTTCATCAAGAGTTGTTTCATCAAGATTATAGTTGTCTCTTATCGTTGTTGCCTTCAAATCCCAGCATTCAGGAAGAGCTAACAGGAATTTAAGGTTTGAATCTTCAAGATCATACTCCTTATTAACCAGTGACTAATCATTCAAGAGTTTGACAAATCTATCATATAAATCAGTTAATGACTCATTAGCCTTTGAGTCAAAGTGTTTGTACTCTTGAGTGAGTATTGTCTTCCTGTTCTTCTTAATCGTATATGTTCCCTGGCATCTTGTTTCCAAGGCATCCCATATCTCCTTTGCAGTCTTGCAGTTTATTACCCTGTTTGATATTACATTATCAATAGCACTATACAGTAAGTGTCGTACCTTAGCATCCTTAGCAATTGATGCGATATCTTCAGCAGTGTAATCACTCTTCTCTTTTGGTACAGACTTTGATGCTTCACCTGCAAGTGCAACAGCGAGCTTGGTTGGTTTGTGAGGCCCTTCCTTGATTCTATCAAGATATTCTGTATCTGTAGCTTCCAGAAACATGGTCATCCTCACCTTCCATATGGCATATTCAGATGGTCTCAATATGGGAACTCTAATAGTCTCATATCGACTTTGAATTTGTGTCTTTGGAGGTTCTTCGGCTTTGGTGGGCTTAGTTGGAGTTTCTGCTTCAGACATAATTGTGTTTGGATCTTAAACTGTTTGTGTGTTAACAAATAGGCTCTGATACCACTTGTTAGGTCACACACACTGTAGAGGGGGGTGAATACAGTGTATAGCACAATCAAATCGAACTTTAATAACTCAAGTAACAGAAAACAAACTTTATTGAAACAATAAACTCTGTTACAGTATAGAACTGTTCTCTCTCAGTGATGAACAAATATCATGAGAACTGCTAGGGTTACAAAGAATAATCTTCTTAATTGTGATAACACTTATAGTGTAAACCCTATGTCTGTGTTTATATATTACACAGTTACAAGATAATCGCTAATTGATATGGAATATAATTCTACTTCCTAAAATATATCAATCAGATATCTTTTCTTCCAAGTATTCTATTCTTCATAGAATTCCATCTTCATGCATATCTCTTCTTATGTTTGTCTCGATCTTCTTTCCTTTAACCAGCTGCCTTCCTTATCTGAACGTCCTTCAATACTTAAGTTCTGATATCCATCTTCTGATGATTATCTCCTGATAATATAAGTACTGATATCCTTAAGTCCTGACTTCCAGTAAGTACTGATTTATCCTGTTTAAGTAAGATCTGAAAACTAAACATAAATCACATTAGCCATGACATTGTCAGATATATCTAACAAAAATAATACAGCAAGATGAACAAGAAAGATGTTGGAGTCAAGATTCCTTTTCTGGATAAAGATAATTACCATCATTGGAAGGTAAAGATGTATCTTCATATGCTTTCTCAAGATGAGGCCTATGTGGACTGCATAGAAATAGGCCCTCATATTCCGATGAGAGCTGCAACAGGAAATGAGCCATCAGTCCCCAAGCCAAGGCATGAATGGTCTGATCCTGACATTGAACAAGTCAGGAAGGATAAAAAGGCCATGAATATTATGTTTAATGGAGTTGATGCAGACATGTTTGACAACATTATCAACTGCAAAACTTCCAAGGAGGTTTGGGATACTATACAGATAATCTGTGATGGCACTGAGCAAGTTAGAGAAAATAAGATGCAGCTCTTGATTCAGCAATATGAGCATTTTCATAATGAGGAAAGTGAGTCTCTCACTGACATTTTTAGTAGGTTTCAAAAACTACTAAATGCTCTCAAGTTGCATGGAAGGGTCTATCAGACTAAAGACTCTAATATGAAATTCCTTAGATCTCTTCCAAAGGAATGGAAACCAATGACAGTCTCATTAAGAAACTCTCAAGATTATAAGGAGTTTACTTTGGAGAGACTGTATGGCATCCTGAAAACCTATGAGCTTGAAATAGAGCAGGATGAAAGGATGGAGAGAGAGGAAAGAAGAAAGGAGGATCCATTGCACTAGTTGCTGAGTTGGAAAAGGAGAAGGAAGTGAAGATGGAAGCTGTTAAATCAACTTCAAATGTCTATGAGAGCAAGGGCAAGGGGCTTGCAGTAGAAAGTGAAGATTCATTGAGCCAAGATGACATGGAGGACATTAATGATCACCTAGCATTTCTTTCCAGGAGATTTGCCAAGCTCAAGTTCAAGAAGAACTTTGGAGCAGCCAAGCCAAATAGAAACATGGTGGATAAGTCAAAATTCAAATGTTTCAAATGTGGCTTGGCAGAGCATTTTGCCAATGAGTGTAGAAAGTCAGATTCCAGTAAGAAAAAGTTTGAGTCTGTGGATTATAAGCAAAAATACTTTGATCTACTCAAACAAAAGGAAAGGGCTTTTATTACACAAGAAAATGACTGGGCAGCAGATGGTCTGGATGAAGATGAAGATGTCAGCTATGTCAATCTAGCCCTAATGGCCAAGTCTGATGAGACAGAGACAAGTTCCTTAAGCAATCAGGTAATTACTACAAACCTTGCACATTTATCTAAAGCTGAGTGTAATGATGTTATAAATGACATGTCTACAGAATTATATCATTTGCGTGTTACACTTAAGTCTCTTATTAAAGAAAATGCTAAAATCAAAAAAAATAATTTGTTTTTAAGTGAGAGGAATAATGTGCTTGAGTCTCAGTTTATTGATTTTGAGAAATTAAGAATTGAGTGTAAGATTGCCAAGGAGGAATTAACTGAGTCCTTGAAAAAGGAAGAGATTTTAAAGAAGCAGCTCGAGCGTGAACAAGAGGTAATTAAAGCATGGAAAACATCCAGGGATGTCCATGCTCAAATCACCAAAGTTCAAGGAATTGAGTCTTTCTGTGATGAAGCCTGGAAAAAGAACAAAGAGAAACTAGAACCTAATTTGGTAGATGGACTGCTAACAGATGTAGACTCGACGGATGATGAGGACTATCCGTCGGATAACAAAAAGTGTTATCCGTCGAATGATGAAAATCCTCATTCGTCGGCTATGAGCAAGCCCATTAGCAAAGCCAAACTAGTTAAGCTGAATGAGAAGTATGGGTCTGTCCAAGTACTTTGTTTCAGGAGAGTCAAATCAAGTTAAGAAAGGGAAAAAGGCTAATGTTGGTCACATGACTGTCAAACAGTGAAGTGACAGACTTGAGAAAATTGAGGTAAAAACAGAGACTAAAAGGAAAAACAATAGGAATGGTAAAGTAGGGATTAACAAACACAATAACTACACACCTGATAAATATGCTCCTAGAAAAATTTGTGTCAAGTGTGGTAGTGTAAATCATTTATCTGTTAATTGCAAATCTGCCATGCCTACTCCCATGTCTGTTCAGTCTCAATTTCCTAACATGAATGCCATGCCTCCCATGCATGTTAATGTTGTGCCTACACAGAACATGAATGCACAGTTTGTTAATATTCCATTTGCACCTAATCCTTATTATGCTGCATATAGTATGCCACAAATTCCATTTAGCATGCCTTACTGGAATAACATGTTTATACCAAGCATGTCATTTCCTGTTAGTCATAATATGCATGATAATTCTGTTGCAATGAATGGTTTCAAAGGTCCAACCCAAATGACTAAGGATGAATCTGAAATTCCTAAGTCAAATGAGATAAGACCTAAGAAACAGAAAAAGAAAGCTAACAAGGCAGGACCCAAGGAAACTTGGGTACCAAAATCAACTTGATTTGATTTTGATGTGTGCAGGGAAACAGAAAGAATTTTTGGTACTTGGATAGTGGTTGTTCAAGACACATGACTGGTGATTCTACCCTGCTCACAGAGTTCAAGGAGAGAGCTGGCCCAAGTATTACTTTTAGAGATGACAGCAAGGGTTATACTGTGGGATATGGCTTGATTTCAAAGGACAATGTCATCATTGAGGAGGTTGCCTGAGTGGATGGTCTCAAACACAATCTGTTGAGTATCAGCCAACTTTGTGATAAAGGCAATTCAGTAACCTTCAACTCAGAAGCCTGTGTTATGACTAATAAAAGAAGCAACAAAGTGAGTCTCACTGGTGTGAGAAGAGGAAATGTATATCTAGCTGATTTCAACTCACCTAATGAAGAATCTGTAACTTGTCTTCTCAGTAAAGCAAGTCAAGATGAAAGTTGGCTATGGCACAAGAAGCTATCTCATTTAAACTTCAAGACCATAAATGAGCTGGTAAAGAAAGAACTGGTAAGAGGCATTCCTCTAGTGGAGTTTTCAAAGGATGGACTGTGTGATGCCTGCCAAAAAGGGAAGCAGATTAAAGCATCATTCAGGAAGAAACTTGATTCAACAATTGAAGAGCCTTTGCAACTGCTTCACATGGATTTGTTTGGACCAGTCAATGTATTGTCCATCTCAGGGAAAATATTTTGCCTAGTAATTGTAGATGATTTCTCAAAGTTCTCTTGGACATATTTCCTAAAGTCTAAAGATGAGGCTAGTGAAATCATCATCAATCACATAAGGCAAGTCAACAATCATCCTGATTTCAAAGTTAGAAGAATCAGGAGTGACAATGGAACTGAGTTCAAGAATTCTGTCATGAGAGCATTTTGTGAGGAAAATGGGATTCTGCATGAGTTTTCAGCAGCAAGGACTCCATAATAGAATGGAGTAGTGGAAATGAAGAACAGATCACTTATTGAAGCTGCAAGGACAATGCTTGAAGAATCTAAACTGCCAACATATTTCTGGGCTGAAGCTGTAAATACTGCTTGCTACACTCAGAATATTTATCTGGTTAATCAAGCAAGATGCATGACTCTCTATCAATTGTTCAAGAACAAGAAACCAACTCTAAACTTTCTTCATGTCTTTGGTTGCAAATGCTATATTCTGAGAAATCAAATAGAGCAAAATGGGAAGTTTGATGCTAAAGCAAATGAAGGAATTTTTGTTGGATATATTGTTGGTAAAGCATATAGAGTCTACAATCTAAGAACGAACATTGTTGTGGAATCTATACATGTTATGTTTGATGATAAAAAGATTGAAGGACTGAAAGATGGAGATTACCATGAGAGCCTCAAATTTGACAATGTGGAGATGGTTAGTGATGAAAGTGATGATGAAAGTGATCAAGAAACGGTATCTAAGGATAATGCAGATAAATCTACTACCAATGAAGCACAAAACTCAACATCTGTCGAGTTGCATAATGCTTCATCCGTCGGGAGGCAATCTGCATTATCCGTCGGGAGACAACCTGCCTCATCCTTCGGTACTCAAAATTCATCATCCGTCGGGTTATCAAAAGAAGCAGGAGGTCAAGACAGATCACCTATAGAAAGTTCCCCTTTCTCAAATCAAAGATCCACAAACTCAGGGGGAGTTTCTAACAATCAAAACTCAATCACACATCAAGATAATAATGAGGTTTCTTCATCTAGAGCTAATCTACCTCAACAAAGGAAATGGACAAAAGATCACCCATTTGAGCTTATCATTGGTGATGTTTCTTCTAGAGTTCAAATAAGAAGAGCAACTCAGGAAGAATGTCTATACAACAGCTTTCTTTCCAAGGAAGAACCAAAGAAGGTAGAAGAAGTTTTGTTGGATCATGATTGGATTTTAGCTATACAGGAGGAGCTAAACCAATTTGAAAGGAATAATGTATGGAAGCTAGTACCCAAGCATAAAGGAAAGAATCCAATAGACACCAAGTGGGTATTCAGAAACAAGATGGATGAAAATGCCAAAGTAGTCAGGAACAAAGATAGATTGGTTGCTAAGGGCTATTGTCAGCAAGAAGGAATAGATTTTGATGAAACATTTGCTCCTGTTGCAAGACTTGAAGCCATCAGAATCTTCTTAGCCTATGCAGCCCATGCCAATTTCAAAGTCTATCAAATGGATGTCAAAAGTGCCTTTCTGAATGGAGATTTGGAGGAAGAAGTGTATGTCAGTCAACCTCCTGGTTTTGAAGATCCAAATTTTCCAGAATATGTCTATTATCTTTTGAAAGCACTTTATGGACTGAAGCAAGTACCTAGAGCCTGGTATGACACTTTATCAAAGTTCCTTTTGGAAAATCACTTCACAAGAGGTACTGTAGATAAAACTTTATTTTTCAGGAATGTTAATGGCTCTAGTATACTTGTTCAAATTTATGTAGATGATATTATTTTTGGCTCTACAGATGAGAAACTTTGCAAAAAGTTTGCCAAATTGATGCAAAGTAAGTATAAAATGAGTATGATGGGAGAACTAACTTACTTTCTTGGTTTACAAGTTAAGCAAGTTAGTGATGGAATATTCATTAGTCAAACTAAATATATTTTTGATCTTTTAAAGAAGTTTGATCTAATGGATTGCACATCTGCAAAAACTCCCATGGTCACAACAATTAAGCTTGAATTAAACACTACTAAAAAGTCTGTGGATATTTCAAGTTATAGGGGCATGGTTGGCTCACTTCTGTACTTAACAGCTAGTAGGCTAGATATAATGTTTGCTAGTTATTTATGTGCTAGATTTCAGGCTGATCCTGGAGAATCTCACTTAATAGCTATTAAGAGAATTTTTAGATATCTCAAGGGAACACCAAACCTTGGTATTTGGTACCCTAGAGATTCTGGTTTTGATCTAACTGGTTATTCAGATGCAGATTATGCAGGTTGTAGAATTGATAGAAAGAGTACAACAGAAACCTGTCAATTTCTAGGAAACAAGCTTGTGTCCTGGTTCAGTAAAAAGAAAAATTCAGTTTCTACTTCTACAGCTGAAGCTGAATATATTGCTGCTGGCAGTTGCTGTGCACAGATTTTATGGATGAGAAATCAATTGTTGGACTATGTTTTTCAAGTTGAGAGGATTCCTATTTTCTGTGATAACACAAGTGCAATTGCCATCACTGAAAATCCAGTGCAACATTCAAGGACAAAGCACATAGACATCAAGTACCATTTCATAAGGGAACATGTAATGACTGGTACTGCGGAGCTTCATTTTGTTCCAAGTGAGAAGCAACTTGCAGATATCTTTACTAAGCCACTGGATGAATCCACCTTTTCAAGGTTGGTAAGTGAGTTAGGTATGCTTAATTACTCTTAAAAATATCTGAGTTATTTTGCAAGTTGATAAGCAGCCAGAAATTTAATTGATTTTTCAGTCTTGGATGAAATTTTGGCTAAGTCAAAATTTACACCTCGACGGATGACCCTTATCCATCGAGTTTGGTCATCCGTCGATATACAATTTACTAATAAAAATCAATTTCTTTTCTGGAATATTTTATGTCTCGACGGATAACAGTTTATCCTCATCCATGGAACTATCTTAATCTCAGCCGTTAATTCCCTGTACATTATCCATCGAGTATACTTACAGTTTGTAAGCATTACACGACGGACAATGTTTGGAATTTTTACAGTTTATTTTTAAACGGGTATTTTAGGCAATTTCTATTGGTTAATTTACTTTACTTTATTATTTTTATCAGTTATTTTTGAGATAGTATAAAAGCTTATTTCATTGCAATCGCTTTCTTTTATCATTCTCAAATTCAACTGCTCTAATTTTATTCTCTCTCAAGCACTTACTCTCCTTCTCTTCAAGCTTCCATTCTCTAACAATGGCACCTATAGTAAAGATTATGTCACAAACTGGGTTCATTTATGAGAAGAACAACTTTACTGCGTTAGTCAACAAGGGTATTCAGCAATCGGAGGACTATCACAAGATGATGGACTTTGTGAAGAATCGCAAGCTAAATTACGCCATGCTGGAATCACCCACAATCTTCTGTGAAGTTGTTGAAGAGATGTGGACCACTGCTACCTACAGCTCTACAGATAAGACCATCACTCTAACCATCAAAGGTAAAGAATTCTGTATCAATAGTGATGTGATAAAAGCATGTTTCAAAATACCTGATAACAATATAACTTCACCACACAATGACATTGATATCATAAAATATGCTTAATTCAATGCACTATGCACTTCCTACTTCTAAACTGAGTGATATTAGAAGAATGGGTCTTAGGAAGGAGTGGAGTTTCTTGTGTGATGTAGTTACTAAGGTTTTCTCTGGAAAAATCAGTAATTTTGATTCAGTGAATATTTCTATGCTTAACATGCTATACATGCTAGTTACAGATAAATTTTATAATTTCAGTGACCTTGTCTTGTTTGAGTTAGGTTTCAAATTAGGAGAGTTAAATAAAAGAGGTAAGAATGTGTATTATGCTAGATTTCTCATGTTATTGGCTAACCACCTTTGTGAAGAGATTGTGCTAGAGAACCCTAACAACAAACTGGATTGTTGAGTTCAAGAGAGAAGACTCATTGCAGATTTGAACAGGGCCAATCATCACAAGGATGTGCCAATGTTCTACTTTCCTGTAATGCAGGCACCTCAGGTAAGTGAGGTAAGTTCATCCATCCCTACAACTATTCCAACCTCCGCAATTTCTTTGAATTCAGGAGTAGCTATGGTAACTGTGCCAATGACCAAACAGTTGCCTACCAAAGCTTCCAAACCTACTACTATTTCCAAATCTAAATCAAAGAAAACCCCCTCTGGTATCTATCAAAAGATGCCAGTTGAAAAATCCATAAAAGCAAAAGAGGGGAGTGTGAAGGAGGGAAAGTCAGGTGAGGGAAGGGGTGAACATCAAAGAAACCCCAAGAATAAGGTTGGAGAGTTGAGTGAATCCCAGCCTAGCCACACTGCAGTTTCCCAACAAACTGTAGTGCTTAAAAAGGATAAAAGCTCACTTCTAGCTGCATCCTCCCAAAAGGATGTAGTTATTGAAAAAAGCTCTCAACCATGAGCACAGGCCAAGAGGGTTAGGGACACAAGCTCACCCCAAAATTATACAAGAAAGAAGAAATCTAAAACCTATGGGGATGCACAGGGTACATACATTGTGCAAACTGGTGCTAAAGACACAGTCACTGCACCTTCCCAAGTTCAGTTTGATGTGGCTCCAATAAATATGGAGTCACGGCCAAAATCTCTAGTTATAGAATCACCTCATACACCATACTCACCAACAAACTCTCTGGATGTGGATATGATAAACACATCAATTCCTGATTCCCCTTCTTTAACTCTGTTGGGGAAGCTAAAATCTAGTGCAAGTGAGCATCATCTTTTAGATGATTTGTTGGCTCACTTGCCAATTCTTTCAGAAACTATTGTGACATCTGTGCCCAAAATATCTTCAATCAGCACAGAGTCAACAATAGTTTATCTTCCCAACTCATTTATTTCTACTCTCTCGACGGATATTGCTCATCCGTTGAGTAGTGATTGTCTCCCGACGGATAAGCCTAACAACAGTTATCCGTCGGATAGCATTACCACTCACTTGATGGATATCACTCATCCGTCGAGTATCTCTGCACAGATTCAAACTTCAATTATTTCAAGTGCAGAAGATTTAGTGGTTGTACAATCACTCTTAGGATTGAGAGAGGAGAGTATTTTGAGTGAGAGGCTGGGTTGCTCCCAGGCAAAAGGAGAGGAAATGAGTGAAAATCTGTAACCTATTTCTTCAGGATTGGCAAAAGGGAATGACAGGAGTCCCACCTTACTAGGTGAAGGTGAGGGTGTAAGGGTGGGGAGCCAGGGTGAGACCCTGATGCAACAAAAGAGAGAACATGAGAGAAAAGCAGGTACAAAGGGTATAAGGGTAGAGCCAGCCATTGCTCATGAGTCAATGATTGTGGATGATGCTGAAAAGGAAAGACAATTTCAGCAACATTATAAAGCTGTAATTGATAACATTTCCATGGATGCTGACACTTTTACTCATCCTGTGTCAGCCTATCAACTGTTGGCTGCTCAGGGCAATGAGGAGGCAGAGAAGACTTTAAATCTAGTACATACTTCAGAATCTCTACAAAGGGATAAAGCTGTTGTCAATTTAATGCCTTCTACAGTTGGTGAGCCATCTGAAGAATTTGGAGTAAATTCTAATGATGATGACTCTGTTTCATTTGATGGAAGCATGAACTTAGGGGGAGATGAAGTCCCAAGTTCTATTTCAGATCTACCTGAATGGGCATTGACAAAGGAGTCTACACCAGGACAATTCAATGTATCCTTAGTCAAACAAATCATGTCTATCCAAAAGGCCATTCTGAACACCTCAAATGCTGGTACCAAGGCTATTCTTCAAGCCCACCTAGATTCTCTACATCTCATGAAGCTGCAACAATTAAGACATAATCTAAGTGTGGATGAGCTTAAAAAGGATATAGCTGACTTGAAGACCTACAATTCTGAGAAGCTGGATTCAACCATGCCCTATGGTACCATGCAAGATCTGCTACTGAGACTGAGAAGAGAATCTGATGCTGAAAAGAAGCTGACCAAATTGGAGGACAGAGTTCAAGCTATTGAAAACTCTGTGGTCACAATTCTTCAAAATCAACAGTCTCAGACCAGCCTACTAATGCAACTGGCTAAAGCACAAGGCTTAACCCCTCAACTTGATGATAACAAAAAGGGGGAGAAAGAACCAAGTGAAGGGGAGAAACTTCAGATACAGATCAGTAAAGTAATTGTGCCTTTAATTACTGTCTCAAATCCACCAGTTACAGATGATATAGATCTGATTCAAGCAGCAGCAACTAACTTGAAAGTTGCTGAAAAAGAACAGTTGAGTTTGGTCAACTGGAAGAAGATTGATGAGGAGATACATAAAAAGTTTGAACTTGTTGAGGAGCCAGTAAAGTCAGCCATCCATCACTCTCAAGTCAAGCAAATCAGTGTGAATGAGATGATCATGAACTATCTAGAAAGAGGACAATCTTCCTGCATCAAGTCTCCAAAGGCTGAAATGATTCTTAAACCAAGGGCAAACTACTCAAAATCATCCTTGAAGAACCCATTGGACAGTGTGTATGAGTCACCCAAGCCTGATGAAAAGAAGCTTCTGTCAAGATCAATTGCTTTTTATAAAGATCCAGCTGATTCAGCTTTAAAAAAAAGAATTGCTAAGATATTCAGAATTGGTAAGGAAATTTGTGTGGTAGCTGGACATCCACAATTTGCTCAAGCAAAGAGAGAAGAAAAAGCAAGATTGAAGCAGGAAAAGAAGCAAGCTGCTCTAGATGCAAAGAAGACTAAACAAAAGAAAGAGCAGATTGATATCTTGGCCAAGCTACAGGCTGTGAATTCATCTCAACAAATTCCCTCTCAACCATCTGAAGCTACTGAATCAAGGAAGCAAGTTGAAGAATAGAAGAAATCTTCAAGAAAGAAAGAATTGGCTAAAAGAACAAAAAGGAAACTGGATATTGTTGACAAGGAATTAGAAGATCAATTTCCTAAGGAACCCACACCAGCTACAACTCAAGCATCAAAGCCCTCTGTGGTATTTGAAGATATAAGGGTGGTGGATCCCTACAGGAATATTCATGATGAACCTATTGTGCCCAAGGATGAGCCAATAGAATGGGATAACATACCAATTCCTGACCTCAGTCTACCAATCCTTAGCAAGCCAAAAAGAACAAAGTCAAGGGCAGTCAAGAAAGTGAAGCTGTCACCTCTCAAATCCAAATCTGTAATTAAAGCTCAGCCCAAAGCAAATAAGGGAGACTACTTGTACTTGTGTGACATCAAAGAATTTTCTGATCTAAACCTCTATCTGGATGAACTGGATGAAGTGAGGGGAATTGATGCATACAGAAACCTACCTGAAAGGTTAGTGTTCAAGTACAAAGGAGGAAGGGAGATTCAGTGACCACTCCACATGATTCTTCAAGAGAGCCAAGCTGTACTGATTAAAGTTTATTCATCCTTCAAGAAGAACTTTGGATTCAATGTCACTGCAAGGAGACTAGTATTGAAGAAGATTGAAGAACTAAGGAGTTTAGAGCTAAAGATGCACTCCCAAAAACTCTAATCATCCCATACACAGGGAGAAGAGTGCATCTAAGGCCCTACTAGCTGATGGAGTTCATGGATGACAAAGGTGTGAGAAGATTCTTCAGATTAGAAGACCAATTGAGCATCTCTAGCAATGAGACTCTCTTGGAAATTCAAGGAAAGCTAAATCTCTCAGAATCTGATGAACTCGAATTCCACAGGCAGCTCCAAAATCAGATTGATGAAAACAACAGAAAGCTTGGAAGAAGATCCAGACCTTCAAGAAACTAGAAAAATCTGCTCAGGCTAGAGGAGCATCTTGAAATGACTGTGAGCCAAAACTTTGTACATTTTGATTATTTGAAGCACGTTCAGTATTATCTACTTTTCTTTAAAGCTGTATGTTTAGGATGTTTTGTTATCATCAAGTATCTCTTAATTTATGGCTACAATTCCGGTAGACATAAATTGGGGGAGATTGTTGTGCATATGTTGTGTACTTGATGATGACATAAACAAAACACCTAAGTAGATTTTACTTAGTGAAATAATGTAGCACTCGACGGATAAGAATTATAGTCCCGACGGATAACTCATTACAGTCCCGACGGATGATGACTTATTATCCATCGAGTGAATAGCTTATGTAATAATAAGTCTGTAGCACATTTCTGCATACACCTTTGTATAGATTCTGTAGTAGTATATGAGTCATGTTGACTTTAACTAGATATGCAGAATAGGTTGATTAATTGTACATAGATGATGTCTTGTAATTCTGCGTAAGTGAAATGAAGTCAAGTGCCTGATTGCTACCCGACGGATAATCTACAAAGCACACGACGGATGATCAACAACCCTACGGATGATTAACAATCTGACGGATGATCATGAACCTAACGGATAATGAATTCAAACATCAGTTGACAGTGACAACTGGTCACATGCGTCGGGATGTATGCAAAAGGAATGAGGAAGCCTATTAACTGGGTAATAGAGAACAAAGTAGCAAAGCATAAAAACTGATAGTTTTTATAATGATCCTATCTTTTGACTTTGTAATCTTGGTAATATATAAACCAAGAAATAGCAAATAGAAACCAAGATCTGAGATACACATAGAGAAACATTTGTAAGCATAATTCTTAGCATTTCTCTGTATTCTCAGTAGTTCAACATTTATAAAGCAGCTGTGTTCATTACACAGAGTTCTCTCGATATAATCTATATATCTCTGGTGGAATTATTTAAATCCACCAGAAAGTTTTTAAAGACTCTCGTTTTTAATTACTTGTGTCTTGATTCACGTAAGTTCTTATCCCGCATTGTGCTAATCAATACACTTATATATATATATATATATCTGAGTTTGAACATTTTTATTTCAAGAAAAAGGTTCAAGAATTCCATTCAATCCCCTTCTGTAATTCTTGCTATATTTTTAAGGGACTAACAAAATGTTCATACTCAGAGGTTATGATATCTAACTTGTTCTCCCTAACTTCCTCTGTGCCTTCATTAATCACCTAAATAGTTTATCAGATGTGTTTGGAATTTTTACAGTTCATCACATGTCTGTTCATCAAGGGTTCAAGGGAATCAACTAGAATTAATTGAAGGTTGTCATCCAAGGAGGCTTCTTCCTTTTCAGCAGGAGAAAAATCCTCAGGATCTTTTGCATAGGTTCTAGCTTTGGTAATTACAACATTATCTTCTATAACCTCTGGTTCAATAACCATCGGAATTTTTGGACCCTTCTTTAACACGTCCAGATATTTGGGATTTGCAACTTGCAAGAACAAGAGCATCTTCTTCTTCCACATAATATAATTTTCTTTATCGAACAGTGGAATTTTAACGGTTCCAAATTTTTGTGAAGTCATTATGAATTTTTGAAGAAATAAAAATTCAAAGAGTTGAAAAATCACAAAAGTCTAGGATCTTGATTTGTTCGTTAATCAGAAGGCTCTGATACCAATTGTTAGGTCCCAATATGTTTGTAGAAGGGGGGTTGAATACAAACTTCACCGTTTAATTGAATTTAATGCGGAATAAAAAAGTGAAACAAAATTCAAGTTAAATAAAACTATTATTAAACTTGAAAGGTGTTACAACAACGGTATCATTTACAAGGGATTAATCTCAAATAAATAATCACAAATCTAGAATAAATTCGACATGAACTTTTTCTATTTTTACAATAAAAAGATCAAATGCTAGAAGCAATTTGAGATTAAGTTCTAGGGATTTTGATCCGCTAGATAGTTATACAAGAACAAGAGAATGATTTCTAGTGGTTTAGATTTAACTTTAATTGCTAGAAATTAATGATCTTGAATTTGCAGTTGAGAGATGAAATGCTGAGTAAAAGCTTCTGCGGCTGTTGTGTTTCTTTTTGTTCTTGAGTAGTTGTGTTGTATTCAATGTGTATTGAATGATCTGCTGCTCCTTGTCTTTTATAATTTAATCAACAGAACTGAATTGAACTGGAAATACAATCTGAGAATTGGCATGACTTTTGGTGAGACAATCTGATTGAACTAGCAAGACAATCGGTGAGACAATCACTTGAACTAGCAAGACAATCAGTGAGACAATCACCTGAACTAGCAAGACAATCGGTATGATAATCTGATTGTCATATCAGTTCAATTGATTGTCATGCTGAATTAATATTGAATATAAATTCAAAATCAATTCTGAAAATTCATAATATTAATTCAGAATTAATTAATCAATTAATTCATTTAATAAATAAATTAATCTTTGCAGATATAATTTATTTTTTTAATTAATTTATATGACTTAATTAGATTAATTTATTTTTTTAATTAATTTATATGACTTAATTAATTAATAGAGAATTAATACTAGTCTTGAAAAGCAACCATTCTTCTGAAAATCTTCTGAAAATTATGAATCAATTCCACCACTTCAATGTTGACACTCGATGTACTGTCTGGTTCATGAGTGACTAACTTCCGTGACGTTTCTTCATTTCTTGACTTTGATAACTTGATTTTCTTCAGATTAAATCCCTGTAATTATTTGATACCCTGACAAGATCTCTGCCACTTGATTAAATCCACAATCTTGATTTATATCACTAAGGCTTGATCAATTTCTTGAACTTCTTCCAGTGAAGTAATTCCTCAAGTTTGTAGATGAATATTGTTTCTGAATCCTTTGACAGATGTTACTTTGTGAGATCTCTTTGATGATATATCCACTATTTACTTGTTACATTCTTATTTGAGTTGAGTTAAATTCTCGAATAAACAAATAGGCTATGACATATGCCTTTCAGTACATTATTCACGAAAGGTTTAATTGATCACCGATTTAATTATTACTTGGGTAAAAAATATGTATTACTATATGCCGCTCATTGTTTATGATTTTAAATTAGATTTAAAATTGTTGCCAACGTAATAATAACCTAAAGGGTCGCACAAAGAATGATAAGAGGATTATTTAATTTAAATTCAGATTTAAATTAAATGTGAGTAATTCAAATTATTTGTTATTAATTAAGTGTGACTTAATTAATTAAATAAATAGGAAATTCGAATTTAATATTAAATCCGAAATTAAGTTATTGGATGATTAAGTGAGACTTAATAATACAATAATTAGAATTTTGAATTTAATAATAATAATAACTCTAAAATTTAGTTTAGGGCTGGAGGCCCATTAACTCTTGCATATATAATATCTCTTTCTAATATAATTAGGGTGACACGTTTTATTTGATAAAACATAAACCCTAGCAGTTTGAAGAGAGATAGAGAGAGCAAGAAGGCGGCCTCAAGAACGTGCTAGTACATACCCATCCTACGGGCGATCATTCATGTGGATACCTTCAAGGCGTAGATCGTTCCAGCGACGGGCTATGTGGTGATCATTCAAGACCTCCATCTTTCCATTAAAGTAAAGCTTCTTAAGATAAAACATTTATTCTCCGTAATTATCCGTTCATTATACTTAGATCCTGCGGTTCGGATTCGAAAATTTTATTTTTCTATTGTGTTTTTATGCTCGAATCCCTAACACAATGTGTACGATGGCAAGAGGTGGCTTTTACTACTTCATTACTTTTACTGATGATTTGAGTAGATATGGATTTGTGTATCTTTTGAAAAATAAATCTGATTCTTTTGAAAAGTTCAAAGAATACAAGCCTGAAGTGGAAAAGCAAACAGGGGAAAGTATAAAAGTTCTACGATCAGATCGTTGAGGAGAATACTTAAACCTCGAGTTTAAAGGTTTCTTGAAGGAGTGTGGTATCGTATCACAACTTACTCCTCCTGAAACGCCTCAATGGAATGGAGTTTCTGAGAGGATAAATCGTACCTTGTTGGACATGGTGCAATCGATGATGAGTCTAGCAGATTTTCCAATAAGTTTATGGGGTTATGCTCTAGAAACGGCTGCATATACACTAAACCGAGTTCCAACTAAATCGGTTCAAAAGACTCCATATGAGATATGGACTG
Source organism: Apium graveolens (assembly GCF_009905375.1). Classification (NCBI taxonomy): domain Eukaryota; kingdom Viridiplantae; phylum Streptophyta; class Magnoliopsida; order Apiales; family Apiaceae; genus Apium; species Apium graveolens. The sequence goes on from NC_133653.1 coordinate 43,180,272, forward strand.
AGGAACATCACATCATGTCTTTTATGAAAGTATGGGGATGTGAAGCGTTTATGAAATGCTTGGTGTCTGACAAGCTGGGACCAAAATCGGATAAATATTATTTTGTGGGATATCCTGAAGAAACTAAAGGGTATAATTTCTATAATCCAACCGAGAACAAAGTATTTGTTGCTCGAACCGCTGTATTTCTTGAAAGAGAGATACTTTCAAAGAAAATTAGTGGGAGGACTATAGATCTCGATGAAGATCGAGTTGTACAAAATAATATTGAACCAGAGTTGGAAAATGGGCAGGAAGTACATCAAGATGTTCCTGCTCCGGAAACACAGGTTATTCGTAGATCTAGTAGGGCTCGTCATGAGCCAGAGATATATTATGGATTTCTCTTGACTAATGATGATGATGTAATGCTCATAGATAATGAAGAGCCTCTTACCTACCAAGATGCTATGAACAGTCCAGACTCCGAGAGATGGCTAGAGGCCATGAAATCCGAAATGGAATCCATGTATCAAAATAAAGTATGGACTTTAGTTGATCCACCTGAAGGGGTAAAATCTATAGGGTGTAAGTGGGTTTTCAAGAAGAAAACTGACATGGATGGTAAAGTACAGACCTATAAAGCGCGACTGGTGGCAAAAGGTTTCAAACAAGTTCATGGTATAGACTATGATGATACCTTTTCACCAGTTGCTATGGTCAAGTCCATCAGGATTTTGCTAGCAATAGCTGCTTACTACGACTATGAGATTCGGCAAATAAATGTCAAAGCCGCTTTCTTAAATGAGCGCCTTTAAGAGGATGTATACATGATACAACCTGCGGGTTTTGTCGATCCCAAGTTTGCTAAGATGGTCTGAAAGTTGCTTCGATCTATTTATGGATTGAAGCACGCCTCAAGGAGATGGAATCGTCGTTTTGATGAAACAGTCAAAGAATTTGGCTTTATTCAAAATGAAGATGAACCATGTATTTACAAGAAGGTTAGTGGGAGCCATGTGGCATTCCTAGTACTATATGTAGATGACATATTACTAATAGGGAATGAAATACCTTCTCTACAGGCTGTTAAGACTTGGTTGGGAAATAGTTTCTCCATGAAAGACTTATGTGATGCTACCTATATACTAGGGATCAAGATCTATAGAGATAGATCAAGGAAATTAATCGGCCTAAGTCAGAGTACATACATTGACAAAGTATTGCATCATTTCGGGATGCAAGAGGCAAAAAGAGGATATGTCCCAATGTCTCATGGGATATTGATCTCAAAAGACAACTGCCCTAAATCATTAGATGATAAGGGCCATATGAGCAAAGTTCCATATGCTTCGGCAATTGGATCTATAATATATGCGATGATATGTACTCGTCCTGATGTTTCGTATGCCTTGAGCATGACGAGCAGATACCAGTCTAATCCTGGTGAGGGTCACTGGACAACTGTCAAGAATATTCTTAAGTACTTGAAAAGGACTAAAGATTCATTCATGGCGTATGGAGGAGATGAGAAGCTAGTTAAAAAGGGTTACACTGACGCCAGCTTTCAGACTGACAGAGACGATTCAGTATCTCAGTCAGGTTTTGTGTTTTGCTTTAATGGAGGTGTTGTAAGCTAGAAGAGTTCAAAGCAAGAGACAATAGCTGATTTTATAATGGAAGATGAGTATATTGCTACCAGCAGCCAAGGAGGCTGTTTGGATACGGAAATTCATAAAGGGACTTGGTGTGGTTCCATCGATCACAAATCCAGTTGATCTTTGCAGTGATAATAATGGAGCCATTGCGCAGGCTAAAAAACCAAGGTCCCATTCCCGGGCAAAACATATACTTAGGAGATATCACCTCCTTCGAGAGATTAATGAAAGAGGAGATATACATATATGTAAAGTGCATACTGATGATAATGTTGCAGACCTACTGACTAAGGCTTTGTCACAGCAAAAGCACGAAGGTCATACTAGTTCCATGGGTATTAGATACATGGGTGATTGGCTCTAGTGCAAGGGGGAGATTGTTAGTGTTTGTGTCCTAGAGACAACACTATTATGTTTATATTATGAAACAATTGGATTATTAATTATGATTATATGGATTATTCTTTAGTAATTTATTATATCTTTATTTTCTGCGATAAGATGTTAGATTAATAAATGTCCTTGGAATATAATATGTAAATCTATATCTCTAAGTACGTGACTTATAAATGAGATTATGAGAATAGTATTGATATTCCTAAAGGTCCCTAGTCAAGTATTATTGTTAAGGGATGATAATAAATACACATCTCATTGATCATACGTATGGTGATACTAAAGTCAAAATACAGGAACATGTATTAAATACATGGTGCTGGATTGACCCGTCGTGAGATACTACATGTTTATAGTGTCATAAATTAATCTCACAGTGATAATGATGTATTGGTCCTTTTGACCTGAAATCATTATAATTCTATACGAGAATTAATATACTTTGATACTATTGAAAGTTATCCTTGACTGGGTAATAATAAAAGTAGACATTGGGTACATTATGAATCGTATGAGAAATATGAATGGTCTATATGGGATTTAGCCCTCCTTTATTCAAGGAGTGATATTATTGGCCTCTTGATTGAGTAAGACTATAAAATGCAGGTCGTGCTCAAATACTGATTTGTTTAATAATTTACTCATTGATCAAGGAAAGAAGGATTGAACGTTAACAGAGGATGACACAATGCAGGCCTCGAGTTTGATCTATAATATAAGGCTAAAGGGATTATATTACATTTTAAATTATTCACAAAAGGTTTAATTGGTCACCGATTTAATTATTATTTCTTGGGTAACAATATTGTATTACTAGATGCCGCTCATTGTTTATGATTTTAAATTAGATTTAAAATTATTACCAACGTAATAATAACCTAAAGGGTCGCACAAAGAATGATTGGAGGATTATTTAATTTAAATTCAGATTTAAATTAAATGTAAGTAATTCGAATTATTTGTTATTAATTAAGTGTGACTTAATTAATTAAATAAATAGGTTCGAATTTAATATTAAACCCGAAATTAAGTTATTGGATAATTAAGTGAGACTTAATAATACAATAATTAGAGTTTCAAATTTAATAATAATAATAACTCTAAAATTCAGTTTAGGGTTAGAGGCCCATTAACTCTTTCCTATATAATATCTCTTTCTAATAGAATTAGGGTTACACGTTTAATTTGATAAAACATAAACCCTAGCAGCTTGAAGAGAGATAGAGAGAGAGTAAGAAAACGACCTCATGAACGTACTAGTACACACCCATCCTCCGGGCGATCATTCATGTGGATACCTTCAAGGCGTAGATCGTTCCAGCGACGGGCTACGTGGTGATTATTCAAGACCTCCATTGTTCAATTAACGTAAAGTTTCTAAAGGTAAAACATCTATTCTCCGTAATTATCCGTTCATTATACATAGATCCTGCGGTAGGGATTCAAAAATTTTATTTTTCCGTTACGATTTTATGCTCGAATCCCTGTCACTAATATATATATATATATATATATATATATTAATGTCACCTAAACTTTTTAGCTAACAAGTGCATCTCGTTAGAGATGCTCTCTAAGGATAGCTATATGTCACGCCCCCACAAAATTCAACCTCACCGGATGACTCTAGAATATAGCGGAATATTGGAGAAATCTTTAGAAGGCACTTGGAGATTCAAGAAGGATCTATAAGATAGCGGAGCTTGGTGTAACCTTCCGGAACCTTCCGGAACCTTCAAGGCTTGGGAGCTTTCTAGAGATTTTCTAGGAATACTTGTGTATATTCTAGAATAATAATGTATAGATAGATAGTGGAATAATCTAGAAGCATGTGAGATGCACATTGTCTAGAATTCTCTCTAAGTGGCGGAGGAGCCTATAAATAGGTGAAACTCCTCATTTGGAGAGGCACAGAGGAAGATAGAGGGAAATAGAAGTGATTAGGAGAAATTGAGAGCAACGTGAGAGCATTCAAGAGGGAGGCAAGAGGGCTTGTCTAGTGAGGATGAGTGCTAAACTTTGTAATACTAGTAAGGGCTTAGTGTGTGGATCAATAGGATCCAACTTTGTAATATTGGGTTACTAATAAAAAAAGGTTCTTTGTTAGTAAAGTTGTGTGTGTCTACTCTTATATTTTTCTTATATCCGCTGCATAAGTGTTAGGGCAACACTTGGAGAAGGCTGGTCTAGTAGTTCGTTGGGGGGCGACAAGCGCTAGACGCCGGCACGGTTGGACTTAGAAAGGGTCAAACTCTAAGACCGTGATATATAACTATTTTTATTTCTAAATATAGGACCGTTACAGATGCTGTAAGGATAGCTATAACTATTTTTAGTTCTAAATATAGGATGACATGAATAAGTATAGCTATGCATTAAAGTGAATTTGTTTTTATTTTGATTCTATATTAGAGCTACGAGACTAATTAAAGCTATGCATTGAACTTATTGTTAAGGTATCTTATTTTAGGTACAGGGCCTTTTTCTTTTGGTACTTAATGATGATAATTTTTTTTGGCTAATTAAAATTGTTTACCTTATAAATGAATATATATTCTAATCAATTTTGGGGTGAGCGAGAATGGAATTCAAAATATGGAATAATAAAAGATGAACTCTTAACCATTTCAGGTATATCACTGTGCATGATGATAAAATTTTTAAAATCTAAAATTTACAAATAATCAAAACTTTAATTTATTATAATGTTGGTAGTGTTGGATGCTCAATAAATTTTATGAAAATTGTCAAAACACTACTCTTAAAGACTTCAAATATCTTGCATAATTATATTACATTTTTAATATATCCAGAACTTTCGATGTTCTACTCTTAAGGACATCAAATATCTTGCATAATTATATTACAATTTTAACATATCCAGAACTTTCGATGGTAAATCCAGTCCTAAGTATTAAGAGCTTGTTTTAGCAAATCTAATAAGTCGGCTTATTGATTTATAAGCACGCAATAATTTATTCACGAGTATTTGTCGGTCCGATTTATAAGTTGAATTTACAACTTATAAGCTGATAAGTTGAATATTAGTAACGACGTACTTTTTTCAACTTGTTTTATATTTTTCATTTTTTTATCAATTTTAGTTTTATAATATATTTTTTAAATGTTAATCTAATTTAAAATATAAGAATTAAGATAATTATATTTAAAAAAAAATATTTTAGTTATTTTTTTAAAAAAATTATGACTTATCCAAATACTTTTATAACTTATAGACATTTATTAACTTATCACTTATCAGTTATTTATTCAAATTAATTTATTAATTATTTATATTAAAATTTTCTAGACGATCACAAAGCCAGCTCTTGAATGAAAACTTCAAGAAGCTCTTTTATTCATCCATAAGTATGAAATCAGATAAGTTTTAAGTTTTAGAACAAGCATTGTGAGAGTACCGGAGACGGCAACAGCCCTGACCCCTAGATTTCCAATATGACCTTAATAGTAGGGTTGAGCAAAACCCAACCGAAACCGAATTAAACCGGACAAATTTGGTTCGGTTCGGTTCGAATTATTTTAAAAATTTTGGTTATTTCAATTTTTCGGTTTGAACCGAAATAAATTCGGTTTGATTTTTCAAAATATTGGTTCAGTTTTAATCAAATTAACCGAATTATATATATATAATTATTTTTATATATAGTATAATATAATAAATATAATTTTAAATCACAAACACTGACCCGTTGCTTGCGACTTGCAGTAGATTCGTATCATCACTGATTTGATTCTTCTAAGTATAGAAGGTTATTCCAATTTATGCAGATTTGCTAAATCTGAACTTCCGAAATCTGACAACATGAACTAAATGTTTTAGTTATAAACCAAAACTTAATGTTTGTTAATCAAATTAATACGATGGTCTTTAATTTATCTTGCTTTTTAAAAAAAATAATAAGAGTTAATTATATTTTACAACCCCTACCTTTCATTAAATAACAAAATTATATATTTATTTTTAAAAATATAATTTGCAACCCCTTACTTTCGACATCAAATATAATATACATCCTTTTAAGAATTTTGTTAAAAATATTTATATTTTGGAAGGTAAAATTGAAATTCATTAATAATTTTTAATTTTTTAAATTAAAGTAAAAGTTAGAATTTCAAATTATAAAAATAATATTAATGTCAATTATTTTATATTCTACTCAATATAATTTTTAAAAATTTAAAATATAGATATATTTAGAAACTTTATGATTATATATAAACATATATTTTACTTGATAAATATATTTTAATTATTTAAAATTATGATTAATTTAGAGCAATACTAATAGAAAATAACTATAATTTTTTTCATATAAAAAAATGCATTAAAATAAATATTTATATTGATTTGAAATTTTAGTAATTAATATTAAACATTTCAATTCTAATTTTATAACTTAAAATTGTGAATAGATGCATGTTATATTTAATTTTAAAAGTTAAGGTTGCAAATTGTGTTTTTCAAAATAGATATATTATTTTGATTTTAAATAAAAGGTGGGGGTTTTAAAATGCCATTAACTCAAATAATAATAATAACTTGTAAGAAATAAGAAACAAAAATGGGGCTTCATTTGTATTTCCAGAAAGCCAAAAACAAATTGGTTTTGAATATTTCGGTTTTTATAAACCAATTTCGGTCCGATTTCCGGTTTGGTTTATACATAAGTTCGGTTCGGTTCGGTCAGTAAAAATTTAACAATTCGGTTTTTGGTTTGGTTCGGTCGACCGAATGCTCATTGACGTTCTATTTTTTTATTTTATTCTTGATAGATTTTCTCTCTGTATCTTTCGATCTATCAAAAAAATCTTGCTAGTATTAATTTTATAACAAATGAATATACAGTTCAGCTCGTCAGAAATCATGTTTGCTACTATATTAATCAGTGTTCGATTCCATATTTTTTCAGAATAGTTTTTTCTTCTGTTATTTTTACCTTTGTTTCTTGTTTTTTTTGTTTTCACCTCAAATTGTTTAAAATTTTTAAAATTACGATCTAAAACCTGCCCCTCTAAATTTTCGCTATGTGTCCGTCAGAGGAAAGTTTTTTTTCCGTGTCAACAAAATCTCTCGTGTTTTCTTTTGTTATTTTCATATTTTCTGTTTGTTTTCTGTTGGTAACAAAATAGAGAGGGAAGTTTTTTGCTAACAGGTAGAATATATATCGAATATTCTAGGTTGTGTCACATGAATTATTTCCTATACACTACTTTTTTTTTTGAAATAACCTATACACTACTTGATATACTGGTATTTTATCGAAGCTTTCGGGTAAATCGGGAAAGAAATATACATTACAAATTACATTATTTTCGCTACCTTTCATGCATAATTTCCTTAAAAAAATGTACAAATAAAAATTATTACCATAAACATAAAAGCATGACTAAGTTGAACTTGAAGGGACATTGGTCAGTTGGTCAACACAAAGTTTCTTGCTCCACAAGTAGCTACCATAAAATATCTCGTGTATGTACGGACATGTCATGTGTATTTAATTTATATTTCCTCATATTCTGGAGATGTGCATTACTAGTAGTCTTTATTTTTATTATTAATTATTAATATTAATTCTTGTGTTGTGCGCCGTCACTCCTCTGTTTCTTCATTCTAGCTTCTTCTTGCACAGCTTGATACAGAATACACACATGTATTAGCTCTTCTTAGTTTCAGGCTTTTGTGTTTATATTTATGTTTTTATATGTGTGTTATGCATTTGCTAATCCTGAATATTTATTTAGTTTTTTTTTTAAAATTATTATTTCTTGATATTGCTATGTAATTATTAAATAGTCCGGTACTCATTCCCATTCCCCCGATTCTCATTCTCATCAACAGTCCAAAACGCGCTTAATAGTTGTATAATTTCACTGATATAATTGGTTTATAATGCTAGGAGCACACACCAAATATTGTTCTATTCTAACCGATATTTTGTTAATGTATTAGTTGCTTTAGTTATGATTTGCCTAACTGGTAATAATAAACAGAGTTGTCATAATTATTTCTGTGATATTGCTCTTGGTGTTGCCATCAGTTGATGAGCATAGCCAAGTTTGTCTTGTTTTACTTTGGTCCTAAAAACAACTGTTGTCTTGCCTTGCTTGAGTTTGCTGTGACTGTTTTGGATTATAGCTCTAGATGTTTTAAACTCTTGTCCTTAGCTCACATTCTAATGGAGAAACTTATGGACTTGTATTCCTATATAAGACTGTGTGCTGCAATAAAGCGTTTTACATTCGTTTAAAATTACGTAACGTATCAAGTATTTTCTTTTCTAAACACCTAAACTGGCACTAAATTGCAGATCTCTTACTACGAGCTAATAGAAAAGATATGGCATTGGCAAGAATCGCAAGGAATGGTTTGAGACGGTCTGGTTCCGTTGGAAGTTATGCAAGTCACAATGATAGCACCTATGAGGGATTATCAACTTGTAGTTATTCAGGGACATCTGTTGGAAATGTTATACCGGGCTGCAATTTGTCATACCTTACAAGCATCAAGAAGGTTGATCAAACAATGTTTGGGAGCAGAGGAATAAGTGTGACCCCTCATTACCAGTTTGCTCAAGCAGAGAGAATTGTGGAGGAATCTGATTCAGAATACGACTACCAAAACTATCCCAGTTTAGAAGCGACAAAGGCAGGTGAAAAGCCTAGAGTGGTTGTCCTTGGAACTGGATGGGCAGCATGTAGATTTCTAAAAGGGATCGATACCAAAATTTATGATGTTGTTTGCATATCTCCAAGGAACCACATGGTTTTTACTCCTCTGCTTGCATCAACTTGTGTTGGAACCTTAGAATTCCGTTCTGTAGCTGAGCCAGTTACTCGAATACAATCTGCGCTGGCCAAGAATCCTAAATCCTACTTCTATCTGGCAACATGCACAGATGTAGACACGGACAAACATGAAGTGAGTAGCTATAACTGCACTTTCGTTAACCAAGAACATTTTACAGGAACTTCATAATTATATGCTACTACACTGCGATATCTTAATACTTTAAGATTTCTGTTTCTATGTTTTATTGATGGCTAGTTGTTTCTCCCAACCAGGTGTATTGTGAAACAGCTGCTGATGTTGGACTCCCAGATAAGCCTTACCGCTTCAAAGTTTCATATGACAAGCTTGTTATTGCTGCAGGATCTGAACCCTTGACTTTTGGTATAAAGGGAGTAAAGGAACATGCACATTTCCTTCGTGAAGTAAATAACGCCCAAGAAATAAGGAAGAAGCTTCTGTTGAACCTAATGCTCTCACAAAATCCAGGTTAATATTTTACTTCGAGAGTCATGATATGCAAGATTGCCACAATATTTGTCTGTTTGTTCTTGACAGCAGTTAAGTATATGACAAGGGGTTTGCTAGATTTAGTAATTTATACTCCTTTCCTTGCAACATTAGTAGTAGTTCTTACTGATAAACTGCTTCTTATTGTGATTAGTGACCATAACTTGTGTAATTCAGCAAATGTTCAGTCCTGTTACATAACATAACTTGGGTTCATTTCCTTACGGCAAGAATGTCAAGGCAATGCTGGCTAGTGGATTAGTTTAAATAATGTAACAGAAGCAAACACATCGACATGTATATCAAAAAAGATGTGCCACTATAAAAAATAATTTGAGATTTATATCATACAAAAGTAATACTCCTAGTTAACCAATGTTGTCCATTTAGGCATCTATTCTTTATTTGTTAGTCACTTCTGCGCAGTCCAAATGTCAATCAGCACTTTCTGCACTCCAACTTCATCTGATAGACCCAATATTTTAACACATTAACACATAAATCTGACTGGTATTATGATTTACATATTTTCCATCATGGATTGTTTTGATTCAGAAGTATAGAAAGCTCTGTTTGCGGAAAGCCTGAGTGTAATATGTTATCTGCCAAGTAAACTATTGGAGTAAAAATATTGGTGCTTCCTTTTTTATACATTTTCGGCTGTTGTTTAAGTGGCTCCTGAGAATATTAGCTTTATCAAATACTTGATATATAATACAAGTTGATATCTTATTATTATCATCACATCAAGAAAAATATATCACCTTCTGTATGTTTATATACATTGAAGATGAATGTTAGTTTTCAACATGGTATGTAAATTGCAGGCATATCAGAAGAAGAAAAGGAATGCCTGCTACACTGTGTAGTTATTGGAGGAGGCCCTACAGGAGTAGAGTTCAGTGGCGAGTTGAGTGATTTTATCATGAGAGATGTTCGTCAAAGATACACTCATGTCAAAAACTACATCAAGGTCACCCTCATTGAGGTATGGTTAATATTTATTAGATACCCATGTAAGCATTTTACAGCAACTTTTTCACTCATTGTTATTATATGTTTGCAAATAGGCAAATGAGATTTTATCATCATTCGATGTTGGACTGCGGCAGTATGCCACTAAACACTTAACCAAGGTAAATCCATTTGCTTTTCTATCTATTAGAGGATTCTTTTTAGTAAAATTTGCACTATTACCGACATCAATATCTATTATATATATCAGCATGGAGTCCGACTTGTCCAAGGCGTTGTGAAAGAGGTGCACGCTAAAAAGATAGTTCTGAGTGATGGGAGTGATGTTCCTTATGGCCTTCTGGTCTGGTCCACTGGAGTGGGTCCATCCGAGTTTGTGAAATCACTAAATCTACCCAAGTCCCATGGTGGACGGTATATTCCTCATTAAATTTACCTTTCTGTGTCTCGACTGATACAATCCTGAAGTAATGTACTGACTTGACTTTACACTGTAGAATTGGTGTTGATGAGTGGCTCCGTGTTCCTTCCGTGGAAGATGTTTTTGCACTTGGAGATTGTGCTGGTTTTCTTGAACAGACAGGAAAGCAAGTGCTTCCAGCTTTGGCTCAGGTATGATGCCTTCTGCTCTAGTTGTGCACATTATAACTGCTAAACAATTTCACATTTCTTTTTCGTTGCTCTGTTTGTTAGAACATTAACTAGATGACTCTAGGAAGATCATGAATTACACCTTGGATTATATACACTAATATGTCAACAAGATGCCTGTCAATCGCAGACAAGGACTGAGGTAATTTGTTTAAATTGTGGATGACCAGCGAAGCTGATAAAAAGAATAGGAGTTTGAGTTTAATATGTCTGAATTGGTCATGCAAATGTATATTGGGTGACTGACCACCAGAGATGAATATTCATAACACAATAAAAGATGAAATATCTAAATTCCTGTATGGTCTGGTGCAGGATACAATTGTAACCAACATTGTAGCAGTGTGATCCTATTCAATACCATCTCGTAAGCATCGAATTACTAACGTATTAGTAAATTGTTAGACAAACTGATCTGAACACCAAAAGATGTGATGTTTAACTAGGAATTTTGTGATATGAAAGACTTTCTACAAAATTCCAAATGATGAAGAATTGCTAATGAAAATATTTATATGAGTTGCTGGTATTTTGTTTATATGAAAAACAGTTTAATAAGCATGCCAATTAATCATGGGACTGGTAGAATTTTTTCTTTCCAACTTCCCTGAAGCAACTCATTCAGCTGCTGTTTATATCTAGCAAGCTTTTCCCTCTCTGGATTTGTTTTAGGTATTTATCCTTAATTTATTTCCACATCTTTCGAGTAGGTTGCTGAGAGGCAAGGGAAATATCTTGTGAAATTGTTCAACAACATTGGACATCAAAATGGGGGAAAGGCTTTCTCAGCAAAAGATGTAAATCTGGGTGAGGCTTTTGTCTACAAGCATCTTGGAAGCATGGCCTCTGTCGGTCGTTACAAGGCTCTAGTTGATCTAAGCCAGTCCAAGGTACTTATGCCAATATTATCATAAATACATTATATTTATATCAAAGTTTAGAACCTGAAAATACCCCAATATCTGAACCTAAATTTGTTAATGAGTAAGTCACCCCCAACATCATTTGTAACTGCATTTGATATGGTTGTAGAGCATAAGAAAACACGACATCTTCTACTTATCATTACACTAATAGAGATTGACTTTAAATTGTATAAAACAGGATGCCAAGGGACTCTCATTTGCAGGATTTACAAGTTGGCTGATTTGGCGGTCTGCATACCTGACACGTGTAGTGAGCTGGAGAAACCGTGTCTATGTTGCTGTGAACTGGGCTACCACATTAATCTTTGGCAGAGACAATACAAGGATAGGATGATCACCAGAACAAATAGAAAAATCATATTTATGCATTTCATCAGTTGTCATCTTTGGCTCACGTCTAAGGTAAAAGTGTAGAATTACTATTCAAATCAATGCTTAATAACTTTAATAGCTTGATTATGTCCGGTGAGAATTAGATAGACAGTAGACGGGAAGCTACATTTGCAAGAAACAAATTAAAATCTTTCATGTAATACGAATATTCAGCAAGTCATATTATATTTAATCTGTTACTGCTCCAGGCATCGATCAAAAGCATGAAAACCATTTGTTACCGAGTTTTTTTTCACTTCATCTGCCGTGATATACTGATTGCTGGTATCTTGTTTCTGAACACTGTATTGTAATCCAGGAAAGGTTAAATATGTCAAAATAGGCATACATCATGAAGGCATGAAAAGATGGTTATAGTTTTTGTTGTTGCTTACCCTATATAACAATGTAAGCTAATGCAGGATAGTAATATATAGCATAGCAAGAATCTGTCTTTAGTATTTACATATTACAAACTGATTTTGCAATATAACATAAAGCAATACTATTATAATTTTTTTTAAATTAATAATATATATATATATTATACATGTAAAATATAATATTTATTTATTATTATTAGTAACCGGTTCGGTTGAAATGTATAACCGGAACCGAGCCATTTAGATCAGTTAGGTTTTCTATTTTTTGGTTTTGGTTTCGGATCTGTTTCTTTTTGTTCGGTTTTCTTCAATTTCGGTTTTAAATGGGTTTTTTACTCCACCCTACTTTTCCAGGTCCTGTGAGTTGAGATGGACATACTTGACTTTATTCTAGACACTAGCGGTACTTTGTCATTAAAGAAGAGGATGGGGGTTGGGAATTTGTGTAAATGAATCAAAGTCTATGCAATCATGTTGATATAAGAAAACTTAGAACTGTGATAATGCTACTGGGGGCATGGATTTAATAGACCTACCTACATATCTGTACATTTAAGACTCAAAATCTCATATATAGATTGAATAAATACCTGATTCAATTGTCTGCCCTCCCACACCCACTGGTTCTCACATGACCATGTTTACTAGAACAATAGTAGTGTGATTCATTACAGCACAGGTGCAAATATATTGAGAATATGTATGTTTACTCAATATCAGGCAGCATTTTTGTGTTAGTCTTCTAGGAGCCTGGGACTCTTTACATCTGCTGTCTCACAATCTGGCTCGGAAAGGATTTATAATTTTTACTGTCACTGTACTAGATCTCTTTAGTAATGGCATTAGCTAAAGCCTAATTGTTAAATTGTATATCAGCTTGATATTTTCTTGCTAGTTTCTGTGAGGTCCTGGCTCTGTCACAGTTTTGACAGATGCTCAAGTATAGCTTAGTTAAGGGATCCAACAACTAGCTTTGACCTTTTCACCTTCATGCGGAGTACTATTAGAACAATACATACTGTATATATCTTCATGGTCCCTGTAATTATGATGCCTACCAGGCTACCAACAATAACATGAACTCAAACATATATGTCAATATCAGCCCTCCATTACTGCAGGCGAGCAAAACTTGCGCTTCTGGCTCCTACAGTAAAGAGCCCAAAAATTTCCAACTCGTAAATATATATAAAATTGCAAGATATATGTATGTAATGCGAGGGTCATATAAACTGATTTTGACTAAGATAACGTGAATACAAGGGGCCAGCCTTGAGCTATGGAAATAATATCGTCCCTAATTTATGCTCCTTCTAGAGTTCAACTGTTATCTACTTGTATCATAAATGCTTATACTCTTTCTTTTGGTCTAAATCACACATGTCTCTTTTGAAACTAGACTCTCAGGTTTTCTATTATACAAAAAAGAAAGGTATCTGCAAGGATAAGTGTTGTCTTAGTGTGTGTATATATATACTGATTCCCTCCACTATATCTAGCACCCATACTACACACAAAATGAACATTTCCAAATTCATCTATATCTCCTCTCTCTTGCTTCTCCTCTGCCTCTCTCTCTCAGCCCTACCAGGAACAGCTACCAGAGCCCCACCGAAAGGCAGTAGCAGCAACAGTGGTGGTGGCAACTTCCCTGGTAGCGGGAATTATGGATATCCTGGTAACATACCACCAGCATATCGTGGAATCATTGGTGGCGGTGGATCAGGAGGATGGGGTGGCGGATATGGTGGTCCAAGTGGTGGCTCTGGCAGTGGTGGGGTGGTGAGGCCTGTTGTGACATGCAAAGTTAAGGGGCCTTGTTATGGCAAAAAACTGCAGTGTCCGTCCAAGTGTTTCAGTTCTTGGAGTCGTTCCGGTAAGGGCTATGGTGGTGGAGGCGGTGGAGGGGGATGCAACATGGACTGCAAGAAGAAGTGTACTGCTTCTTGCTCAACTGAGTAAGTGTGTTGAACACCACTCTACAGCATGCAGCGCTACCACTAATGATACATACACACCATGATATATGAAATATCAGGTCCTGTTATTGGTAATATATATGTATGTTTGGTGTATGAGTATTACTTAAATGAATTATACTACTACCATTAAGATTTTGATTTTTAGTTTACTTTTTATGTTAAATTTACACGTTTTTCCGCTTTATAAAGTTTGAAATTTGAGTTAATGAGTACACACACATTCATGCTTGCCTTGCCTACTTATGTTAAGTAAACTCTGAGCGAAATTAGATTAAAGCTTTCTGGAGTACCAAGTCAAACTGTCAAAGTCAAAGGCGCAACATATTAAAACAGGGGACCAGTGAAAATTGGAATAAGATTTACAGCAGTTGTCATGACTCTGTTTTCAATACATCAGATATAATGCTTCTACAATTTTCATATCCAACAGATGATATACACGTCACAAGGAAAGAAAAATTTAATGAAAATCACAGATATTAAACTTAATGGTCAAACGATTAAGGCCTAAGAGGAACAACCCTAGCTGCAAACAATGTGGGGGCAATCGGTATTACTATCACACACGCTCGGGGTAATACAGTGGTTTACATTGCAGCTCTGAAGGCTCCTCTTGCAGCATCGCGCTTCATTTCTGCTGCTTGGCCACTACCACGGAAGTACATGTATACTTGCTGCATAGATATATACAGAGGAATAATTAGAAACAACAGGCATGTTGACTAGATTTGAATATCTAATCTTATAATCCCTTAGTCCCTTTCAATTGTTTATATTTCTGAGGAAGTGTCCGGCACACATTTTAATGTGCATAAAAAGTATAGTTATGTAACTTATTTTTACAATTTTCTTTTTCCGAATAAAAGTTGAATGTTTTAATTCTTATTCAGAAAAACAAAATTGTAAAATAAAATTACAGAACTATACTTTATATGCACCTTAAAATGCGTGTCGGACACTCTCTAAAAAATGTTAACAATTGAAAGGGACGGAGGGAGTAATAAATGAAACTGAAAAGATACCTGAATAACCCAAATACTGAGCACCGACTCAAGGCAGAATAGTCCAAATCCAACAAAGTAGAAAATCTGAACACAAAATGTTAAATAACCATTGTCATTTAAGATATTTTTTCATATAAATGCCCTGAATCTTCTTCCATGTTCCAAAAACTCGTTCAAAGATTTGAGAAAGAAGATGCTACAATGACTAGGTAGCTTGATAGCATTATAGTAAGGTCTTGTTCAAAAGAACCAGTCAGCAAAGAAATAATAACACTACTGCACAACAAAAAATCTAAAAAAGGACTGAACTTACCCCAACTATAGCATGATCACCAATGAGATCAACCGCAGGTAAAATGCCTCTGATAAGATGTAAAAATCAGCAAATAAAATGAATACTCGTATGTCTGTATATAAATTCATTAGAACATAGCTCAAAAATCTTTGCGTAAATTTACAGTATCAGTTAATAGAGCCGCTACACATGCAGGCAAGGAAATCCTAGGTTATAATATCATTTGTCAATATTTCTATTTTCCAATTAAGTAGGTTAAGGAAAAGAATTAGCATCTGAGTAGGACTTACGCAAGTGATTTCCCTTTGAAAACTACAGGAGGAGCCACCGCAGCAAAGATAACAAAACCAATGTGAACCTGGAGAGCGGAGATAAAACGAGGGTGATGATCTTGTGGTACATTCAGATAGAAGGCACTCAACGAAGTCAATACACTTACCAGATAGAAGAGGAAAAACCATGCAAACTTGAAAGCACCTTCACTCCTGAAAACACAGAATGTATTGTACAAGGTCGATTAAAGAAGGTACAAACTACGTGTACTCATATTCGGTCAGAAGTGCTTTTCAGATAAATTAGCAAGGATATGTTTCATGACATGCTGGAGAAAATATATTACAATTTACGCAATTTTATCTATATGGAACTGGCACTCAGCTTTAAACAAATTCATGCAACTTACGGAAGTGTGATAAACCTTTCAATTAAATTCTAAAAGGTTTGACAAAGGTTATAAGCTTCTTTCAATCAGGGTTTCATTTGAAACTAAAGCCACTCAGCAAGTTTACATATTTGAGCAAGTGGAATCTCTTTTAAGAGCAAGTCCAATGCAATGCTATAAGTGGTGCCATTTCTATAATTTGAAACCAAATGTCAAAAATTTCAACTCCAAAGGAGTTCTATACTTGGATCCAAATATGCATATATGCATTCTTGGTTCTAAATTTGAAACCAAGGATGCATTTATGCATCTAGCCACATCATCAAACTACTACAAACGAGATGGATGTTGTTTTGCTTTAAATGAAACTTAGGGGAAAGTGACAAAATTTAGGTAAATTTAGAAATATTTGGTTTCAAAATGCATCTAGCATTGGAGTTGAAGTTTTATTTTAGCATCAAAAGACACTTTTTGGTGCCAAATTATAGCAATAGCTATAGCTATTTTGCATTTTGCACTGGACTTGCTCTAAGACTGTAAACACTAAGAAAGACTGTAGTCTCTGTTCCTGGAAAAGAGAGTTCTCCGTCCTAATGTGAAATTACACCAAATGGTAAAACTAATTTTGTCCTGCTTCCAGATCACAAATTTACATGTAATGAACAACATGCAACAATACCAGTACGGTGAGTTAATATAAATAATGATTTTGAAGACAAAAAGAAAAACCTAAATCACAACAAAGTGAATCAGTTTAACAGATGAAAAGAACCAGTTCAGAAAGAGAAAGGAATGTACCTAAAAGCACGATAAAGTGGACGATACCACAACACATAGGCTAACGGGACTCCTGCTATGAAGTAGATGATGGACAGAAACCAGATTTTTGGATCTAGAAAGGGGAAAAAATGTGAGCTGTAACATAATTAGGACAGCTACCACTTACATAGTTGAATTGGACAAACATATAGGCACTGTGAAGATCAGTTTGGAGCTTGAATTACCTTCTCCTTTGATCCATGCTGTAGAGGTGGCAATGATATTCCAGAAAAGACAGAGTACTAGTCCTGTTTAAGATTACAACAAGAGTACAGCTATAAATCTTTCATTGCAAAGCTTTTAAATGCATAGTAGTCAAATTAACTCAAAAAACATTGCACGCACAACCTTAAAAAATAAATGGGCCTAAATTAGGAGATCCCTATCGCACGCTATGCATGATACATACTGCATAGGACATCAACTCAGATTTAAAGAAAATATAGGTTAAACCTATTAGGCTTCATGGGTTTGCTCTATATATAATTATGATAGTACATGTCTAGGCTTCATAACTAAAATGAAATAAGGAAGAGGGCTACTTCATTAAGGATGAAAGAATTCATCTTAATTCTTACGACCCAATGGATATGAGTTTTTACAAAGACCCACCCACTTTGAATAATATTGATTTCACATTAATCTCTAGATTACAACACAGATCGGTAGCATATAAGCCAAAAAAGAATAGGATTACTAATAATGTTATCACTAATAGCAAAGCATGATATGCATATTAAGCACTCCTCTTCACACCTTGAGGTTTTGGAATATTTGGTGACCTAGTATGTAGTACCGATATTCTTAAATTATTTAAATCGAACATGGGTGCGGGTGCGGGCGCGGCGGTGCGCAATGCGGGGATACATGAATTCGGCGATTTTCAAAATATGGGGATTCGGGTGCGGAGGGATACAGCACAATAAAATATAAATATATTTATTATATATGACAAAAATATTAAATAAAGTATTAGAATTTTATTTTAATTAATATATTTACATAAATAAATAATTATTTAAATATAAAGTTTTCAAATTCAATTTTATTTTCAAATCATGGTATCTTGGGTGTGGTGATCTGTATTTTAGATGTAACCTTCATATGTCCACTCAATTTTTAATAATATTATTATAACCTAGAAAGTTGTGCAGCCCATCTGACCTCTTTAGCTCACTGTATACTTTCTTGCGCCCTTTCCCACATATTATACACACATTAGACACTGTACTACGACCGCAGATCGGCAACAATTGAACGCCGGAAAACTGAACACCGGAAAACGGCGACGAAAAGACGACGGTGACGACAACTGTCTTTTTCTCATCTCACTCTTGGCTTGTAATTACGATTCATGCCATTACCGAACCCCCTTCCCGCACCCCCCACGAATCGGAGCAGCAAAGTACGGTGACACGCCAGGTGGCGAATCCCGTACGTATCTGGCCGCACCACCGCGCACCCGAACGTATCGGGTGCGCAGTACGCTGGGTAGGTGCCGCACCCCTGCTTTCCAGGACGGCACACTTGTCAAGGTCTGCATATTCTTAAGCATGTCAATGAACTTGGTAGATATCACAATTTCGGGTGCGCAGTACGCTGGGTAGGTGCCGCACCCCTGCTTTCCAGGACGGCACACTTGTCAAGGTCTGCATATTCTTAAGCATGTCAATGAACTTGGTAGATATCACAATATTTTTAAATACCCACCACAGACTCCTTGGCCTTAACATAAGTCTGGGTTCTTTAAAAAAATGTGAAGATCTTAACGTCTTTAACAATTAACCTTCTGAAACTTAAGTTACCGCTCGGAAGAGAACCTTTCGGGCATAAGAAGCAAGTTTCTTCTGAATATCATTATTTTGCTTCCTCATAGTACGTTTCATGACCCATCCGCGACTTTGGTGGAAGTTAGATTTCCGTTAATTAGGATATAGATTTTGATCAGTTGTGCGGATTAGGAAAGTATCATTGATTTAGGATCTTATTAAAATATAAAACTACATCAAGAATATTTAGGTGCCTCATTTCCCAAGCTAAAATGAGACTCTATCTTCAACATAAGTATTGTAATCTCCCACATAGTGAAAATATATATTTAAATTATTGATTGTTTAGATTTCTCTGTAGTAATGGGTGACAATTCACACAATTCCTCTTTAATGTGATCGAGAAATTTTTTGGCAGTGGTTCATCTTTAGCTGATCCCCCAATCCATCTCATGTGAATTTTGTTCTTATTATTTCTAAATCATGTACCACATCAAAGATATACACCAGCAAAGATTTAAGGAAAAAATGTTTAGAACCCCCCCCCCCCCAAGCATAGAGCTATCAGTAGACAACAATATTATAATATGAGTTTGATAACAGATATATAACCCATCGGATATTAACAAACCAACCTAAGTATGTTGTAAACGCCACATACTGCAGTTTCTGTAGATGAATCGGTATTTCATTAGCAATGTCATGATGAATTATTGGAAAAAATGGTGGCCAGTTTTTCTCCTCCAAAACAATACCGGCTGCAATAAAAAAGGAACAACTCCAGTGTCAAGATTTTCACTACTAGGACACAAACAATCTATGTGAATGCCATAGTATCATATTTTAGAGTGGTACTATCACGATGTACAGAAAAACAGGCTAGAATGATGATCAAGGACATTTGTGAATATTTGCAAATTAATAACATAAAGTAAAAGAAAAGAAGTGTTGAAGTCAGAAGATCATACAGTACCTCGTGATGCAGCTTCTTCTTTGCGTCGTACTTCCTGCATAGGAGGCAAAATCAGAAGTATATTACATTTGTAAAGCCATTTGGTAATCAAAGAAAGGTAACGAAACATTTACACTTATGATAACGGTGACGTGGTGATATAATGGAAGGTATTCAAAAAAAGATTGAAAGACAAACAGTGTGCAGACAGAGTAAAAAAAAACTACATAAAATGTATCAAAGAGTTAGGGGACATCTTTATTAGTATTGGAGTTGCATAATCACTGCATTCACCGCTTCTACTGATGCAAAGCAAAGATATTTGAGCATACTGTGTATGAAATACTGAAATCACATCAAATACAACACTTCCCTTTAAATGGATTACCGGTGTGAAAATATGTAAAAAAAATTAATATGCGTACCTGTTCCCTTCTGTTCAGTTCAGTCTCCTTAGCTTTCAACTCCCTCTCTTTACTCTTTAAATCCTATATTTAGAACAGAAAATACGTTTTACAAAATAGAGTAGTGAATACGAGAGTGAGCCAAATTAATGTTTTTGACATATTCACCAATATCCAGACACTTACTGCAGCTGAATCAAGTGGAATATCTACAGAGGCATCACGGTCGTAGAAATCTGTAGGTTCGTGAGGAAGGGGTTTGAGCCTTGAATTTGCAGCAGGTGGAGCACGCCCGGCATTCTGGTATTCCATCAATATAATTTATGTTAGGGACCAATAAAGTATGATGTCTAAGTAGTCCTATAAACACAACATAGTTAATATCATCTTTTATAACCTTACAAGTGAACTACAATTCTCAGAAGACAAAAACATCATGCTACATGTAGAAGAACTGCGACTACGAAGAAAAACGATACTTAACTTTGGTGTCCTACTACTTTCTAAAGAAGAATAATGTCACTGTTGTAAGATACACGTAAAATTTTGTTTTCGGTCCTTTGATTTTCCTTTAACTGTAGGGTCCTAAAGTCAAAAGTAAACAAACGCTTGGCTACTAACCAATTGCAATCTTGTCTTTTACAAAGAGAAAAAAAGTAAAAATGAACTTGAAATAGCAAAACATAGTTTCGAAAAGACACATGTATAAGAGATTTTTGATAGCCTATCAAAGTGAGTACCTCGATTCTCTATAACATATGTAGTATAATCTTACAAGATCAAGAACGTATTGAGCACCATTATGACAATTGCAATAATATAACCTAAAACCACTTATTCTAAGGCATTAATAAAGAATAAAAAATGAAAAAAATCTTAGTTGCTCACAGAGAAATGGGCGGGATATAAAGAGCTGCACAAAAACAAGGATCCTGAATATTACAAACACAAAATTAAGCATAGCCTTGTGCTCAAATGACAATCAATTTCAAACTGAGAACCCGGTGATTTGTATAGCTAAAACTCGTGATTCAGATACAAATTCCTAAAGTCCAGTCACAAACATCACTAGTAATTTCCATTCAAACCAACACTTCCAACAATACAAATCACCCTTCTAAGCAAATTCTCGAAACTTTTGCTCTATATACAAAACAAACAATTACCAACAAAAAATAACACCAATTAAAAAAACCCAAAAAGGGTCAAACAGTAGCAGCAAACAAGCTAGTACCATCAAAACAAAACTACAAATAGTACTAACAATCAATCAGCTACACAAATCTGCAAACTATACATACATGCTTTTGTAAGAATATATTAAAATTGGACTTACAGAGAAGGGATTGACTTCTTCATCTTCTTGGGCGAAAGGGTTTGCATCATATCGACTCGCCATGCTAACTTCAATTATTAACTTAAGTTTAGAGAGAGAGAGAGAGAGACGTAGGATGTAAAAGAGGCTTAATTAACGAGATCTAAATTTTAATTAGTTGTGTGTGTGTGTAATAAAAAACTAGGAGAGAGAAAGCTTAAGGTAGAAGAAATTTTTATTACAAGAGCAAAGGAGAAGACAGACGACTTATTACATTCTGGTCAGCTTCTGTCCCAATATTTAATATTTTTAATTTTTTGTAATAATTTTTTTCGGAAAAATAATTCATTCGTGCTAAACTGTGAGGGTTGTATAATTAACTGTCACCCGTGGTGACCAAGCAACAATAATGAAAATAAGGACAGTAAAGCAGGAAAGCTAAGAAAAAAGAGAGAGTAAAATACTGATTTAATTTCATAAAAACTAGTGTAAATGCCCACAAAATTTCCATGAGAATTCGAAAAATTAATTAAAAATAATAGTTTTGTATTTTTAATATTTTTTGATATAAACAATCTACTATTCGTATCATATAAAAACATTAATAATATCTTATTTTTTTAATATCAAATCATATTAAAATTGATTTATAATATAAAGAAATGACAAATTAAAAATTAAAATATTTATTATATTACATTATAAAAAAATTGATCAACAAAATATAGATTATCTTAAAAATATGATAGTATTTTAAATCCTATAATATATACACACACAACGTGGGTAAATTAATAAGAATGTAAGACATATTAAAATTAATGTAAAATGACATGCTCACTTAGAATATAATAACAACTGAAGTATACTCAGAAAAGTATCATGATAAAAATTAAATTGGCCAAAATGAAAGTGTAAATTATTGTCTAATTTAATATATTTTTTAGCAATGGTTTTCTTATTTTAGAAATATACCTAATAACAAATAATGAAATGTACAACATTTAATACATTATTTATATTAGACCAAATTTTAATATTTTATTTTTCCGTATCAATACTCGACTAATTCAAATTATTATTCTAAAACTCGATCGTTTTAATCAAGATATCGACTGAGTACAGTTACTCAAACTTATTCACGAGCTGATTTTTCATTAGTTCGAATAAAACTCGCTTTTAAGTCTAACTCGGGTTAAACTTGGTTCTACTCGGATTAAACTTTAAAAAGTCTAAAAATGAATAAATGGTAAAAAATATTGAACCAATATAATTATTTTATTATTTAATAGTCTTACAGAATTTACTCACTCACATAAGTGTATAATCTATATGCCCGATTTCAGTACAAAACTAATAATTTTCACCTCCTATTGAATCATGATAAATATTTTTCTTCTATTATCTAGGAGATGTGTACAATAATTATAAAAATAAGAGTAATATATATTGTTCTGGTTAGTTTCATCTTTAAAATAACATGTAATTTTTATATTATACATATCTATACTAATTAATTAGTTTTAAAAGTTAAAATTTTGAAATATTTGATTTTTGATCCGAGTAGTAATTTCCGGTACTTCTGGATTAAACTGACTCCATAAATTCATTAAGTCAAACTCAATTAACTGAAATATGATTTTTACATAACAAATTCAAATAAATTATAACAAAATATTTAATATTTTAAAAATACAAATCATAACAATTAACAAAATAATTGATATACATATATATAAATAATATACATATATATATATATATATATATAAATGATATAAATACACACACATATAAGTGCGTGTGTGCGTATTTTTTTGTTTAAATAACAAAGTGATGGCATTTTTGAAATTTCATAGTAAAACTATAATAACTAAATTAAAAAAAATGGAGTGACATCAATAAATAATATAAATTAGTATTTTATGTACTCAAAAATTAAATTTATAAATATAGAATTTGATAAAAAGAGAGAATGTGGCTTATCTAATAAGAATTTGAAAATGAATCGAAGATGTTACGTAACACATATGGTAGTGACATAAAATTAATAAGTAGGAGGTATGAGGTTCAATTCCCAGTGGATATACTAATTGTACTTATTTTTAACTAAAATTGTGCAAGGATGTTGTTAGGTCCCAATTTGTTTGTAGAAGGGGGGGTTGAATGCAAACAATACCGTTTCGTCGAATAAAATGCGGAATAAAATTGTGAAACAAAATTCAAGTTAAATAAAACTTTTATTAAACTTGAAAGGTGTTACAACTACGGTATCGGTTACAAGGGATTAATCTCAAATCAATTATTACAAATTTAGAATAAATTCGACATGAACTTTTTCTATTTTTATAATTAAAAGATCAAATGCTAAAAGCGATTTGAGATTAAGTTCTAGGGATTTTAATCCGCTAGATAGATATACAAGAACAAGATAAGTAATTCTAGTGGTTTGGATTTAACATTAACAAACTAGAATATTTGATCTTGAATAAGCAGATGGATGATGAAATATTTTTCTTTTGTTCTCTGCTGTGTTCTCTTGTTCTGTATGATTGATTGATATTTTGAATTGCTGCTTCTGCTTCTATTTAACAATCCAACCGAGAGAAAAAGAACTGGAATGACAATCCTTTTTAGCTTGAAAGACTTTCGGTGAGACAATATATTAGAGCTAGCAAGACAATTAAAATGAACTAGCAAGACTTTCGGTATGACTATTGATTGTCATACCGATTGTCATATTAGTTCAAATGAAATTGTTTTACTGAATTAATAATTGATTTTAATCTAAATAATAATTCTATCAATACAATCAACTGAATTAGCATGACATTCGGTATGACTATCAATTGTCATACCGATTGTCATACTAGTACAATCAGTTGTCTTATTTAGAATTATCACAGATTTTAATCAATTAACATTCTGAAAATCCTTAATATTAATTCTAAATTAATTAATCAATTTAATTCAATTAATCAATAAATTAATCCTTGCAGATATAATTTATTTTCTTAATTAAATTATATGACTTAATTAATTAATAGAGAATTAATACTAACCCTGAGCAGCATCCATTCTTCTGACAATCTTCTGAAAGTCACTGAGACTTATGAATCAATTCCGCCACTTCAATGCTGACACTCGATGTACTGTCTGGTTCATGAGTGACTAACTTTCGTGACGTTTCTTCATGTCTTGACTTTGTTGTTCTGATTGAATCCTTGTAATAAATGATACCTTGACGAGATCTCTGTCACTTGATTAAATCCACGATCTTGATTTATATCACTGAGGCATGATCAAATTCTTGAACTTCTTCCAGTGAATCTTCAAGTCTGCAGATGAACAATGTTCCTTTATTCTTTGACAGATGTTACTTTGTGAGATCTCTCTGATGCTTGATCCACTATTTACTTATTACATTCTTATTTGAGTTGAGTTAAATACTCGAATAAACGAGTAGGCTATGACATATGCCTTTCAATCTCCCCCTATTTGCTTGTTAGACAATAACAACAAATACCTAGAGGATAACTCAACTAACAAATAAGAAAAAGATATAAACAGTAATGTAAAGTAAATAGCAGAAAAGTTCTGGATTATATTTAACATTTTCCAGATTCCAAATGAAATTTACAAGAGAATACAAGATAGATGTTCCTCTAGCCTGAACATATAACTACATTAGTCTATCTTGATTCATAACGCTCTAATCATATTACATTGAGTTTTGAGCTAATTGACTTTAGTTGTCTTCTCTTCTGACTTCACCTTCTTCTAAATCTTGAAGCAATTCCTTGTCAAAGATACGATCTTTTTCTGAAGTGAAGCTTGCAGGTCTGACTGGTTGAACTCCAACTGTCTTCAACTTATTCTTGAGTTGATTGTACCTTTTAACATTCTTCTCACAATAAGCTTGAATCAAGTCAGCAGCTTGAGTCTTCAACATGGATGAATATCCAGCAGTTTTCAAATGATGTTCCATCCAGACCAGATGCTTAGCTGAGTAGTCTTTAAGAGATTGTACATCTAGCTGACAGATTTGAAGACAATCAGACTTAAAGAATCTCACTTGATGAGGATTGTTGACCACTTGAGGACTAGCCCTGCTGGCAAACTCTTTAAGCCTTTCCCGAAGAACTTCATTCAACTCTGAGCTTCTTTTCACTTTGTTTAAAAGAACCCAAATCTCTGACAACGAACGATTCTCAAATAGATGAAGTGACACCTTGAATGATCCTTCACTCTGACAATATACAAAAATGCTCATCTCATTTAGGGATCTATCAAAAGCAGCTGTGATCCTTGAGACTTCAGTCTTGATAGCATTCATGTACATGTCATTGTTAGGATTTGAGATTTCCAGCTTGTCAAGAAGATGTAAGAACTGCCTATCATTGTTAGTGCATAGCTGAGGCATATCGAGTACTCTCCTAGCTTCATCCCACTTTCCACCAATCTTTAGTCTGACATCTCTTCTCCTTTCTTGAGCTTTAATGTCATGAAGACGTTGCTTTTGAAGAGTTTCTGTTCTTTGTATGTCTTTTCTCCTATCAATGATCCGTGAGACCTTCTTGAGTTCAGCTTCTTTTCTTTGCATCTCTGACTGCTCTTTCTGAAATTCTTTCTCAAACCTAGGATCCACTGTATCTTCTTCTTCCCAATCTTCAAAATCACTTTCTTCTTCAGCTTCAAATAACCCATCTTTATCTTCCTGAACTGGTTCAGTGGGAATGTCAAAAATATCGAAGTCATCCTGTTCTCCACTGTAGTAGGCATCATCAGCCTTTCCTTTATCTCCAGCAGAAGTATCTTTTTCTTTCCCTTTGGAACTACTCCCTTTCTTCTCCCCCTTAGTTGAGGGATCCTCTGCTGACTTTCCTTTGAAACCTCCACCACTTCCAGAGCCTGATCCTCCACCAGACGGTCCTTCAAAATAAGCTCTTTGTTCTTCATTAGGGCAATGAGAATTCTTGATCATGTAATATAAGTGCTTCATGCCTTCATTTAGATGTTCCATGCCCGTCTCTATCTTTAGAAATCTTGAGTTGTCCAGTGAATGATTCATCTCAACGAGGTCTTCAAGAGAAGTCATTCTTGTATGTAGGGAGCAGAAGTTGGATATGTCATCAGCTGATAAATTTGGAGTGTCCTGAATAGAATTGAGCTTTGGTATTACAGTAGTCTTTAAATCTGAGATGTCATTCCTTATGATTGCAAGCTGATTGTCGACAGAGGTGGAAGAAGAAGACCGTTCAACCACTTGTGCTTTGAATGCTTGAGCTTCAGCTTGACTTTTAGCAAGTTCTTCTTTCAGGGCAGCAATCTGAGCTAACAAGTTGACATTATCAGTGTCTGTGTGTGCTCTCACCTGAAGTTCACTCGTGTTTGGTTCACTCATCTCACGTGCATGTGTTTCTCTCAATATGATTGCTCGTGAGGAGTCTTCCAATTGCTGTTCTTGTGTACCTGCATTAAAAATCACCCTAGCCTCTTCAAGAGAGGTCAGTGGTGGTGCAATGGGAATTCGCGAGTCCCGATCCTCAGTCAATGCTATCAAATCTTTTGGAATAGATGTCTGAATTGCTTCAGGGATAGATTGACCGAGTTGCCCTCCACTTTCTCCAGATAAATCTGCGAGTGGAGAATCCCATAAGGCAGCCAGAGTTGTTGGATCTGGGAGGGGAGAAAATGACTCTATTAAAGATGGCGGAGAGTCAGATTTTCCCTCTGAAGCATGTGACTGCTCTTCTGCCGTAACTATGGCAGGCACTGTAACCGACTCTACGTGCACTCCTCGCTGTGTGTCCTGAGTATGATCTGGGGAAGTGTATGGTTCCATTGTGAGTAATGGAATTGTGCTTGACTCAGTACAAGATGCCATGGCCCTATGGCGAATTTCAATAGATGCATCCTGTTGAGAGAATGCCTCTAGTAACTGTTCATTGGCCATTTCAAAGTCCATGTCCTGTTGGGAGGACAAGGATGGGCTTTCAGATGCCTCAGAATAGGTTTTTCTTTTCTTAGGAGGAGGCAGAGCTGAGGGTTCACTCATATTTGACATTGTACTACTTCCTAGTAATCTTCTGGGTAACATTTTAGACAGTGGGGGAGAGGGTGAGATAGAATGAGACTCTGTGTTTGGCTCTATGACCTGGGATTGAAGCTGTGGTTCTACAACTTCATGGTCAGCCCTATCAACCACTGAGGGTCTGTTAACAGAAGTAGGAAGAGAGTGAGAGTGAGGAGTTACTACCTGTAATGGAAGAGCCTGGGTGGCTTGAACCACTGGAGGTTGAGGTTGCTGTTCATGGCCGGGTAGATTAAAAATAGGCAAGGGAATATAATTGGCCATGAAAGCAGATACAAGTACTGGTACTTGCATAAATTTGAAGGTTGTGTCTTGACGAGTGTAAATCTTTTTGCTAACTGGTGGGGGTTCGGTTACAGCAGAGTTAGCAAAAAGTGCTTTGTGTTCAGGGGTGAGTAGATGATCTGCTATAAGCATAAGAAAACGAGCATAGTAACATGATACCCTACGATTTGTAGAATGATCACGTAAAGCAGAAGTTAGACGTCTCAAGAGAATGGGAAAAAGTAGTTTGCCAAAATTGATCCTTTGATTGAAAACAACCGCAAGACCAATATACTGCAGGGTGGAAGTAATGTTATGAAAATTAGATTTTGTGCAGTTGGCAAACACTTTGGAAAGTGTATCGAAGAATATATCCCATTCAGACACCAAATTTGATTTAGAAAGTTTGGTTAAATTGATCACCCCCTGATAGTGAATGGCATTGAAAAAATTTGTGATATCATTTTCAGAGGGTAAATTACAGAAAGTGTCTAGTGGAAAATTTAACGCACGATTGACGACTGTTTCATCAACTACATACTGTGTGTTTGCGATGATGAATGAAAAAGATTTTGAATCATCGGCCACATTAGAAGTTGTGCAAATCAGTCTAAGTAGATCGACGTTTAAAATCATATTTGATTTAATAGCAGAGCTAACAATCGAATGATCATTTAAAAATCTAATCCAAGGCTTAAATTTTTCAACATCACATTTTTCCGGATTAAAATAACCAACCTGATTATGCGCGACAATTTAGAAATTGAGAGCCATTTTTTAAAGAATAATAATAAGACACAAGCTTTTCAGAATTTTTAAGAATAATATTAAGAAAATTTGAATTAATTAAATTAATTTAATAATTCGAATTAAATTAATTATAATCGAAAAATTTAGACAGAAATGTATCTCGTTAAAATTCTTAACTCACAAACACAGTTTTGACAAACCAAAAGACACAAATCAGAAATTAAAATTAAAATAAAAGGTTCAAATTCAATAACACAAATGGAATTTGAAGGGGCAAACTGATTTTTATTTGATTTTGCGTTTTTTATAATAATTTTTATTTTTTAAGAAAATTTCAACAGCACCTCTTTATGTAAATACTTGTATGTATATATCACAAAGTGATGATTTTGTTTGCTGAGTGAAAACTCGAGCAAGGAAATAACAGGTTTTTGGTTTGGTTCTTGTTCGAGGAGAGAGAAGAGAGAAAAAGAGGAGTGAAAAACTGTTCAAATTTTTTGAACTGAACTGTTATGATTAAAATGGTTTAAAACAACACAGCACATGCCTTTATATAACAGCTGGTATGACAATCCGGGATTGTCATACCGATTGTCATACCAGGCAAAAAGAAGGAAAATAAACAAATAAAAATAAATAACTGGTATGATAATCTGATAGTCATACCGATTGTCATACCAGTACCAAATAAAACAATATAATTCTGATATTAATTTTATTACTGGCATGACAATCAATAGTCATACCGATTGTCTTGCCAGTTATAAAATTAATCTGATTTTAAAATAAGCAATCATTATTACTAAAATGACTTTCAGCAAGACAATTTCAATTGTCTTGCCGATTGTCTTTCTAGAATAAGATAAAATAAGCATTAACAGATTTATATTTACATGTGTACTGAAATGATTTTCAGCAAGACAATTTTAATTGTCTTGCCGATTGTCTTTGCAGTAGAAAAATAAAATAAATATGTACAGACTTCTAATTATGTACTGAAGCTATATTTCAAAATAGTACAACTGAAATAAACACTTAAAATTTTCACAGAGACAAAGACAATATTTCAGAATTAATTATTTTTATTCCAAAAATAGATTTCTGTTGAATTTTAGCAAATAAAATTCATAGAAAAATATCTTTAGAGGAAATAAAATATTCTGAGATATTTTAAATTAACAAGTAGAGTAAATAACATAGATAAGATAATATATATATTACATAGAAATAAGCAAGAAATATGATAAAATGATAAAATAAATTTGCAAATGAATTTTTCATTTATGAAAAATTCATTTGTAAATTCATTCAAGAACAGATTCCAGATATTAATTAAATTAATCACTAAAACTATTTAACATGCCCAATTTACCAACTAATCTGGTAAATGTGGATTCGTCAAGTGGTTTAGTGAAAATATCTGCTATTTGTTCTTCTGTTGGAACAAAAAATAGTTCAACAGTACCATTCATGACGTGCTCTCTAATAAAATGATACCTGATGTCAATGTGCTTTGTCCTCGAGTGCTGCACAGGGTTGTTGGTGATGGCTATTGCACTTGTATTGTCACATAAAATAGGAATCTTGTTTAATACAGAGCCATAGTCTCGTAGTTGGTTCCTAATCCACAAGATCTGAGCACAGCAGCTTCCAGCAGCAATATATTCAGCCTCGGCCGTTGAGTTGGAAACTGTTTGCTGTTTCTTGCTGTACCATGAGACTAGCCTGCTTCCTAAGAATTGACAACTTCCTGAGGTGCTTTTCCTATCAACAACACTTCCTGCATAATCTGAATCTGTATATCCGACAAGGTTAAAACCAGATTCTTTAGGGTACCAAATACCTAGATTTGGTGTTCCCTTAAGATATCTTAAGATTCGTTTAACAGCAACGAGATGAATATCTCTAGGATCCGCTTGGAACCTTGCACATAAACATGTAGCATACATAATATCTGGTCTACTTGCAGTAAGATAGAGTAACGAGCCAATCATACCTCTGTAGCTTGTGACATCTACCTTAATGGAGTTTTCACATGGTCCAAGCTTGACAGCTGTAGTTGATGGAGTCCTTGCTGATGCAGAATCCTCTAGATTGTATTTTTTGAGGAGTTCCTTGAGATACTTGGATTGACAAATAAATGTTCCATCTAACCTTTGATTTACTTGTAATCCAAGAAAGAACTTCAGCTCTCCCATCATGCTCATTTCAAACTTGCTGTGCATTAACTTAGCAAATCTCTTACAGAGATTATCATTAGTAGACCCAAATATTATATCATCCACATAGACTTGGACTAATATAGTATCATTCTTATGTTTTTTAGAAAAGAGAGTTTTGTCTATGACACCTCTAATAAAGCTATTTTCAATAAGAAATTCAGAGAGAGTGTCATACCATTTTCTTGGTGACTGTTTTAGCCCATAGATAGCCTTGAAAAGAAAGAAGACAAAATCCATATGATCTGGATCTTCAAAACCAGGAGGTTGCTCTACATATACCTCTTCATCCAGCTTTCCATTCAGAAAGGCGCTCTTGACATCCATTTGATAAACTTTAAAGTTTGAAAATGCTGCGAATGCCAGAAATATCCTGATGGCCTCAAGTCTAGCCACTGGAGCATAGGTTTCATCATAATCAATACCTTCAGCTTGAGAATACCCTTTAGCTACCAGTCTTGCCTTGTTTCTTGTAACCACACCATCTTCATCTAGTTTATTCCTGAATACCCACCTTGTACCAACAGCTTTCTTGTGTACAGGCCTAGGTACCAGTTTCCAGACTTGTTGACTTTCAAACTGATTGAGTTCATCTTGCATAGCAATCACCCAATCTGGATCAGTCAGTGCTTCTTCAATTTTCTTAGGTTCCATCTCAGAAAGAAATCCTGAGAACAGACACTCATTTTGAGTAGCACGTCTAGTTCTGACTCCAACATCTGGATCACCAATAATCAACTCAAAAGGATGAGCTTTATTCCAGACAGTCTGTCTTGGAAGATTTGATCTTGATGATTCGCCTTGAAATTCATTGTGAAGTTGTGTCCTACTAGATGATCCTTCAGCATCTCCCCCTGAGTTGTTGCCATGTTGACTTGAAGATTCTCCGTCAGTAGCAGTGGTATCTCCATTGTTTCCAGAGTTTCCATCACTATTACCTTGAGTATTATCAGGATTAACAGGTTCTTCAACAGCAACAACCTCAGGTTCTTGACCATGTTCTGACTCTGAATCTGACGTATCATCAAACTTCAGTTTCTCAGAAGGATCTTCAGTTTGGATACTAGGGAGTTTAGTGTCATCAAATGTAACATTGACACTTTCAGTTACTTTGTGTTGATCAATGATATACACTCTATATGATCTTCTTCCATATCCAACAAAAATACCCTCATATGCCTTTGCCTCGAACTTACCACGACGATCATCTCCATCCTTGAGCACGAAGCATCTGGCACCAAATACATGAAAGTATTTGATAGAAGGTTTCTGTTCATTCAAAATCTCATAAGGAGTTTTCATGAAGTCTTTGTTGATTAGAGTTCGATTCTGAGTATAACATGCAGTATTGACAGCTTCAGCCCAAAAGTACATTGGAAGACCTGATTCATTTAACATCGTTCTTGCAGCTTCAATCAATGTACGATTCTTCCTTTCTACCACTCCATTTTGCTGAGGGGTTCTAGGAGCTGAAAATTGTCTGGTAATCCCTTTGTCTGTACAGAATCCATTTAGAAGTGCATTCTTGAATTCTGTTCCATTATCTGACCTTATTGCTCTAACAGGGACGTTAGAATCTAACTCAATCATCTTGATATGATCAATCACAACTTGTGGTGTTTCATCCTTAGAGTGAAGAAATAAAACCCACGTATACTTGGAATAGTCATCAACTATCACAAGACAGTAACACTTCTTTGACATAGAAAGGATATTAACTGGACCAAATAAATCCATGTGCAATAATTGCAGAACACCAGTTATGGAAGATGTGTCAGTGCCTTTGTGACTTGCTTTCTTTGACTTTCCTTTCTGGCAAGCCTCACATAGTCCTTCTGGAGAGAATTCCAGCTGAGGCAGACCTCTTACCAATTCTCTTTTGACAAGAGAATTCATTGTCTTGAAATTGAGGTGGGAAAGTCTCTTGTGCCATAGCCAACTCTCATTTGACGATGCTTTTGCATAGAAACAATTGACTTCAAGATTGCTTCCAGAGTTCATGTCAGCTACGAACAGATTTCCTTTCCGTATTCCCATTAAGGAGGGTTTTTCACTTTTCTTGTGCAGAATCTGACACTTCAGCTTGTCGAATAAAACATTGTAGCCGTTGTCACAGAACTGACTAATGCTAAGCAGATTGTGTTCAAGTCCTTGCACAAGATATACATTTTCAATGATAACATTTCCAGCTTGCAAACAGCCATATCCCTCCGTTAAACCTTTGTTGTTATCTCCAAAGGTAACCACTGGGCCAGCTTTCTCAACCACATTTGATAGCAGGGCTCTATCTCCGGTCATATGTCTTGACGATCCACTGTCAAGAATCCACACTACCGGTTGTACCTGTTTAATGCCCTCTTTTCTTGACGATGAGGTGCTTGCATCACTAGCCATGAGAGCAAGATTCCCAACTTCTTCATCTTCACTGTCAGTATCATCCCAGCTTCTTCCCTTTGCCAGGTACGCCCTTTCAGATTTACTCTTCTGATTAGAATCGTAAGAGTTCTTCCTTGCTTGTTTTGGCTTCCTGCATTCTGTGGCAAAGTGTCCCAACTCATTACAGTTGAAGCATCGAATGGTGCTTCGATCAACCATCCCTGTTTTATACCCACCACTGCTGGTGTTAGAGGATGAAGATCCACCTTTCTGGAATCTGTTGTAGTTGGACTTGTACTTGAACTTGGGATTCCTTTTGAATCTGACATTTGAGAATCTCTTGACAATCAGGGCCATTGACTCATCCTCCAATTGCTCCAGTTCTTCCAAGGAATAATAATCATCTCCTGATTGATTTGTAGTAGGAGAATCAAATTCTGCTACTATCACATTATCTTCAACCTTGGAAGACTGTACCATTCTATCTGACTGTTGAGATTGTTGTTGATATAGTGGTTGTTGTTGTTGTTCATCAGCTACCAGAGCAGTAGACGTGCTGACCACTCTTCCTTTCCCGTAAACTTCCTTCTGCTGAATCTGCTCCAACTCATAAGTCTTTAACACACCATATAGCCTTTCCAAAGAAATCTCACTCAGATCTCTTGCTTCTCTTATGGCAGTGATTCTATGTTCGAGATGAGTTGGCAGTGTTAAAAGGAACTTTTTATTGACCTCCCTGATGGAATAGTATTTACCATTAATGTTCAGGTTGTTGATCAATGCATTGTACCTCTCAAACACTTCAGTGATTCCTTCTCCTGGATTGGATTTAAAGTATTCATACTCAGAGGTTAGGATTTCTAGTTTGTTCTCCCTAACTTCCTCTGTGCCTTCATTAATAATCTCAATAGTTTCCCAGATATGTTTAGAATCTTTACAATTCATCACATGTCTGTTCATTAGGGGATTAAGGGAATCTACTAAGATTAATTGAAGGCTAGCATCCAGGGAAGCTTCTTCTATTTCAGCAGGAGAGAAGTCCTCAGGATCCTTCACATAAGTTCTCGCTTTGGTGATCACCACATCATTCTCTATTACCTCTGGTTCAATAACCATAGGAATTTTTGGACCCTTCTTCAACACTTGCAAATATTTGGGATTAGCAACCTGTAAAAACAGTAGCATCTTCTTCTTCCACATCACATAATTTTCTTTATCGAAAAGTGGAATTTTAACGGTTCCAACTTTTTGTGTAGTCATTATGAATTTTTGAGTGAATAAAAATTCAAGAAGTGAAAGAAGCACAAAAGTCTAGGATCTTGATTTGTACGTTAATCAGAAGGCTCTGATACCAATTGTTAGGTCCCAATTTGTTTGTAGAAGGGGGGGTTGAATGCAAACAATACCGTTTCGTCGAATAAAATGCGGAATAAAATTGTGAAACAAAATTCAAGTTAAATAAAACTTTTATTAAACTTGAAAGGTGTTACAACTACGGTATCGGTTACAAGGGATTAATCTCAAATCAATTATTACAAATTTAGAATAAATTCGACATGAACTTTTTCTATTTTTGTAATTAAAAGATCAAATGCTAAAAGCGATTTGAGATTAAGTTCTAGGGATTTTAATCCGCTAGATAGATATACAAGAACAAGATAAGTAATTCTAGTGGTTTGGATTTAACATTAACAAACTAGAATATTTGATCTTGAATAAGCAGATGGATGATGAAATATTTTTCTTTTGTTCTCTGCTGTGTTCTCTTGTTCTGTATGATTGATTGATATTTTGAATTGCTGCTTCTGCTTCTATTTAACAATCCAACCGAGAGAAAAAGAACTGGAATGACAATCCTTTTTAGCTTGAAAGACTTTCGGTGAGACAATCTATTAGAGCTAGCAAGACAATTAAAATGAACTAGCAAGACTTTCGGTATGACTATTGATTGTCATACCGATTGTCATATTAGTTCAAATGAAATTGTTTTACTGAATTAATAATTGATTTTAATCTAAATAATAATTCTATCAATACAATCAACTGAATTAGCATGACATTCGGTATGACTATCAATTGTCATACCGATTGTCATACTAGTACAATCAGTTGTCTTATTTAGAATTATCACAGATTTTAATCAATTAACATTCTGAAAATCCTTAATATTAATTCTAAATTAATTAATCAATTTAATTCAATTAATCAATAAATTAATCCTTGCAGATATAATTTATTTTCTTAATTAAATTATATGACTTAATTAATTAATAGAGAATTAATACTAACCCTGAGCAGCATCCATTCTTCTGACAATCTTCTGAAAGTCACTGAGACTTATGAATCAATTCCGCCACTTCAATGCTGACACTCGATGTACTGTCTGGTTCATGAGTGACTAACTTTCGTGACGTTTCTTCATGTCTTGACTTTGTTGTTCTGATTGAATCCTTGTAATAAATGATACCTTGACGAGATCTCTGTCACTTGATTAAATCCACGATCTTGATTTATATCACTAAGGCATGATCAAATTCTTGAACTTCTTCCAGTGAATCTTCAAGTCTGCAGATGAACAATGTTCCTTTATTCTTTGACAGATGTTACTTTGTGAGATCTCTCTGATGCTTGATCCACTATTTACTTATTACATTCTTATTTGAGTTGAGTTAAATACTCGAATAAACGAGTAGGCTATGACATATGCCTTTCAGATGTCATATTTATAAATTTTTAACATAAAAGGGCAAAATCGTAATTTCACAGTCATTAAAATGGCTTATTTTAAAAAATTTAAAATTAACTCAAAATGTTATGTAGAACATATGGTAGTGACATAAAATTAATAAGTAGGAGGTATGAGGTTCGTTTCCTAGTCGTAATTTCACAGCCATTAAAATGACTCAATTTCCCCTATTACTCTTTTAATATATAGAAATATAATAAATAAATTAAAAAAATGGAGTGACATCAATAAATAATATAAATCAGTATTTTATTTACTCAAAAATTAAATTTATAAAAAGAAAATTTGATAAAAAGAGAGAATATGACTTATCTAATAATTTTTTTAAAATGAACTCAAAATGTTATGTAGCACATATGGTAGCGACATAAAATAAATAAGTGGGTTCGATTTCTAGTGGATACACTAATTCTACTTATTTTTAACTAAAATTGTGTAAGGATGACATTTTTATCATTTTTAACATAAAATGGCAAAATCGTAATTTCACAGCCATAAAATAAAATGGCTCAATTTGCCCCTAGTCCTCTTTTAATATATAGAAGAGATGATAAGTGATAGATGGTTGGGTTACATAGTTGAGAGTTAGGACCCACTACAAGAAGACAGTGGGTAGACATCACCCATTTAACATCAGCTTTACTAGAATCGATGTTATATTAGTTTATACACACCAGTTATTAAAACCGATGTCTCAATCACTTTTTAAAAAATTAAAATAACACGCGAATCTCTCTCGCCCATGCTTTCCCCCTACTTAGAAAAACTTACCCCCTTTTATTTTTTCATTTCCCCCCGACTTTCCCCCTCTTTTCTCAATACTCTCTCCCCGCCTCTCCCACCCCTCTTTCCCCCCCCCCCCGGCTCTCTCAAAACCCACCCTCAGAGATCCACATACAAACACACAACCCCTAGCTTTTCTCTTCACACTAAAACCCTAAATTGAAAAGAGATGGTCAATTTTCAATTAGGCGAAACCCTAACTTCTGTTAATTGCAATTTGGTTGGTTTGTGTTAATTAGTTGAAATTAAAGTTGATATGGTATTTTTGTCGAAAATTATAGCTCCGTTCATGTGCAATTTGTAAGTTCTTTTCAAATTTATTTTCATTTATCAATTTTTCATTTCCCTTCTTAGCGTAATTGGATATGTAAGACACAAATAATTGTTTAATTTTAATCGGTTCACATCTTTTAAATTTTTCAGGTTATTACAACCGACAACACTTTTGAATTATTGAAGATTATTGTGTTGATAAGCTGTCGATTGATGTTTGGAGATTTAGGTTACCGAAAGCGACTTTGCCGGAGCTGATTATGATGTGGATGGTGAGAGGAGTGGACAGTTTGTACTTGTACACTAGAAATATGTGTGTTTGTGTGTGTGTGAGTTACCTTATTCGAGGTTGACTAATAAGTACCCTCACCTCGTATCAACTTGCTTTTTATTTTAATTTAAGGTTGTTGATTTTACTGCACTTTGTGTTGTTTTTTATTTATTTAGGTTTTTTTCCCAAACCAGTGAGTATGAATTACTCCCACGGTTGTTTAATATATGACGTTTAGGAGAATGTTCCTTGGTCGACCAAAGCAAGATTTACTCATTTGAAACTTGTATACACACACATTTGACAATTCTGTAGCTTATTGGATCACATTGAGTTATATGTTTGTCCTTGAGTATTCTATCTTCATGATACTTGTAATATCCGGGATATATCGTGTAATTATTTTTATCAATAAATAACTATTATGTGATTATTATTTGGATTTTTTTATGAATTATTTGTTAAGTGGTATCTGTCTTTGGATGTTTAAATATGATAAAATTTGAATATCTTAATTTTATAAGTCCAAATTAAAGTATAGATAATTTTGATATTTTTTTTATAAATTTTTAGGTTATTATATGATTTTATAAATGATTTATGGATTTAATAAATTATTTTTCCGAGTATTCTAAATTATTTTGTATAATCGGGAACCAACCGACTTCAACCGTTTTTAAGTTTTTACAACCCGAAAGTCTCGAGAAAACTCCTTCCTAACCTAATTGCAATATTCCGAGCATTTTCCATGTTTTGACTTTTTCGATCCGGAGTACAGTTTTCCCTGGGCTGGTCCCGACACAAAATTTTCGATACAATATTCGTTTCGGTAAATCGATAAAACCTGTACTTTCGAGAAACGGGATATTTTGACTAAACTATTATATTATCTTCTCGTAATTCGTGTAACCAAAGCGCTGAGACCAAGTCTTTATTTACAAAATGCTTAGTTTTGGATAATTATCCTAAAAGCGGTACCGATTTGGATCTATTTTATTAATTTAACATTATATTTTATATCCGATATGATTCAATGGGGTACCAATATTCCGTAAATATAAATAGCCTTTATCGTATTTTATTTTATACAGATAATCATTTGCAAACCGTTCAATATATAAATTTTCAGAGAAAACCCCTAAATTCATAGTGTTCTTGGTAATCAAACCCAAATTTCAAGGCGTTATCGATATCCGCTTTTGGAGTTCAAGTAACCAAAGTGAAGGTATTGAAGAGTACTTTCAGAATCTGTAATCCATATACCTGCAGAATCATCCAGTATTTTCTATATTTTTATTTATTTTTGAACTATTTTGAATTAAATTATGAATTTTTGAGTTTGATGTTGTTTGTATGATTTGATGATTGCATGTTGTAGATAATTTGATTATAATCATTTTGGTATATTATATGCTGAATTTGGAGTTCAATAACATATAGAAAAGTGAGTTTGATTCTCGAATTAGTTAAATTAGGGTGTATATATAGTATGAATGTTTTCAATTGATTTTTAGGCGTTTTTTTGTTAAGGGTTATTAGATTGAATTGATTACATCAATAGATAGATCGTGAAACAAGGATTCGATTGGTATATATATGATTAACAGAAGATAACTGGATCGACATGGCTGGAAAAAGAAAGGTCGGCGGTGTTCTTGATTTTTCGACCAAAAATCTGGACAACCCGGTGTTTGTTTGTAGAAATAGATTGTTAAAATCGATTGTGGGGATTGTAAACTCGTAATCTGCACTTGATTGGACCGTTTTAGGCGCGTATGGAGGTTTCCGGCGAGCTCAGAAGCGGCGGCGGGCGCTAATGGCCGCCGCCGGAGCCGCTGTGTTGGGGGGAGAACACGGTAACAATCACCGTTTGATCCCTGTAGTTTACAAAAACTTGTAAACTCCATATTTTAGTTTTAAAAATTCACAAAAACCTAATTTCTGTTTTAATGATTTTCAAAAATGGTATTTCTTTTTATAATTATTTTCAGAAATCATATTTCTATTTAATTTATTTCAAAAAATCAGTTTTAATTATTTTAAATTCCAAAATTCATTATTTAAATTTCGAAAATGAATCTAAATTATTTAATTAATTAATTTTAGTTGATAATTAATTATTTAATTATTCAATTAATTTAAATATTAATTGATTAATTGATTTGATTAGTTATTAATTAATTTTAATTGATTATTTAATTAGATTTAATTATTTATTTTGATTTAAAAATTCTGAAAAATAGTTTCAAGTTTTAAAATATTATTATAAATTGTTTTCAAGGCTCGATAATTATTATAAAATGATTTTAAAGTCAAATTCGGGTATCCGAACCCTGTTAATTGTTTATAAATGATTCAACGACCCGTTTTAATTTCAAAAAATGTTTAAAAATTCGTATTAAATACCAGAAAAATCATTTTAACCCCGAACCTTCTTTGAAAAATTATTTTTGTCGAATACCTTGCGTGCTATGTGCTATGTGCTATATGGTTAATGTGTTATATGGCTATGTGTTTATTGTTTGACTGTATAAATCATAACTTTCAATCCGTACGTCGGATTTTGGTGAAACGAAGGGTAGATAAAAGCTTATGACATCTATGTGACGATTAGAATAATATGAGATTGAGTATTGATAGATACTTGTGATGCTTAGTAGAGGAAATGAGGCGAAGAAAAGGAAAGCAAAATATTAACAAATAGAACCGAGGTGTAGAAAAAGAAAGCAAGTGATCAATGAATAGAAATGAGGCATAGAAAAGTAGACAAGTGGTTGTTGAATAGAATCGTTAGACGAGTGCAAGTGAAGTTGGAATCATTTATGATAAGGTAAGTATTCTTTAACCTTCTCGAGATATATTGCAAGTATACCCTGATGTTCATGTTTTATATTGCAAATGCTTTAAATATACCTGAGTTATATCCAATGTTAGCATGTGATAGTTGAGTTGCTTAACCCTAAACCCTGATCATATCATTTGATATTTGAGCTGTAAGCCTTATTCTTTGTAAACCACCGATTGTTGATTTCCCAGAGATTAAACCATACAAATACGATACCACCTCACAAATACATATACACCATATACCAAACACTGAGATATAATTACTTGAACATACGGAAACTTATATACCTTATAATACCTTGTGACACCAAAGGTCCACACCTTATATAATCGTTGAAACATTGTTCATATAATACCTGATTTTTCAATTGACCTGAAACCGTTTTTCATATATAAACCTTGATATACCCCGGTGATACTCATGAATTGCTTTATACTTTGAGATAAATATTTTATCAATGTTAATCATGATTCTGTTTTATTGAATTACAATGTTTATCATATTGAATTGTTTTAGAATTGGATAGTTTTCTTTTTGTGGACCAGATTCGTGGTCAGACCAGATTCATGGTCGAATTAGGCCAATGTGAGCCTTGGATCCAGTTTACAGAGTAGAGCCGTGTGCCTTGCTCGGGGTTAGTGCGTGACTGATCAGCAACCTAACCTTGGTTTTAAAATTTAAA
Organism: Apium graveolens; assembly: GCF_009905375.1. NCBI lineage: Eukaryota > Viridiplantae > Streptophyta > Magnoliopsida > Apiales > Apiaceae > Apium > Apium graveolens. Next base: position 43,221,437 of record NC_133653.1, read on the forward strand.
ATGAATATCCAATTCTAATTTTGATTAACAAGAAACTTGATTCCTCTAAATCATCTCAGTTGATCATTGTTTAACCTCAGTTATTGTTATTTTGACTTGCTGAGCTGGTTTGCTCACTCTTGCGAATCTATTTATGTATTCTACAGTTAAAAAGGAAATGATTGATAGCGAGGTTTTCCAGTCCAGTGTGCGAGCTAGGATTTCAGGTTGAATTGGATCGAGCTAGCAGGAGCTTTTCATTGTAGTTGAACTATGCAAGATTGTAAGAATAATTTTGTTAGCAGTTGTAAGTTAAACTAGTTGAGATTTGGTACGATGTAATAAATGTTAAAGTTGTGGCTTGTTTTCGTACTTTAACCTGTTGCAATCCGTGGTTGTGTAAAGAAGGGTCATTGCTTATAGTATTTTATATACAGGGTTATATATTGTATGTGTATTGTGAACCCCAAACTTCTAACCCGGGTTTGGGTGAAAACACGCGCTAATATTCACGCAAGTATACGCGTTCGCAAGTAGTATAAGATATAAATCAGATTCGTTCCCACAGAGACTGGTTTAGGTTAAGTTCAATTTATGCACCTATGCAACAATGTATGGTTATCGCTCAATGCTAAGACAAATAACAAATTGGGTTTTCATTAAACTAAGAAATTATACTAAATAACATTAACTAATAGAATTGAGGTTGATTTACTATGTATGACAAATATGGGATTCTAACTTCATTAAATACTTCATTCAATAATCTTATTATTCTTAACCTTAGCATGTAATGATGATGACACTAATCAGATAACACGAAACTAGTAAACGCCAACTTTCGTTGTACGAATACCCTACTATCAAGCATCCACAAAAGAGATAGAAGTTGAATAGACACCAATTATGCTTAGTCCTTATATATCTATAAGAATTGAAAATATAACGGTTTACTGCACAAGTTATATATCGTGATTATATAGGGCAAGAAAAATGGTTAAAATTACCTACGAATCATGCATAACAAATACATGAACCTATGCTAGCATGGCAAGTTCTAAACCTCTATATTCACTGTCGCTTCAATAGAGATTAACACGTTATCTTATATGTTAGCTACGCACATAAGACGAATAAGCACAACCAATACTAGGATATCAATCAATCACCACACACCAAGATATCGAAACAAATTAATTATTGAAATCCATAAGTAAATCCGCTAGAATCCCATAATAACGATTAGTTCATAATCGAACTCATCGTCACCATGGGTTCCAATGAAAGCATGGTATAAACAAGGTCTTAATAAACTGAATAATAATTAAAGTACAAATAAACGAGATATAGGTTCAACAAGAACGAAAACGAGCATCTAAAGTTACAACTAATTTAAAGAATCACAAGTTAAAAATAAGATCTTCTTTTTCGGAGTTGTTCTGTGCTTCTAGGTCTTCTCCTTGGTATCCCAATCTTCCCGAATGATGAAAACCCTTTTTTTAAGTATATATAAGCCCATATTGGACCTGGACCCTTAAAATCGTCAAATTCCACTCAAATAGGGTTTTTCAGCGAAATCAGCACCAGCAGGCGGGCGCCTGCAGCCTTTCTGGAAAATTCTGATGAATCTTATTTTGGCCCTAACTTGAGTTCTACTCGTCAGAATTAGCCGATTCAACTGCCCACGCGAAGCTAACGAGATTCTCTACAACTTGGCAATGGCCTTGGCTTCCAAATCTGATCACTTTTCATCATATTTCCTTTAAAAGCTCCTTTCTTCATTTAACTGATACTTGAAATGCAATAACATAAAATCACATCAAAATACCAACAACTTGAGTCCAAAATACCAATTTAAGATTGTAATAAAGCGTTCCAAGTGGATATAAAATCCAGTTATCACACCCCCAAACTTGAATCGATGTTTGTCCTCAAGCATAAACAGACTCAAAACTACAAAACAAACCTAATGCATGAATGCAACTAAGTGAATGCAACTAAATGATAATGCAATAGATCCCCTCAGAATAACCATCACCAAATGAATAAGCCAATGCCTCTAAGAATGCAATGACTTAAAATAGAGTTCGAATAAATCCCACAAACCAACTCACAAACCAGAAATGTGCGTGTGTGAATGCTTAACCGATATCTCTCGATACTAGATCAATAACCATAACTTATCTATCATCGAAACAATCAAAGTTTATAAACAGAATAGACAATAAATGCATTATGACTCACAACACCTCCTTTCTACTAGAGTTATACAAGGATTCACACTATTATTGAACACATAACAAAGATGCTTATTTGACCGTGCAATGAATGAGGTCCCAAAAAACTTATGCAATAATACCCATGTAGCGAGCGTTAGGTTAGCGGATCCCAGACTATAAAAGCCTTAGGTCACTAGGCACAAAGTCCCCTAGAACTTAATAACTCGAGTATTAAAGAGCTCACTCTTGATCAATTATGCATAAACACATACTTTTTTTCTCTTTTTTTTTTCAATAATTTCTGAATGAGTGCGTTTCGCTCCATCTCATTCAACCCTAGACTACTCATAAAAAAATGAGCCGGCTACTAGCCATTTGACGCCTAGCCTTACAACAACTAGCAATGAAATCCAAGCTTTTCTCCAGTTTAAAAATCAGTGTTTGTACGTCATTACGAGAATATCACAAATTCTAAATATAACCAAGTGATTAAATCTCAACAACAAACAGGTATGATCATGATCTAGATCAAAAGCAACCCTATAAGACTTTGTGAAAATATTTGTTTCTGGCATGCAAATCAATTCATTAGGGCTTAAACATCCCTCTATTCATCATCACCACACTCAAATCAACATCAACTTATCAAATAGCATAGTTCATCTTAAGGGATCATGCTAAATATGCATGCAAATGCAACTATATGAAATCACATAAAAAAAAACAAATATGTCCTATATGAACAATCATGCAACACTACGAATGAAATACAACTATATGCAACATGAATCTATATGAACTATATGGACACACACAAACTAATCCTTACATTATCACCCCCAAACTTAAAATTTTTAATGTCCTCATTGAAGGCAATAATAAGGATTTCAGGCATACCTAATTAGCGGGAGAGTCACCCTCGTCGGGTGGATGATCAGGTGGCCAAGCAACCTCGACACCAGTGGCTCAGAAAATAGTGCCCAAAGCCTGTGTCAAATCTGCAGCAAAACGACGGTGAATGTCATGCATGGCCTTCATACGCCTAATTACTCGCCTGTACTGCTCATCACCAACACCAGTCCTATCAACTACCCGTTGCACATGAGAAGAACCCTCTGTAGGCATGGGAATATCCGTCCATCCACTCTCTACATCATCAAAAATATATCCCAACCCCTTATCATGGGGCGCACCTAAGAATGAATAACTTAAGTGATCTGACATTCGGTTGAGCTCAAGTGTAGGAGCTTCTTGAATAAAAGGTTCAAAATGCTCCTGAGAAATTTTTAGCTTTGCTAACCCAAGAGAATCGAATGGCATATCCAACTTCCTCATCCACGGAGGTACATTCAAATCCTGCAATTGCTCTGCTCCTTCTTTAACTTCAATAACTGATTCCTCTATTAAGGATCTCTCTAAGGTATCTGACTTTGGCAATTGCTCAGACTCTGAATTTACTACAGAGTCGACCCACTCTACTTTAAAGCACTCCTCTTGAGCTGTGGGTAACTTAATTTCCTTGAACACATTAAAAGTGACCTTTTGATCGTAAACCTTCATCGAAAGCTCTCTTTTTTGCACATCGATCATAGTTCGGCCTGTAGCCAAGAATGATCTTCCCAAGATAATGGGAAACTTCTTATCTTCCTCGAAATCAAGAATTACAAAGTCAGTGGGGAAGATGAGTTTATTCACCTTGACCAAGACATCCTCCACTATACCTCATGGATAAGCGATGGAACGGTCAGCTAGTTGTAATGACATATATGTTGGTTTCGGATCAGGCAGACCAAGCTTCTTGAAGATAGATAAGGGCATCAGATTGATGCTAGCTCCCAAATCACATAAACACTAGTCGAACAACAAGTTTCCGATGGTGCAAGGAATATTGAAGCTTCCAGTATTTTTAAGCTTCGGAGGCAACTTCTGTTGCAGCACAACACTGCATTCCTCCGTTAGAGCAACGGTCTCTAAGTCATCGAGCTTCACTTTCCGAGAGAGAATACCTTTCATAAACCTCGCATAGCTAGGCATCTGTTCAAGAGCTTCAGCGAAAGGTATGTTGATATGAAGTTTCTTGAACACCTTTAAAAACTTCTTAAACTACTTATCCAGTTTTTTCTTCTACAACCTCTTAAAGAAAGGAGGTGGAGGATGGATCTGTTTCTACCCTGTATTACCCTCAGGAGGAGTGTGTTCCACAGTAGTCTTCCTTGGTTCCACCTCTGCTTCCTTCTGCACTTCTTCTTCACCCACAACTGCATTTTTTGAAACTTGAGATTTTTCAGGCTCTTCATCTTGTTGAATTTGGGGGCTTGCGACCTTTCCAGACCTCAAGGTGATGGCGTTCACCTATTCTTCAACTTCCCTCTTTCCTGGATTTGTTTCTGTATCACTAGGAAGCATTCTTGGTGGTCGATTCAATAATGCATTAGCAATTTGCCCTATTTGGTTCTCCAGAGTCTTGATAGAAACAGTCTGGCTTGGCATATAAGAGCCTGGTTTTTGCACATAAGCCGCAAATCCTCCAATTCAGATTTTTCATTCGAAGATGGACATGCACCATGAGTTTGTTGTTTTGGTGTAATTTGTTGCTGAAAACGAGGAAGGTTGAATAGCTTATTTCCAAACTGCCAGAACGGCTGTTGCATCGCATTCTGATTATTGCTCCAGCTGAAGTTAGGATGATTACAGTTGTCAGGATGATAAATGTCTGGAACTGGTTGCTGCGATCTCTGAAAGTTGCTCACAAACTAAGCTGAGTCACCAGATATAGCGCATTGCTCCATCACATGCGGACCTGCACACAGCTCACAAACATTAATTATCTGCTTAACACCATAGTTAGCTAGAGAATCGATCTTCATAGACAACGCCTTTAGTTGAGCAGTGATAGCTATAGCTATATCCACTTCAAGAACTCCAGCTACCTTGCCCTGTGGACCTCTCTGGGTTGGATACTGATATTCATTAGCAGCCATCAGTTCAATTAGATCATAAACTTCCTTATAGCTCTTTGCCCATAATGCTCCGCCTGATGCTGCATCGAGCATGGGTCTGGACTGTGCTCCCAACCCATTATAAAAACAAGTGATGATCATCCAATCAGGCATTCCATGATGAGGACACTTCCTAAGCATCTCCTTGTAGCGCTCCCAAGCTTCACATAGTGATTCTCCCGTTTACTGCATAAATTGAGTAATAGCATTCCTGAGTTCAGCTGTCTTTGCCATAGGGAAGAATTTAGTGAGAAACTTTTGAGCAAGATCTTCCCAAGTAGTAATCGAACCAGCTGGTAGAGAGTGTAACCAGCTCTTAGCCTTGTCCCTCAGTGAGAATGGGAACAGTCTCAGCTTTACAGCATCTTCAGAAACACCGTTGAACTTGAAGGTGTCGCATATCTCAATAAAATCCCTAATGTGCATATTGGGACAGTTGGAGAACCCCCAAACTGGATTGAATTCTGCACCCATTGAATTATGTCAGGCTTGATCTCAAAGGTATTAGCTGTGATAGCTGGCCAGACAATGCTAGATTGAATGTCATTGATCTCGGGTTGAGAAAAATCCATCAAGGCTTTCGTTCGTGCTGCTGGATCTCCCATTGTAATGAGTACCTGAAACATAAACGAATAAATCGTGAGAGTAAAAGAGCCTGAGTCACTGAACTTTAACGACCACTGATGACAAACACATAAACTAAAAATTAACACCGAGTCCCCGGCAGCGGCGCCAAAAACTTGTTAGGGCGAAAACACGCGCTAATATTCACGCAAGTATACGCGTTCGCAAGTAGTATAAGATATAAATCAGATTCGTTCCCACAGAGACTGGTTTAGGTTAAGTTCAATTTATGCAACTATGCAACAATGTATGGTTATCGCTCAATGCTAAGACAAATAACAAATTAGGTTTTTATTAAACTAAGAGATTATACTAAATAACATTAACTAAGAGAATTGAGGTTGATTTACTATGTATGACAAACATGGGATTCTAACTTCATTAAATACTTCATTCAATAACCTTATTGTTCTTAACCTTAGCATGTAATGGTGATGACACTAATCAGATAACACGAAACTAGTAAACGCCAACTTTCGTTGTACGAATACCCCACTACCAAGCATCCACAAAAGAGATAGAAGTTGAATAAACACCAATTATGCTTAGTCCTTATATGTCTATAAGAATTGAAAACATAATGGTTTAATGTACAAGTTATCAATCGTGATTCCATAGGGCAAGTAAAATGGTTAAAATTACCTACGAATCATGCATAACAAATACATGAACCTATGTTAGCATGACAAATTCTAAACCTCTATATTCACTGTCGCTTCAATAGAGATTAACACGTTATCTTATATGTTAGCTACGCAGATAAGATGAATAAGCACAGCCAATACTAGGATATCAATCAATCACCACACACTAAGATATCGAAACAAATTAATTGTTGAATCCATAAGTAAATCCGCTAGAATCCCATGATAACGATTAGTTCATAATCGAACTCATCGTCACCATGGGTTCCAATGAAAGCATGGTATAAACAAGGTCTTAATAAACTGAATAATAAATAAAGTACGAATAAACGAGATCTAGGTTCAACAAGAACGAAAACGAGCATCCAAAGTAACAACTAATTCAAAGAATCACAAGTTGAAAACAAGATCTTCTTTTTCGGAGTTGTTTTGTGCTTCTAGGTCTTCTCCTTGGTATCCCAATCTTCTCAGATGATGAAAACCCTTTTTTTTAAGTATATATAAGCCCATATTGGACCTGGACCCTTAAAATCATCAAATTCCACTCAAATAGGGTTTTTCAGCGAAATCAGCACCAGCAGGCGAGCGCCTGCAGCCTTTCTGGAAAATTCTGAAGAATCTTATTTTGGCCATAACTTGAGTTCTACTTGTCAGAATTAGGCGATTGAACTGCCCACGCGAAGCTAACGAGATTCTATACAATTTGACAATGGAGTTGGCTTCCAAATCTGATCACTTTTCATCATATTTCCTTTAAAAACTCATTTCTTCATTTAAGTGATACCTAAAATGCAATAACACAAAAACATATCAAAATACCAACAACTTGAGTCCAGAACACCAATTTAAGCTTGTAATAAAGCGTTCCAAGTGGATATAAAATCCACTTATCAGAGGGTGTCACAGATTGGTATCAGAGCTACAAGTTATAAGTCACTGAAACAAGCCTAGATTGTCGGGGTTGGGTAGAGGGTTAGGATTAGGAATAAGAAATAGAAAGATAGGACGTCATGAGGTCGAGTGCGACTGTATAGTAGTTTTTCGATACGATTCTTGTTGCGATTCGAGATTCTTATCTTGCAATGTGATTTTCAGATAACAACAATGGCAGATCTTATTTTCCCTATATCATCTGATCATTCAGAGCCTTCTGTTCAAGGACCGTCATCTCCACCCCGATTTGATTCACACCTCATTCCTCCACCAGAATTAGCTGTATTACCTCATGTTGTGATAGTTGCACCTCTTTAAGCTATTCTTCCACTCCCTGATGTGAAACCACCTATTTGAGGACCCCTACCTGAGCTTCCCGAGTTTGAGTAGTTTGATAAGTCCTGATATTAAGTTCTGAAACTAAACACATCACATTAGTTATGACATCACAAATATATCTAACAATCTCCCCCAACTTGTAAATTATGAAAAATATACAAGTTAATAGATTTGATGATGTCAAAAACATCTAAGTACAAATGCAATGAAAGTTTAATTAGACAACTAACTACAACTTACAGTTCTTGCAGCTTTTACCAATTTTACTGAATTAATTTGAATCCAAAATGATTTCTGACAAAGTTTGATATCATCTTCTCTTCTGCATTTCTCAGGACTTGAGCTAATGTAGCCTTGACTTGCTTCATTTCTTCATCTTGACTTCCAATCTGGTAGATTGCAGTCCTAAATACTGAGATGTGATTTCTTTTCAATCCATCACCAAGTCTGATTACTTTTGGATGAGTAGAGTCTTCATTGTAGCACAGACATTTCTCTTTCAGAATAACTTCAAGTTTAGCAAAAATTTTCTTCATTGGAATTTCACTTCTATCATCTTCAACTATATTTGGAACAAATTCTGCAACTCTTGATCCAGAGATTCTGGCTTTATCCCTTATGGTCTTTATTATGAAATTTGACCATCTTCTGGTAATCTCAGACTTTATCTCCAAAAGATTATGAAAGAATTGAAGTTCTTTCAGAGATTTGTTCAGCATATCTGATTCTGACATTCTGTATGTTCTTCCATCTTCAAGAAATAGAATCAGATTTTCTTTGACATTACTCTTATCATGAGCATCCAGTACCACTTGAACAGATATAACCTTGTCAAGGTGTTTCTGTGTAACTTCCTCAAGTGATTTGTCAGTTAATAAGAATGGATCTCTGGTAATTACTTCAACTCCTGTTTCGATCTTGGCTTCTTCAGAACCTAATCCAGCTCTGTCTCTTGCTTCTCTGGCTTTCAATCCAACAGTCATGAAATTAGATAGTAGTTGACTTTTCTTAGGATCTGATGGTTTAACATTTTCCACAGGAGTTTCTTCTTATCAGCAACTATCATCTTGTTCAAATCAACTTGAGCTCTGTTGGAGGTTGATATCTTGATGACTTGTTCAGGATTTGCAACTTGAGCATATAGCTTCTCAAAATTTGATAAACCCTGAGCTTCCAGAGTTTGAGTAGTTTGAGCATTATCAGTAGTTAACTCTGTTTCCTTCAGTTTCTTCCTTCTCTTCAAAGATTCAACTTCCTCTTCTATCAGAGTATCATCATCATGTATTGTAGCTTGATAGGCAGGATCTATTAGAACTGAAGGAATTTTCTTCCTCTGAATCTTTGTTGGTTCATCAACCTTTTCTTTCCCTTTTGCTTTGGGATCAATCTCAACTTGTGATCTTGTCTTGGACTTTGATGCCTCAGAAGTTGACTTCTCTTTGATCACAATATATTTTTCCTTAGGCTTTGGAGGTTTCTTTGCATTAGAAGCTTTAGACTTAAGATTTGTCTTCTCAGCTGCAAATCTAGCTTCTTCCTCCTTTAAAGTCTCTAAATCCATTCCAGGATTATGCTTGAGAAATAATCTTCTAGCAATCTCTTCATCAAGAGTCTGAATCTTGGGATCCTTGTAGTAGACAGTAGTCTCCCTTCCCTTAAGCTTCAAAGTTTGTAAAAACTTCTGAGAGTCTTGACTTGCTCCTTGAATGAGAATATCAGAATTTGATATCAGACTTTGATTATCAGAACTTGCTTTCAGATTTTGAGCATTTATAGCTTCAGAACTTGAAATCTTCTGTGTAGAAGATTTGCTAGAATCAGAAATTAGTTTTTGTGAAGAAACTTTGCTGCTTTGCTTTCCTTGATCTTGACCTTTGCCCTTGCTAGGGTTTCCTGGTCATCTTCTTTATCATCCTTTTTCTTCGGTACTTGAATAGTTGAGCATTTGGACTTAACTACCTTCACCCTTTTTTTGGCATCATCTGATAGGAGTAGAGGAAGAAGTAGTTCCTCTGAAGATTGGATTTCATTGAGTTATGTTTGTTGAGCAACTTGCATCTGTAGGACCTCAGCCAGTTGGGCCTGCTGCTGTTCTTGAACTTTCTCAATAGCTTCAACTTTCTCTTGAATAGGTCTGATAAACCTCTTCTTGTCTAGCCTGATCTCCATATCCAGCTTATCAGTTGTTTCTTTAAGTTTATTAACCTTTTCATGAGTTGTGGAGTGTAGACCTTGAAGTGTTTTAGTACTGAGAGCTGTGACTTTAAGTTGTGTCTTGAAATCAGAGTTTGTCAGTAACTCATCAACTTTTGTAACATGATCTTTTAGAATATTTGAGTTGGGAATGAAGTCAGATTCATTCCACTTCTTGGTCCATTCAACTCCTCTGTGAGTTTCTTCCCATGGAACAGGAGCATCTTCTTCAAGAAATTTTTTAAGCAGTGTCTCCTTTCCAAGAATTGGAGCATTCACTGGAGCTGACTCTCCAGAACTTGCTAGAAGCTCATCATCTTCTGACAACACAAGAGTGTGTGTGGCTGTAGGAGATTCTGGAACAACTTCATCTGCTTCAGGTTCCAAATTCAAAATTAGAGTAGTAGGAATATCAGCATTTATTGGAGAAACAGGTGGAGTTGTTACTTGACCTTGTGGTGCTTCCAGAAACAACACAGTTGGAATGTTCAACTTGTGAATGTCAATTTCAGGACTTAATCCTGAATCTTCAACTGTAGCAGTTTCTTTGAGTGGAGAGATAGGAGGTGTGAGCACTGTGTCTGGAACAGTGTCTTCAGGTTGAGGTAGAGCTTCAATCACTATTGGTTCTGATGAGATCAGAGATTCCTGATCCCCTTTCTTAGCCTCTTCATATTGTGCTTGTGTTATTCTCACACCTGCTCTCTTCTTCTTTGATCTGGACTTTGGTTGTGAAGGAGTTGCTTGAGCTGCATCAGAACCTGAAGTTCTTTTCCTTTTCAAAATCCCAGAAGCCTCAGCTTCATTCTTTTTCTGAGGAGATACCTCTTCAGCTTCTATCTCCTTCTGAAGAATTGATTCTTCAGCTGCTAGTGCCACAGGTTCTGATGCAGGAACCTGGACTTGTTCATCCTCATCAGATTCATCCCTCAGAATAACCCTTCTTCTTCTCCTTGGTGGAGATTTAGGCACAGATATAGTCCTTTTAGGGCTAGAGGATTTGTCAAATTTTACAACTGGCACTTTTTGTATCAGAGCAGGTCACGGGTTCGATTCCCCACTATCACGCATATTTATGGATTTATGCCAAAGGCATGCTGCGCAGCCATGGTCTCAGACGGGACAGCCATTTCTCAGACAGGGACTTGGTAGTGCTGGCAGATGCTGGGGGGGATTGTTGGTGTGTCCAACATCTCCTTATATCGAAACATGGCGCTGGCTGCTACACTATAAAGGTTATAGTTGCGCCTTCTCCACAAGTAGCTGTTTTTGGAACAAATGGTTAGCGCTAGATCCTAACAAGGCATGATATTACTCACAAGGTAGTTCACAATGTCTGTGAACTATGGTTCTTCCTCTTGCACTCCAAACAACTGCTCATCGGGAAAAGACTCATTTATCAACGCCTTATCCTGTGAAGTTGCACTAGGATCTTCCAAACAAGAAAGATGATCAGCTACTTGATTCTCAGTACCCTTTCTGTCCTTGATCTCCAATTCAAATTTCTGAAGCAAAAGAACCCATCTAATCAATCTAGTCTTCGAGTCCTTCTTAGAAACGAGATATCGAATTGCAGCGTGTTCAGTGAAAACTGTCACTTTTGTCCCAAGCAAATACGGTCGAAATTTCTCAAAACCGTAGATAATGGCTAAGAGTTCTTTCTCAGCAGTAGTATAATTCAGTTGAGCACCATTGAGGGTCTTACTAGCATAGTAGTCCACATGAAATATGTTGTTCATTCTCTGCCCAAGAACTGCTCCAACTGCATAGTCACTTGCATCGCATATCATCTCAAAAGGCTCATCCCAATCAGGTGCAGTTATGACAGGTGCCGTTATCAAACTCTTTTTCAAGAACTCAAAAGCAGCTAGGCACTCGTCATCAAACTTGAACGAGACATCCTTCTCTAGCAGATTGCACAAAGGTTTCGAAATTTTTAAGAAGTCCTTGATGAACCGCCTATAGAAACCCGCATGACCAAGAAAGCTGCAGACTCTCTTGACAGAAATTGGTGGAGGAAGATTTTCAATGACCCCCACCTTGGCTTTGTCCACCTCAAGATTTTTACTAGAGACTTTGTGACCCAGAATAATGCCTTGTCGCACCATAAAGTGACATTTTCCACAATTGAGAACCAGATTGGTCTCAACACACCTTTTAAGAACGTTGCCAAGATTCTGCAAGCACTCATCAAAAGAATCGCAAAACATAGAGAAGTCGTCCATGAACACCTCCACATTCTGACCAATCATATCAGAAAATATGGCCATCATGCATCTCTGAAATGTGGTGGGTGCACCACACAGACCAAAAGAAACTTGTCTAAAGGCGAAGGTACCAAACATATAAGTGAAGGTAGCCTTTTCCTGATCTTCTGGAGTGATACAAATCTGATTATAACCCGAATAGCCATCCAGAAGATAGTAGTACTCATGCCTAGCCAACCTGTCAAGCATCTGATCAATAAAAGGCAGAGGGAAGTGATCTTTCCTTGTGGCCTTGTTCAGCTTTCTGTTGTCCATACAAACTCTCCACCCCGTGACTGTTCGAGTAGGAATGATCTTATTCTTCTCATTAGCGACAACGGTTATACCTCCTTTCTTTGGTCCACACTGAACTGGACTCACCCAAGAACTGTCAGAAATAGGATAGATAATATCTGCATCTAGCCACTTGAGAATTTCCTTCTTCACCACTTCTTTCATGATTGGATTAAGCCTTCTTTGTTTCTCAACAGTAGGCTTGCTAACTTCCTCTAGCAAAATTTTATGCATGCAATAAGAAGGGTTGATTCTCTTAATATCTGCTATCGTCCATCCAATTGCCGATTTGAACTCTCTTAGAATTCTTAAGAGTTTTTCCTCATCACTACCTGAAAGGTCATATACAATAATCACGGACAACGTAGATGCATCACCTAAAAAAGCATACCTTAAGTGTTCAGGCAGTGGTTTAAGCTCATGTGTAGGAGCTTCCTCAATAGATGGCTTGAGGCGTTTTGGAGATTTGTTCAGCTCCTCCATTCCAAGAGATTCAAAAGGCATATCCAACTTCCGCTTCCAGGGAGAAGCATTCAAATATTGTAATTGCTCATCACCTTTAAGCAATTGATCAAGTTCTGAAGTAACCACAGAATCGACCAACTCCACTTTTAAGCACTCCTCATTTTCCGTTGGGAATTTCATGGCATTGAACACATTAAAAGTCACATCCTGATCCAGCACTCGTATAGTAAGCTCACCCTTCTACACATCTATCAAGGTACGACCAGTAGCCAAGAAAGGTCATCCCAAGATTATGGGAATCTTCTTATCCTCCTCGAAGTCAAGAATTACAAAATCAGCAAAAGATGAGTTTATCCACCTTGACCAAGACATCCTCCACAATGCCACGTGGGTAAGTAATAGAACGATCGACTAACTGCAAGGTCATATAAGTCGGCTTTGGATCAGGTAAGTCCAACTTCTTGAAGATTGACAAGGGCATCAGATTAATGCTGGCTCCCAAGTTACATAAGCATTTGTCAAATGACACTTTTCCAATAGTGCAAGGAATAGTGAAGCTTCCAAGATCTTTAAGCTTCTGAGGCAACTCTTGTTGTAGCACAACACTGCATTCCTTCGTGAGAGCAACGGTCTCTAAGTCATCAAGCTTCACTTTCTGAGAGAGAATACCTTTCATAAATTTCACATAACTAGGCATCTATTCAAGAGCTTCAACGAAAGGTATGTTGATATGAAGTTTCTTGAACACCTCCAGAAACTTCTCAAACTGTTTATCCAGCTTTTTCTTCTGCAGCCTCTTAGGAAAGGGCGATGGAGGAAAGATCTGTTTCTCCCCTGTATTACCCTCATGAGGAGTGTGTTCAATAGTAGTCTTCCTTGGTTCCACTTCTACGTCCTTTTATACTTCTTCTTCAGCCACAACTTCTTCATCTGAAACTTGAGATTGTTCGGGATTTGCAACCTTCCCAGACCTCAATGTGATTGCATTTACTTGCTTTTTAGCTTCCCTCTTTCCTGGTACTTCAGTGTCACTAGGGAGTGTACCAGGTTGACGAGTCAGCAAAGCATTGGCAATTTGTCCAATTTGATTTTCCAAGGTCTTAATAGAAACTACTTGGCTCTTGCACATGAGCCTCAACTCCTCCAATTCGGATTTTTCATTAGACTATTGCAACTGGAGTTGTTGTCTTGGTGCATACTGCGATTGTTGAAAACCAGGGGGGCTGTACTGCTTTGATGGATACTGTTGATAAGGCTGTTGAACCGTATTCTGAGTGTTGCTCCAGCTAAAGTTAGGATGATTGCGGTTGTTAGGATGATAGTTGGCTGTCACAGGTTGCCGCGACCTCTGAAAATTGCTCACAAACTGAGCTGATTCACTACAAATAGCACACTGATCAGTCTCATGGGCACCGGCACAAAGCTCACAGACACTAGTTATTTGATTAACTCCATAATTAGCCAAAAAATCCACCTTCATCGTCAAAGCCTTAAGCTGAGCAGCTATAGCAGTAGCTGCATCTAACTCCAGAATTTCTGCTACCTTGCCCTGAGGTAGTATCTGAGAAGGATTCTGGTACTCATTAGAAGCCATCTGTTCAATCAATTTATAAGTTTCATCATAGCTTTTAGCCCACAAGGCTCCTCCTGATGCTGCATCAAGCATGGGTCTAGAAGTAGCACCCGATCCATTATAGAAGCAGTTAATGAACATCCAGTCAGGCATCCCATGATGAGGACACTTTCTAAGCATCTCCTTGTAGCGATCCCAAGCCTCACACAAAGATTCTCCAGATTGTTGAGCAAATTGAGTAAGTGCATTTCTAATTGCAGCAGTCTTCGCCATAAGAAAGAATTTAGTTAAGAACTTTTGAGCAAGATCCTCCCATTTGGTGATAGACCCTGGTGGTAGAGAATGTAACCAACACTTAGCTTTATCCCGCAGAGAGAATGGGAAAAGCCTCAACTTAATAGCATCTTCAGAAACTCCGTTGAACTTGAAAGTGTCACAGATCTCGATGAAATCTATGATGTGCATATTAGGGTCTTCTATCAGAGAACCCCCATACTGAACTGAGTTTTGTATCATCTGAATTGTGCTTGACTTGATCCCAAAGGTATTATCCGAGATGGCTGGTCGAACAATGCTAGACTGAATATCATTGATCTTCGATTGAGAGTGGTCCATCAAAGCCTTTGGATTCGCTTCTGGTTCTCCCATTACAACAAGTGCTTCTTTTTCTTCCTCAACTACGATCTCTTCTTCAACTGTCTCTCTAACTATTACAACTTCTTCCTCAGCTTGATCCAGAGTTCTCTTATGAGTCCGAGAACGCGTATGCATACACACTCGCTAGAGTACCTGAAATAAGACGAGGAAACAATTAAGTAACAATGCCCGAGTCACTGAACTTTAACGAACACTGATGACAAACACATAAACTAAAAATTAACACAGAGTCCCCGACAACGGCGCCAAAAACTTGTTAGTCGTTAAACACGCGCTAAAATTCATGCAAGTATACGCGTTCGCAAGTAATATAGAATAATTTCTAGTTCGTTCCCTCAAGGACTGGTTTAGGTAAATTTCAATCTATGTATCTATGCAACGATGTTATGGTTATTATCCAATGTTAAGATGAATAACAAATTGAGGTTGATAAACTACGATTAACTAAGAGATTATACTAAAGAATATTAACTAATAGATTAAAGAGAGTTGAATGTTGTATAACACAAATATGGGATTCTAACTTCATTAAATACTTCATTCAATAGCCTTTTTGTTCTTAACCTTAGCATGCAATGGTGATGATTCTAATCAGATAACATGAAACTGATAACCGCCAACTTTCATTATACGAATACCATACTACCAACCATCCACAAAAGAGATAGAAGCTGAATAGACACCAATTATATTGATACCCTATATGTCTATAGAATTTGACAACATAACGGTTTAATGCACAAGTTATCTATCATGATTACATAGGGCAAGTAAGATGGTTAAAATTACCTACGAATTATGCATATCAAATACATGAACCTATGCTAGCATGGCAAGTTCTAAACCCTTAAATTCACTTTCGCTTCATTAAGAATTAACACACTATCTTATAAGTTCGCGACGCTCATAAGACGAATAAGCACAACCAATACTAGGGTACCATACAATCACTACACACTAAGGCATCCAAACGAATCAACTAAAGAAATCCATAAATAAATCCGTTAGAACCCCACGATAACGATTAGCCCATAATCGGACTCATCATCAATGTGGTTTCCGATGAAAGCATGGTATAATAAACGTAGTCTTTATACCGAACAAATAATAAACCAAGTACGAAACAAGAGTATAGGTTCACGAATAAGAAAACTAGCATCCAAAGTTACAACTTGAAACAAAGAATCATAAGTATAAACTAAATCTTCTTCGCCTTGGTTGAATTGTGCTCTTCGGTCTTCTTACACCTTCTCCTTAAGCTCTGGTACGTCTTGTTATGAAAAACGAGCATAAGATATATATATATATATATAGCAGCCCATGCAGATTAGAAGTCCAACTGATCAAAATTTCAGAAGAAACAGAATTCTATTTTCCCGACCTAGCGCGGCCGCGCGCTTGACCAGCGCGGGCGCACTGACATTCTGCTCTTTGGGCGCGGGCGCGCGCTATCACAGCGCGGGCGCGCCGTCTCTCTGGAGAAATTTATGACTTCTTCTTTTCTTGTTGATTTGAGTTGGCCTTTTCACGAGCTTTTATTCTGGACACCATCCTAACACCATATTAGCATCAAAATTATGTTAATTCACCTGTATTCCTGATAAATGCCTGAAATGCAAAAACACTACAAAACACGTTAAAAACACTAACAACTTGAGTACAAATCATCAATTCAAAGCTTTACGGAGCATTATAAAGTGTTATAAATGCCACTCAACAATAGTTAATCGTACAGTTATAGTCCTTGATCAACTTCAATCATCTTCTCTGTCTCATATTGAGTTCCTTTTGTGTAAATATGAATTTCAGACTTTTATGATCCGTATAAATCTTACATCTTTCTCTATATGGATAATGTCTCCAAATCTTCAAAGCGAATACTATGGCCGCTAGCTCCAAATCATGAGTAGGATACTTCTGCTCATGAGGTTTCAGTTGTCTCGATGCATATGCGATAACCTTGTCGTGCTGCATCAAAACATAACTTAATCCCTTATGAGAAGCATCACTATAGATTATAAAATTTCCTTGATCATCTGGAAGTGACAAAACAGGTGTCGTGATTAATCTCTTTTTCAATTCTTGAAAACTTTCTTCACACTTCACGTTCCATATAAACTTCTCATTTTTCATGGTAAGCTTCGTCGAAGGCGTCACAATCTTTGAGAAATCCTGAACAAATCGTCGATAATATCCCGCTAATCCTAAGAAACTTCTCACTTCTGTTGGTGTTTTTGGCCTTTCCCAATTTGTAATAGCTTTAATCTTTGCCGGTTCCACTTTGATTCCTTTAAAACTGACTATGTGCCCTAAGAACTGAACTTCCTGTAGCCAAAACTCACACTTTGGGAATTTTGCATACAACTTTTCCTTCCTCAAAATTTCCAAAGATATCCTTAAATGCTCGGCATGGTCTTCTGCTGACTTTGAGTAAATCAAAATATCATCTATAAACACAATGACGAATTTGTCCAAATGTTCCTTGAAAATTATGTTCATCAAGTCCATAAACGTTGTTGGAGCATTGGTTAATCCAAAAGACATCACTAAAAATTCATAATGACCATACCTTGTTCTGAAAGCTGTCTTCGATATATCTTCTGGTTTAATCTTCAATTGGTGATATCCGGATCTCAAATCAATCTTGGAAAATACTTTGCTTCTTTCAAGTGATCAAACAAATCATTACTTCGAAAAAATAGATACTTATTCTTGATAGTAAACTTATTGAGCTTCCGCTAGTCGACATATAATCTCACGCTTCCATATTTCTTCTTGACAAATAATACTGGTACACCCCATGGGGACACACTGGATCTAATCACTCCTTCTTCTAATAATTCTTACAATTATTTGGCTAACTCCTTCATGCCATTCTGTACGGGCCTTGGATACTGGTACCGTTCCAGGTGCTAAGTCAATCACATTATCAATTTCTTTATTTGGAGGAAGTTCTGGTAACTCGTCTGGAAACACGTCTAAAAACTCATTGATTATTAGGAATCTTCAAGTTTTGTTGGCTCCTGACTTCTATTTATCAACATAGTGCTCACATCTTTTGTCACCGTAACCCTTTTAGTTCGAATCATGGTTAAAAACTTCTTTACTTGCCTTCAACCTCTAAACGTCACCACTTTCTCATCCGGCGTCTTCAGAATTATCTTCTTATTATGACGGTCTATCTGAGCATCATGCTTAAATAGTCAGTCTTTTTCCTAGAATAATGTCAAATTCTCATATCTTAAATGGTATCAAATTAGCACGAACTTATTGCCATAAATCTCAATTTCACCATTGGTACACACTTAGTTAACAATTATACGTTCTTGATATGCTAGTTTTATAGTCATGATCTCATTTAATGGTTCAACTGGACAATTCAACTTTTCAACAAAATCTCGAGAATTAATTGATCGAGTTGCTCCCGACCCTACTGACACTTTAGCACATAAGGAATTCACAGTAACTATTCTGCCATCACATCTGTACTATAAATAATATATTTCACAGACATATCATAAATTCTCGCTCTTAGAGACTTATTCATTATCGGAGTAGATACCTTGATTCTTAGCGCATCATGGACTGAGGCTGGCGATTTACAATCCTTGCCATATGCCCTGGTTTTCCATACTTGAAACACATAAATCTCATATCTGGAACTTTGCCTGCTTGATTCTTTTTGTTTGGAAAATGTTCGTAAAGAATAACAGTGCAACAAAACAATTGGAAGGATTTTTGATTTAATAAATTTATAGTAGAAAAGGAAATAATGAGTAATGATTTGAATATAAATGAGACAACCACATTGGTACTTAAGATGGTCAGTCTTTCACACCATATGGAATACAACACATGATTAGGTGGCGTTCCACCAAACTTTTCGTCATTCTGACAAAGCGTCACACCATAATACTGCTTGTCTCAATTAAAGAACAAACTTGAGGGGAAAAATGATTTGGAAAGGAATACAACCATCTTTTTTTTCTTATCACCTCATAGAACTTTTAATGAAAGAAGTTCATACTTATTCAAAAGTCAAGAAGAATATACACAATAGTACTGTAGAAAAGAATGATACTGTTGGTCACCATCCATATTTCACTTATATACACCTTCAGAGCTTGTTCGATCAATAGATTCCATTCGAATCATATAATAACTTTAGAAAGTCCGCTGAAATGCCTTCATAAATTAAGCACCATAATAGATTCTTATTAAATCTTGTGTTTTTAGCGTCGTACCTGCACGTGTAATACTTTAATAATTTGACCATAATCACGCTCTTACAGGATTTACAATCATAATTTCAAATTTTGTGTATGCGACTTAAAATAACCACTGATCATTCAACATATCAACTCTTTTGCTAATAATGTTCTTCCTTTAGAAAAGTCTGGAAATTTGCTCAACCTTCTTCGATCATGCTCATACTTCTTTTAAATTAACGAATTCTTTAAAATTTAATCATCTAAGGAATTGGGTAAATAATGTCTCCGCATGCTGAATCTGTTGTTAACATTCTCAAACAAGATTTGTACTCCTTTATCGTGAAAGTTTGAAACTTCTCCATCATAACGGGTCCACTTGGGCCCTTTGAGTCTACAATACTAAATCTGGAATAAGTATTCTTCTAGGTAATCCGGGTCTTATAACAAACAAGAAACTCAAGTAGTAATTTGACAACCTATTTTTAAAACTGATTTTATTCAAATGACTTTTGGAAATTTTGTTACAAAAATCTTTTTTGAGAAATTGTTTAAAATTGAAAATTGCATATATGGTCGTCAATACTATATGAGTTGGTTCTTGTCCTCCTTAACCATACCAAGGTACCAAATTAAAGAAACAATCACGTAAAGGTCCATCCACTTCACTCTATCTTCTGCCCCTGATTGGGTCTATCTTGCCTGCATTAGTCGATAAAAACTTCGGTTACCGTTGCATATTATCTTATTCGTAACTTCACTTCAAGTCTATTGATAAAACAAAGTCTAATGGTAACACTCCCATCATCATTTTTGCTATTGCTAAGCACAATAGGTCTATCTAATAGTCAACAAATCTATTCTCTAAAACAAAGTCCGCTGATATCACATCACATTGCTACTATACATATCACATTTGTCATAACACCATCATCTAACTTCAAGAAAACTCTGGATCTTCAATCTTCTCAAACTCCTTTAAAACCCATCTAGCCCACTCCACAAGATAATCATGGGTGGCATACTCACTAGTGGCTCCATATAACCTAGTAGCAGCAAGAAATATCATAGTTGATGTGGAAATTGATTTCTATTTCTTGCTATCCATTTATACTTGTAAGGAATATCATAGTTTGTACTATGATTATTATCAAATAAAACCTTCTTTAAAGAAAGTTAGTGTAATTCCTTCTAGTATAAATTCTGATGCAAAGTCTGATATAAAGTCTGATAAAAAGCATGTTAGCATAAACTCTGAAACTAAATTCGCTGCAAATGCTAACAAACTTAATAAGGCCAAAGGATCCAAGCAAGTATGGGTCCTTAAAACTAACCAATAGTGGTCTTTGTGATTGCAGGGCAACAGGAAAAACATCCTAGTTCTGGACAGTAAATTTTCAGGACATATGACTGGAAATAAAGCCCTGCTATCAGACTTTGTGGAGAAAGCTGGCCCAGGAGTTTCTTATGGAGATGGCAACATGGGAAAGACTCTGGGATATGGCAATATCAATCTTGGGAATGCCATCATTGAATCAGTAGCTCTTATCTCAGGACTTAAACACAATCTGCTAAGTGTTAGTCAAATCTGTGACAGAGGTTATCATGTGGATTTCTTTAAAGAACACTGTGAAGTTGTAAGTAATTCTACAAGCAAAGTGGTTCTGAAAGGTTACAGACATGGTAACATATATGAAGCTAAACTTTCAACAAATTCTGATGGTTCTGCAATCTGTCTGTTAAGAAGAGCATCAATTAAAGAAAGCTGGAATTGGCACAAGAGACTCTCTCATTTAAATTTCAACAATATAAATGAGCTAGTAAAGAAAGATCTTGTGAGAGGACTGTCAAAATCAGTATTTGCTCCTGATGGTCTTTGTGACTCATGTTAAAAGGCAAAATAAAGAAAATCTTCATTCAAGAGCAAAACTGAATCCTCAATTCTTGAGCCTTATCACTTACTTCATGTTGATCTATTTGGTCCAGTCAATGTCATGTCTATTGCAAAGAAGAAATATGCTATGGTTATAGTGGATGAGTTCACAAGATACACTTGGGTGTATTTCTTGCACAAGAAGAATGAAACTGCATCTACTCTAACTGATCATGTCAGATAGCTGGATAAGTTAGTCAAAGATTCTGTTAAAATAATAAGAAGTGATAATGGCACTGAGTTCAAGAATTCAATCATGAAAGAGTTCTGCAAAGAGCATGGAATAAATCAGGAATTTTCTGCACCTGGAACTCCACAGCAGAATGGGTTGTAGAAAGAAAGAACAAGACTCTTATTGAAGCTGCACGAACTATGCTTGATGAAGCAAAGCTACCAACCTATTTTTGGGCTGAAGCTGTGCAGACTGCTTGTTTTACACAGAATGCTACACTCATAAATAAGCATGGAAAAACACCATATGAGATGGTAAAGAAAAAGAAGCCAAATCTGAAATACTTTCATGTATTTGGATGCAAGTGTTTTATTCTTAAGACTCATCCTGAACAGCTGTCAAAGTTTGATCTAAAAGCTGATGAAGGAATTTTTGTTGGATATCCACTTTCCACAAAAGCCTTCAGAGTCTACAATTTAAGAACAAGGGTTGTCATGTAATCTATCAATGTATCATTTGATGATAAAAAGATTACTGGACTTGAAGATTTCAATGATCATGATCAGCTGAGATTTGAAAATGAAGATGTAAATTCTGATTCTGTAAATTCTGATGACCTAAATCCTGATCCTATAAGTTCTGATGGGTTAAATTCTGATGTCATTGAAACTGTGGTGATTGCTCCAAAGAAAAATGCACCTGTTCAAGGGGAGCAAGCTGATGATCATACCACATCTCAAGACTCTCAAGAAGCATCAGAACCTGTCACTGGTTCTTCAAGTTCTGATTCATCAAGTTCTGATAATTCTGGAAACTCTGATTCTTAAATTCCTGAAGGATCCAACTCAAATTCTGGAATCTCAGAGAGCATAACTTCAGGGGGAGCATCAGAAAATGCTGATGGAGACAGCATGGATCATGGGGGAGGATCCAGTTCTAGAGATCAACTTCCATCTGCAAGGAAGTGGACTAAATCACACATACCTTACTTAATAATTGGAGATCCTGAAGCAGGTGTCAGAACTAGAACAAAAACATCAAATGAATGTCTCTATCATTCCTTTCTATCTCAGACTAAACCAAAGAAAGTGGAAGAAGCTCTTCAAGATGCTGATTGGGTGCAAGCAATGCAGGAAGAGTTAAATGAATTTGAAAGAAATAAAGTCTGGACCCTAGTGCCAAGACCAAAGAACAGATCTATTGTTGGTACAAAATGGGTGTTCAGAAATAAAACTAACAGTGATGGCATAATTACAAGAAACCAAGCAAGGCTGGTTGCTAAAGGTTACTCTCAACATGAGGGTATTGACTATGATGAAACATTTGCTCCAGTTGCTAGATTGGAAGCCATAAGGATCTTTTTGGCGTATGTTGCTCACAAGAAGTTTAAAGTCTTTCAAATGGATGTGAAAAGTGCTTTTCTCAATGGAGAATTGAAAGAAGAGGTATATGTTGAACAACCTCCAGGATTTGTAGATCCAAAACTTCCTAATCATGTCTACAGACTTGATAAAGCACTCTATGGCCTTAAGCAAGCTCCAAGAGCATGGTATGAGACTTTAGCTCAATTTCTTCTAGAAAGTGGATTTACCAGAGGCATAATTGATAAAACTATATTATACCTCAACCATGGAAATGACTTACTTTTGGTACAAATATATGTTGATAATATCATCTCTGGTTCCACAAATGCCAAACTCTGTGAAAGGTTTGCAAAACTAATGCAGTCAAGATATCAAATGAGTATGATGGGAGAACTTAGCTATTTTCTGGGACTTCAAGTCAAGCAAACTGAAGAAGGTACTTTTATAAATCAATCCAAGTACACCAGAAATTTACTCAAGAAATTTTGGAATGCAAGACTGTTCAACTGCGTCCACTCCCATGGCCACTGCAACCAAGATAGATAAAGATACTAGAGCATCAGTAGATATTACTAACTACAGAGGTATGATTGGCTCTTTACTCTATCTAACTGCAAGTAGACCTGATATCATGTATGCTACCTGTCTTTGTGCAAGATTTCAGGCTGATCCAAGAGAACCTCATCTAATAGCTGTGAAAAGAATTTTCAAGTACCTCAAGGGTACAGCTGATCTAGGATTGTGGTATCCTAGGGAATCAGATTTTAAGCTAATAGGTTACTCAGATGCAGATTTTGCAGGATGCAAAATAGACAGGAAAAGTACTTGTGGAAGCTGCCAATTTCTTGGAGGCAGATTGGTTTCTTGGTTTAGCAAGAAACAGAAATCAATTTCCACATCAACTGCAGAAGCAGAATATATTGTAGCAGGAAGCTGTTGTGCACAGATTCTTTGGATGAAGAATCAGTTACTGGACTATGTGTAACACCCCTAAATCCGAGGTCGGGGATCCGGGTTGTCACGAGTTTCATTTCCCTTAATAAAACTCAATCTTAATAAACAACCAACTACTGCGTATTGTGACCCCACAATATACACACACACCACAAGTTATAGTCTCAGAGATGAATACCAAAAATAACACAAGTCATTTTATTCCACAATTATAAATCATTATACCTTAAAAGGGTTTCTGAATAAATTTACATTTTCTTTGCCATTATTATAGTTCATAAATATACATAAGTCTGGTACATCAACAGTTGAAAATCTAGCCTATTGGTAGTTCCTACCTCAGCTACAGCGGCATCAACGCCTACCGGAAACTGCGGAACATTTCCTATCCGCTCGCGAATTGGGAGCTTGGTCCTGTTCATCTTGTCTAGTTATTGTTGTGTGATGAAAGAAGAAAGCAAGGGTGAGCAACAAGCCCACCAAAATAATATGTATAAAAATTAACAATATATGAGCATCTTCATAGTACTCATGAAAGTCTTGGTCAAGCAGAAATGAACCAAGTTTGATATCTTAATGCGACGAAGTCGCAAAATATTCAGTATATATACATATATACTTCTCAAAATCTTTGAAATCCTCTGACATGTATAATATACACAGAGTTCCAATTTATAACTGTATAAAGATATCATTGCAAGGTGATCTCATATATCTAACCTTGTCTCAAATTTTTTCTAAAAATCTTTGTCATGCATAAGATAATCATTTACTAGATATAAGTTGAAAAGATGAAGTTACAAGATACTCCAATATACTTATATCTTTTTCGAATACTACTTGAACTACCACCGTTCAAGGTATAAATAGTTCATCCCACAGATGAAGTTACAAGACAAAACTTGTATAGAGTCAATCTCTGAAATATCATCAAAATGAAATGAAGTTACGAGATACTTCATTTGATGAAAACATTATTTTGAAAACTCGACCCTGCCAACACTCAACAATCGCCCAACCGTAGCCTTTCTATCGAAGTGCTCTGGGTAGTGTTGCAGAAATATCTAAATGGATGATGAACTCATTACGGGAGTATGCCGCGCCAAGAAGACCACTCACGATGATCAGTCGCAGTAGTGCAACCCCACCATTTTCTACATGTAGAGGAGAACAGTCGGATTTACTTGTCAACCGAACACTGGACTCCTAAGGAATGAACCGTCTTAGCGGAACTTTCTGGCCATTTGGGCCAATATAATAAGGCTGGGCCGGCGCCACTCGACCACTTACGCCACTCCTAGTTCAGATGAAATCCATGACTCTGAAACATAAAGCTCGTCCCCCCTTTCCCCAAGTAGAAACTTGTTGATACGGCTCCACCAAGAAGTCGTATCTAGTTGGAAAGGAAAACTCACCGATATTTCCCAGGCGATGCCTGTTAATAGATTAACTTATTCCAAGAATTTTACTTCCCGAGTGTTGGGTAAGTAATCAAAAACTCTTTTACCAAAAAAACAACCTTGTTGCGAATATAAAAATATATCACGGAGCCGGATCCCTTAGATTTTTGAGCGAGTATTTAAATTCCCTTCTAAAGGAAGATCTTAATTTTAAAAACGAGTTTTGGGATCCGCTCTAACCTTCCAAAAATAGTTTTGATAAAGTTTGAAAATAATCTCTAGAAATATTTAAAGTAAGAATGATTTGATCGTATCAATCGTTTTCCGAATACTTGGCAAATATCGAAACATTATTCTTTAATAAAATAAAGAATATTATTTAATAAAATAAGCGGAGTCATAAGTCCTCAATGAATATTCAAAATAATATTCATTAAATAAATAAGCGGAGTCATAAGTCCTCGAATGAATATTCAAAATAATATTCATTTATAATATAAAACTATCGAATAAACATTATTCGTTTAATAGTTTTGAAAACTATATATATATATATATATATAATATACTCGGGAACATCGCCTCCCGGTTTAGGAAAATGTTCAACTCTGGGTCCCCTATACTAAGGGTATACGCAAGTACTGCTTATCTCTAGCATAGGTATTATGCAGTTTATAATCAATTGAATCAACAATGAGATATCAAGATTACGAAACAGGCATGCTTATATATATCATATCAACATGCTCCACTATATCGCAAGACTTTGCTAATAATAATAATCATGCACTTATCACAAGATAATGCATATATATATCACAACAACAGTTATACAGGTACAAAACTTGCCTGAGTGTTCCGGGATAGACTTAAGCTTAGAGTGGGTCCGGTAACCTATGAACAACAACATAATCCGGAATTAGACCACGGTCGCTTAAGAAACTAGTCAAAACTCACTCATACCCTAACGGTCGCTTATACGCTTAACGATTTGCTTTAATCGCTTGCGTACACTCGGCTCCACCAATTTTAATAAATTAACCGTTATGAATTTTAAGGCGACTCTTTCGCGAGTACTTTACCAACTTCCTAGTCCACCTTACATAATTGTTTCGTGTTTCGATTAATTATTTACGGGTCTCAATTATGGTCTCAAAGTTACTCGAGGTTTCGGGGTTCGCTCGCGAAACGCCTTTACTTAAAATGGTCGTTTCTCCTAAACCGTAAATCGGATCTAAGCGAACGATATATCAAAACGAAGCTTGAATCATAAAATTTTTAAGCATGGTAATGGTAAGTTCATGGAAGTGAGTGTTCGTGTGCAAAATTTATGCACAAAACAGTCTAAGGAAAATTGGACATTACGACGGCTATAACTTAGCGATTCCCAATTTTTTTTCAAGACCACAACCATACCAAACCAACCCAACAATCAACATACTACATTATAACATTCCAAACAGCCCCTCAACTTCATCATAAACCAAAACAAGTTCTCACAATCATCCATTTACATAATAACTCATAACTTCCATTTAAAGTTCATAACTACTCTAAAATCATACAAACATCCAAGAACTCTTAAAGAACAAGTTTAAAACTCATGGTATGGCTTAAACACAAAGAGGGGAAGAGGTTATACCTTCCTTGGAGAGTGGGTAATGCTTAACAAAGCTTAAATAATCCTTAACTAGCCTTTTAATGATTAAAACCTCAAAACAAAATCAAGAACACAAAGTTAATTCTTGAAACACTATTCCCCTGAACCGTAAAACGTTAAAAACAGGTATGGAAATCAAGAAGGTGAGGATAGTGGTTACCCTAATTGTGTATAGCTTCTCGAGGGCTTCAATTTGATAGGTAGAATGCGCAAAATGGCCAAGGGAAACTCAAGATACAAGCTTTTCTTTCTCCTCCATTTTTACTCTCTTTTCCTCTCGGGTTTTTCAAGAAAAAAAGGATGAAGTAGTCTTTGGCTTGCTTGGTTGATTTTGAATAATGTGTCCAAATGTGTGGTTTGATAATATCTATACTAATCCACTTGTTTAAAGTGATTACATCATCTTAGTGACATCATTCCCTTGCCAAGTGTTGGCTAATTGTGGTGGATGGTATCTTAAGCTCTTAACCACTTATTTTAGCTTCTCTTGGAAGCTTTCTCCCCATACTACTTGCATGCATTCGTCCTTGATCATTAAATTATTTTACGGCTCGTTTATCGCTCAATATCATTGATCGTTCGAGGAAATGTATCCGTGATTTTATTACTTGGGTTCCCCTAACCTTTATCAATATTTTATATTCCTTTTATGATCCTCTCTTATAATCCTTGAATTTAAATCCCTTTAATTATGTTACCTTATACTCAATTCTTTCGGTATCTGGTGGATTTTCGGGAAAAATCAAAGTTTTCGAATCCGAATTCTGACGACCTTTACATACACTCATTTACTTTATGGAATACTAACATGATCTTAGAATTTCCATAACAATACTCCTATATAGCGTGGTCTGATAATTTTCCTTAATCAGCATCATCAGCAGAAAGTTACTATTCATCAGTGTTTCAAAAATTCCAAAAATTGGGGTTATTACACTATGGGTTAGAATTTTCTAAAATACCCATTTACTGTGATAATCAAAGTGCTATTGCTATGACAGGAAATCCAATTCAACACTCAATGACAAAGCACATCAGCATTAGGTACCATTTCATAAGGGAACATGTGATGGAAGGTACAGTGAAATTGCATTTTGTTACAACAGATCAACAACTAGCAGATATCTTCACAAAACCACTATGTGAAGCTACTTTTACAAGACTGGTAAATGAACTTGGAATGGTTTCAGGTTCTTTCTTAAAATTTGTTTAGTTTTTGTTCTCATGCATCAGACTTTATGATCAGTGTTTACAGATTGTCTTATCTCCATGTAATATGTGCTTAAATTGTAACATATTAAATACTAATTGTTATCTGATGTGATTCTATAAACTCTGAAAGTGTTTTGAATGTTCTGTGACTATTCACTCCAATGAGGATTATCTTATTAGATGCTGACTTAGTAGTCTTTAAAAATTATGTATCCCATGTTTGAATTAGTTGTTTATGTGGAAATCAATAACACAAGCAAATTCTGATTTTGATCTTAGTCAAATTTACTTTGTGTATCTTATTACTAAGTCACAAACTAGATTATTGCTACTTATCTGTCAAATTTTGATGTCAGTAAATCTTAAGGATGAACTACATGCTTGATAAGCCTCACTTATCTGAAGAAAATAAAAGAGAAAAGAAAAATTGAAATCAGGTACTCCTTTGAGATCTAGAGTAAATATGTGAAAGGGAAGACCCAAGTGCATTACCGGTATTAAGTAATATGCATTAGAAAAGCAAATTTTTCTTGGTGACTTTTCACATTCTCTGATTACTGGAGAAATATTCTGATAACAGCATAAATTGTGATAGTAGTTGTAAATCATTTACACAGAGAAGCCACTGTAAAAAAAATGTCAAAAGATGCATAAAATGAGCACAAACAGTTGAGGTGGATTCTTGCATAAATTTATTCTATAGTAGACTTCAAAATTAAAGACAGATTTTAAGCACTTGTCTTAGTTATGCCTTATTTCTAAGATATACTGAAGTTTATCAGACTTTAATCTTTATCTGATCATTTGCAAATACACACACTTTCACGCCACATGAATGATGAAAATTACTGTGGTGATTAAGTTGTTTCTGATAAACAGTTAAGTATTATTTGCATAAATTCTGAGGACAAGTTCTGATTATGTTCTGATGATTAAACTCTGAAGAAGCCATTCAGTATTTATGTGAAGAAACACAGAAACAGACATTCACTTTCTGAGTACAGAAGCCATATTTTGATGACCGTTAAATCTGATAATAGTCAAGTTCTGATGCAAATCCTGATGGAAACTCTAATGCTTATGTGGCATTATTTATTTACTCGACTTATTTTAGTATTTACTCTAACGGTTATATTTTG
Organism: Apium graveolens; assembly: GCF_009905375.1. NCBI lineage: Eukaryota > Viridiplantae > Streptophyta > Magnoliopsida > Apiales > Apiaceae > Apium > Apium graveolens. Next base: position 43,250,644 of record NC_133653.1, read on the forward strand.
TCAGAAAATAATTAAGTGAGATAAAAACAGTGATAATCATTTGGTTAATGGGTTGCGTGTTTGTTTTGGTAACAACATATGAGCAATAATTACTGCACGTTTACCGTGACCACTCATTACTGTTTTGACTATTTCCATGATGCCAGGTGTAAGGTGTCTGTTCTGCTTCACAAATATAGCCGTTGTCACGTGGAGTGTATAAATAAGAGATTTAAAAGATTTTATAATCTTTTACCTCCTTTTCTTATTTTCTAATCTCTCTTATTCTCTCTCACTCTCTAATATTCTCTGAAGCTATTTCTTATAGGCATTTTATCAAACACCTTGCAAACACACAACTTTTCACTTAATTTCTTATAGATATGGCACCTAAGGATCTAATTTATGATGGAGCCAAGTTGGTCCCCAACAACTACATGGCTATTCTCAACAAGGACGAGGCTCCTTCAGAACTTCACTTCATTCAAGACTTTTTATCTCGAAGTGAAATTGGGTATGCTCTGACCCAACCACATATTCTCTCAGGCAAGCAAATTCTATAGTTTTGAAGGTCTGGGGTATATGATGATGGTGGTGAAAATGGGTCTCCAAGTATCATTTTCACAACTGGAGAAGATGAGCATCTGGTTACCTTGTCCACTGTTCGACAAGCATTGCATCTACCAGAAAACTGTACTTACAGTTCACAAGTTGGGGAGCCAGCTCTTTAACAGATGATGGCAAATCTTGGCTATGAGAAATCTCTGTCCAAGCTGGGACAACTGAAGAGGCCCCACATCAGGAGGGAGTGGAGTTTCTTTTTCGATTGCATCACCAAAGCCTTTGCCAACAAGTGCTCCAACTTTGATGCTATACCAATCATGAGTCAGCAAATTGGGTATGCTCTTCTTCATCAAACCCATTTTGATTATGCTAGTGTTGTGCTAGGTTTTATAGGTGATAGGATGAAAGAAGATAGCAACATAGTATATTTTGTTAGATTCTGTCAACTTATATACAGTTTATGTTGCTCTGATGCACCTCAAAACTTTAGTGAGACAATTGAACCCTTTAAACTTCACAAAAGGGCTTTCACAGACTTATTATCTACTGATAATAAGAAGGATTTACTAAGACCCCTCCAAATTCCTCAATCTGTTAAACAATTCTTAGTAAATGCTGATCCTCACTCATACAAATCTATATATCCTGAAGTTGCACCTACACAGCCTTCCACTAATCAAACAGCACAATCCTCTCAACCACAACCATCATCACCTACTATCAGAACCTCACCTCTCAAATCCAAATCTAAACTACAATCTGGTACATCTCAACAAGTGCAAGTTGTGAAATCTGCTACATCATCTAGGCCCATAACCAAAAGGACTATCTCTGTGCCTAGATCTCCACCAAGGAGAAGAAGATTGATAATTCTGAGAGATGAATCTGATGAGGATGAATAAGTACAGGTTTATGCATCAGAACCTGTGACAATAGCAGCTGAAGAATCAATTCTTCAGAAGGAGATAGAAGCTGAAGAGGTAAATACTCAGAAAAAGAATGAAGCTGAGGCTTCTGGGATTTTGAAAAGGAAAAGAACTTCAAGTTCTGATGTTGCTCAAGCAACTCCTTCACAACCAAAGTCCAGATCAAAGAAGAAGAGAGCAGGTGTGAGAATAACACAAGCTCAATATGAAGAAGCTGAGGAAGGGGATCAGGAATCTATGATCTCATCAGAACCAATAGTGATTGAAGCTCTACCTCAACCTGAAGACACTGTTCCAGACACAGTGATCACACCTCCTATCTCTCCATTCAAGGAAACTGCTACAGTTGAAGATTCAGGATTAAGTCCTGAAATTGATATTCACAGGTTGAACATTCCAACTTTGTTGTTTCTGGAAGCACCACAAGCACAAGAGTCAACTCCACCTGTTTCTCCAATAAATGCTGATATTCCTACTACTCCAATTCTGAATTTGGAACCAGAAACATATGAAGTTATTCCAGAATCTCCTTCAGTTACACACACTCTTGTGTTGTCAGAAGATGATGAGCTTTCCTCATGTTTTGGAGAATCAGCTCCAGTAAACAATCCAAATCCAATTCTTGGAAAGGAGGAACTGTTGAAATTTGTTGAAGAAGATGCTCCTGTTCCTTGGGAAGAAACTCACAGAGGAGTTGAATGGACCAAGAAGTGGAATGAATCTGATTTCATTCCCAGCTCAAATGTTCTGAAAGATCATGTTGCAAAAGCTGATGAGTTGCTGACAAACTCTGATTTCAAGACACAACTTAAAGTCACAACACTTCAAGGTCTACACTCCACAACTCAAGCAAAGGTTGATAAAATTCAAGAAACAGCTGATAAGCTGGACATGGAGATTAAACTAGACAAAAAGAGGTTTATCAGACCTATTCAAGAGAAAGTGGAAGCAATTGAGAAAGCTCAAGAAAAGCAACAGGCGAAACTGGATGAGGTCTTACAGAATCAAGCTGTTCAACAAACACAACTGAATGAAATCCAATCTTCAGTAGAACTACTTCTTTCTCTACTCCTATCAGATGATGCCAAAAAGGGGAGAAGGTAGTTAAATACAAATGCTCAACTAGTCAAGTACTGAAGAAAAAGGATGATAAAGAAGATGACCAGGGAAACCCTAGCAAGGGCAGAGGTCAAGATTAAGAAAAGCAAAGAAGCAAAGTTTCTTCACAGAAACTAATAATGATTCTAGCAAATTTTCTACACAGAAGAATTCAAGTTCTGAAACTGTAAATGCTCAAACTCTGATAGCAAGTTCTGATAATCAAAATCTGATATCAAGTTCTGATGTTCTCATTCAGTTTGGAAGTCAAGACTCTCAGAAGTTTTTACAAACTTTGAAGCTTAAGGGAAGGGAGACTACTGTCTATTATAAGGATCCCAAGATTCAGACACTTGATGAAGAAATTGCTGAAAGATTGTTTCTCAAGGATAATCCTGGAATGGATTTAGAGACTCTAAAGGAGGAAGAAGCTAGATTTGCAGCTGAGAAGACAAAGATTTAGTCTAAAGCTTCTAATGCAAAGAAACCTCCAAGGCCTAAGGAAAAAGGCATTGTGATCAAAGAGAAGTCAACTTCTCAGGCATCAAAGCCCAAGACAAGATCACAAGTTGAAATTGATCCCAAGGCAAAAGGGAAAGGAAAGATTGATGAACCAATAAAGAAACAGGAGATGAAGATTACTCAAATCCTGATGGATCCTGTGTGTAAAATGGTTCAGGTTTTTGATGATACAGCTGCAGAAGATGAAACTGTTGAAACTCTGAAAAGAAAGAAGATAACAGAAGAATCTAAGGAAACCTCTAACATAGCTCAAGTTGTTCAGAGTGAAGACATTTCAGAACAATACGGTATAAATGAAACAGCAAATCCTGATCAAGTCATCAAGACATCAACCTCTGAAAGAGCTCAAGTTGATTTGAACAAGATGACAATTGCTGATAAGAAGAAGCTGTTATGGAAGAAAGCTACTCCAGTGGAACCTAAGACCAATCTAATGATTAATCAACTTGCAACATTTGGGTTAAGAGCCAAGCAACCTAGAGACAAAGCTGGATTAGGTTCTGAAGATGAAAAGATACAAACATGAGTAGAAGTTACTCTCAGAGATCCATTCATGTTGACAGACAAACCATATGAAGAAATCAAACAAAAGCACCTTGACAAAGTGCTGTTTGCTCAAATTGTGATGGATGCTCATGATAAAGATGACCTGAAAGAGAAATTGATCTTATTTCTCAATGATGGAAGAACTTACAGACTAGCAGACTCTGATGTGCTAAAGAAGTCTGTCAAAGAGCTTCAACATATTCATTATCTTCTGGAAGTTAAATATGATATTACAAGAAGATGGTCAGATTATATTCTGAAGGCTATAAGAGATCTTCTCAGAATCTCTGGTTCAAAAGCTTCTGAATACACTCCAATGATCACTGAAGATGATGGAAGAGAAATTCCTATAAGGAAGAATTCTGCCAAGGTAGAAGTAATTCTGACAGGAAGATGCCTATGTTACAATGAAGACTCTTCACATCCTAGAGATATCAGACTTGGTGATGGACTTGAAAGAACATCAATTCCAGCACTCAGAACAACCATTTATCAGATGGGTGATACTATAGATGAAGAACTGATTCAAGTCAAAGCACAGTTAGTTAAAGTTCTGAGGAATGCTGAGGACAGACTGGTAAAAGACTTTACAAGGAATCACTTTGGATTCAGATTGATCCAGTGATATTGGTAAAGCTACATGTACTGTAAGTTGTAGTTAGTTGTCTAATTAAACTCTCATTGCATTTGTACTTAAATGTTTTTGACATCATCAAATCTATTAACTTGTATATTTTTCATAATTTACAAGTTGGGGGAGATTGTTAGATATATTTGTGATGTCATGTCTAATCTGTTGTGTTTAGTTTCAGAACTTAATATCATGACTTATCAGGACTTACTGGAAATCAGAACTTACTGAAGTCAGAACTTATATCAGAACTTAAGGCCGTCAGGATTTATATCAGGACTTAAGTGCGGGTACTTCAGATAAGGAATGCAGCTGATTTACAAGAGAGGATTTGGACTAAAACAAAAGAAGATATGTATGAAGAGTTGGACAGCTAGAGGACTACAGAAGATAATATCTAATTGATATATTTTAGGAGACAGAATTATATTCCATATCAATTAGAAGATATCTTGTAACTGTGTACTATATAAACACAGCTTAGGGTTTACACTATATGTGTTATCATTCTCGAGAATATTATTCTTTATAACCCTAGCAGCTCTTAGTGATATTGTTCATCACTGAGAGAGTAGTTTAACCTACTTTGTAACAGAGCTTATTATACTGAATAAACTTGATTACTGTTACATACTTGTGTTTTAAATCGATTTGATTGTATAAAAACTATATTCAACTCCCTTCTATAGTGTTGTGTGACCTAACAGGGTAATATGTCCAAGAGGGATGAGATGCCTCTTAATGTGCTTCTCGAGGTTGAAGTCTTCGATGTTCGGGGAATCGACTTTATGGGGCCGTTTATCTTATCTTGCAATAATCAGTATATCTTGCTGGCGGTCGATTATGTGTCGAAATGGGTTGAAGTCAAGGCTTTGCCGAGAAATGATGCGAAGGTAGTGCTTAATTTTCTTCATAAGCAGATATTCACACAATTTGGGACTCCAAGAGTCATAATCAGTGACGAGGGGTCGTATTTCTGCAATCGCAAGTTCACTGCCATGATGCAAAGGTATAATGTGAATCATCGTACTGCTACAGCCTACCATCCCCAGACAAATGGTCAAGCTGAAGTGTCTAACAGAGAGATCAAGTGTATTCTAGAGAAAGTTATGTGTCCATCAAGGAAAGACTGGTCTTTGAAGCTTGATGAAGCTGTTTGGGCGTATAGAACAGGTTATAAGACTCCATTAGGAATGTCGCCATTTCAGTTGGTTTATGGTAAAGGGTGCCATTTACCTATGGAACTCGAGCATAAAGCGTATTGGGCTTTGAAGAAGTTGAATCTTGATCTGGATGCAGCTGGTAAGAAAAGAATGCTTCAATTGAATGAACTCGACGAATTTCGGCTTTAAGCGTATGAGAACAACAAAATGTATAAGGAGAAAGTCAAGAGGTGGCACGATAGGAGTCTAGTGCTCAAATCATTTGTGTCGGGCCTTTCATAATCAAAACTGTGTTTCCGCATGGAGCTGTGGAGATTTTTGAGAATGATCCAGGCCAAGCATTCAAAGTAAATGGTCAGAGGTTGAAGTACTACTATGGGGATACGGCAAACCGCGAGGTGGTTAGAGCCGTTTTATTTTCTACTTGATCTCGAGATTCTACGTCAAGCTAACGACGTAAACCAAGCGCTTCTTGGGAGGCAACCTAAGTTTGTTGTACATTAGTAGGTAGAGAAGTAGAAAGAAAGGAGAAAAACACAAAAAAATCAGAAAAACAAAAAAATTTAGTGCCAACTAGGCAACTACAGTAGCACGGCGCGCCCGCGCTGAAGAGCGGGGCGACCGCGCTACTTTTCTAGAAACTGGGCGCACCCGTGCTAACCTGGCACGCGCCCGCGCTGAATTGACAAAAACTGGGCGCGGCCGCGCCAAGGTAGCGTGCGGCCGCTCTGAAGTCTTGAGTTCGAAAAAAATAGCAGAATTAAGAGGAAAATCGGGACTTTTATTCCTAAATCAATTCAAACCCAATTTTTACTCTTGCACATCCCAAATTTCCCTCTCCAAATCAAACCCATTATTCCCATTATTCCCATTATCAATTCCCACTCCATTTCCATAACTAATTCTCTCCCATTCTCCTATATATACATACACTTATACACAAACTTCTCCATCACTTCTCAAACTCTCAAACACACAAATCTCTATCACATCTTCTATTCTCTAAAACTTATTCAATCTCCATGGCACCAAAGAGGGAACGAACTCAAGTTAGCAGCAGCGCCACTGATTCTTCGAGTGCAGGTGGCGTGAGGCCAAGGTTTTCAACTCCCGAGGCTGAGGCGGAGTATGTTAGGCTGTTATCGAAGCCAATAGCCAAGGAGTGTGGTTTTCTGCCATCGGGGAAAGATGGTAAGTTGTTGGAGATGATCTTGGAGATGGGCTGGGTTGCTTTTTGCGAGACACTCGCAGCTGTGCCCATGAGTGTGGTGTGTGAGTTTTATGCTAATTATAAGGCGGAGAAGAACGGTTTCATGGTGGTTAGGGGGGTGACGGTGGAGTATAGTACTGAGGCGATTCGTAGGGTGATTGAGCAGCCCGAGAGGAAGGAGGAGCAGGAGAACTGGAACGAGAAGACTCCGGAGGAGTTTAACCTGGATTTGATTGTCGCTACCATGTGTGTTCCTGAAACTCATTGATAACCTGGATTTGATTATCACAAATGAGTATGCCACGTTCCCTGCTTCGTGCATGAACAGGTTTACACGTGCATGAAATTCTTTTATTTGTGCTAACATCATGCCATCTTCTCACGTGCATGAGATTACTGTGGAGCGTGCTCGTTTGTTATGGGGTATTCTTCAGGGTGATTATGTGGATCTTGGGATGGTTATCCATCAGGGTATTTTGAGGTTCTTGCGAGGGAGTACTACGGGTTCTATACCCTATGCGTCCATTGTGACGAAGTTGTGTGCGGTGGTTGGTGTTCATTGGCCTGCACATGAGCAACTGCAGCTTCCCAGTGCTCCTATTGACATTTCTACACTGTTGAGTATGCATGAGTGGTATGGAGGGAAGCCCGATCCTAAGGGGCTTGGTTATTCATATGACCATCTTCCAGGGGGTAGGCCAGCTGATCAGACGTATGCTGGTGGTTCTTCGCAGGCCCGTCGAGCAGCTTGGAGAGCTCAGTTGGGAGAAGAGGTCGGTCCTTCGGGATCGCAGCAGCAGCAACAGCAGGAGGAAGCACAGGGCAGTGCTGGTTTGAGTTCGACGCAGTATAGGCATTTAGCTAGGAGGATGGATGCGATGCACGACATCTATAGCAGGTTTGCACATGACCTCACTCAGGCGTTGGGGATTGCATTCAGATCCACATGAGTTGACATCCAATGGCCGGTATTCGGTGAGGATGCTGAGTATCCACCTCCAGACACTCCTGACACTCCACCCCTTGAGGGTGACGACCCTGATTCCGATTAGGTATGCCTGATTCCTAGCTATTACCTTCACTAAGGACAGTGAATATTTTAAGTTTGGGGGTAGTAGTTAAGGATTTTATGTGTTTGTGTGAGTCACATATAGTTGCATATTCATGATAGTTAATTCATATAGTTGCATATTTGCCATGTAGTTTTTTTATTATTTTATTTTATTTTTATAGTTTTGTTTTATAATTTGCATATAGTTTCATGCATTTGCATAATAACATAATCCCTTAGATGATTTTTCCGATTAATTTGTAATATTGTTCTTAGTGTAGTGATGTCGTGTTTAGTGATGTTAAGTCTTATCAGGTTGATTTGCATGCTAGAAATAATTATATTTCACTAAGTGTTATAGGTTGATTAAGTGCTAGATCATGATTATGGTTTATTTGTTTGTTGGAGTTTAATCGCTTGTTTATATTTAGAATTTAGGATATTCTCGCGTGCGGCCGCGCTAGGTTGGGAAAATAAAATCCTGTTTCTTCTGGAATTTTGATCAGTTGGACTTCTAATCTGTATGGGCTGCTATATATACATATCTTATGCTCGTTTTTTATAACGAGATGTACCAGAGCTTAAGGAGAAGGTGTTGAAGGGTTTTTAGCACATAAACGCAGCGAAAACGTAAATTTAAATCTTAAAAAAACCGAAACCCTCCGCAGGATCCATGCGAAAAATAATATTTAATTCATAGTTCAGTATGTTTACCTTAAGAAGTTTTACGTTAATGGAAAGATGGAGGTCTTTAATGGCGATCCAAAAACGATGAACGGAGATCCTTAGCAGCTGCTCCTCAAGTGTGAAGCACTCCACCGGTATCCACCAAGAAAACGATGTAATGAAGGAGGAGGAGATGGAGAGAATTAGGGTTTTGTAAATCTTTTTTGGTTGAGGCAAAAATAAGGTCTATAATAGTATATTTATAGGCAAAATTTTCAATTGAAAATTTTCCCATAAAATATTATTATTATTAACCCTTTATTATTCTCACTAATAATTAAAACACCTTTTAATAATTAATCCTTTTTCTAAACACTTTAGAAATAATTCTCTCACTTGATTTAATTTCCAAAAATTAAATCCTTAATTAATAATATTAAGAACTTTTTCTTAATTAATTTATAATCAATTAAATCTCATTTAATCAATTATTAAATTTGCCAATTAATTATTTATTTCATAAATAAATAATTATCAGCCATTATTAATTAATTTCTCCACCATTAAATCATTCTCTTTTATGGTGTGACTCTGTAGGTTCAATATTAAGCTGGTAGTAGAAATAAATAATAATAAAACTATTTTATCATTATTTATATAAATTCTCTAATTCATTAAATATGATTAATTAATTAATCATATTTATTCTACATCGTGAGGGATACTTCTCAGCATATCGCGACTATCCGGATAATACGAATTCACTGCTTAGAATAATACCAAGAACCTATTCAGTGAGTAGTTATCGTGCAATTAATTCCTTCTACCCTGCAATGTCACGATTAAATACAAGGCATGGAACTTGTGTCAAGCCTATCTTATTTAATCACTTGCTTTCCCATTCACTATGCTTAGTTCTATTTAATGTAAATTAGAAACTCCTTTCTAATTTCATTCACTCTGCCCAGAGATTCCTGAACTAACATAAGTGGATCAGCATTGAACATTCTCTTCCTACACTGGAAGGGGTAGATCCTTTATTGATCATACACTATCTTCATGTACAAATTCCTATACCCAGTAGAGCCATTATAATTGTCCCTTGACACTAAGAACTAAACCAAAGCATAGTTCAGTGTACACAAGATGACTATGATGACCTCAAGTCTAAGGATACTTGTACAACTATCACTATGTGAACAACTGCTGACACGTGAGTGAACTCCATCAGTTGTTCAACTGTGTGAGTCATGTTCAGTGAACTTATTCTTTAATAAGCACCTACATACTAGCTATAGTGTCACCACACAAATGTCTATGAGAACAGACATCCTTCATAATGAAGCAAGCATAGTATGTACCGATCTTTGCGGATTATTAATTACCAGTTAGTAATCATACGACCAGGAACTATTTAAGTTTAGAGTTATCATCTTTTAGGTCTCATTATTATGATCTCATCACAATCCATAAAAAGCTTTACTCTAAACTGTGGTATATCTTATTTAAACATTTAAATAGATAGAGCCCGCAATAAAAACAAAACAAGTCTTTTATTAATATCAATGAAATCAAAACAGATTACATAAAAGTTATTCCTAAATCCTCATACATGATTGGACTTAGGACATATCTCTTTCAATCTCCCACTTGTACTAAAGCCAATCACTCTGGTATCTAATACCCATATTGTCTTTATGATGATCAAAGTGACTCTGAGAAAGTGGCTTTGTGAGTGGGTCTACTACGTTGTTATGTGTGTCAACCCTCTCGACGTTAAAATCTCCTCTATTTTCAACTCAGATTCACCACCAAAAACAAGAAAAATGTCCTGAGTCCTTCGCAAGTACTTAAGGATGTTTTTCACTGCTTTCCAGTGGTCTTCACCTGGATTGGACTGATATCTGCTCGTCACACTAATTGAATAAGCAACATCAGGCCTTGTACACAACATCGTGTACATGATAGATCCTATTGCTGAAGTATAAGGAATCTTACTCATACGCTCTCTTTCCTCAGGTGTCTTAGGAGACATTTTTTCGGAAAGGGACACTCCATGGCTTATCGGTATGAGACCTCTTTTGGAGTTTTCCATGCTAAACCTTTTAAGCACTTTCTGGATGTATGTACCCTGGGTAAGACCTATCATTCTTCTAGATCTATCTCTATAGATCTTCATACCGAGAATGTAGGATGCTTCTCCCAAGTCCATCATGGTGAAGTTCTTTGATAGCCATACTTTGACTGATTGTAGCATCGGTATATCATTTCCTATAAGAAGTATGTCATCCACATACAATACAAGAAATGTTACCGCGCTCCCACTAACCTTCTTGTAGACACATGGTTCATCTATGTTTTTGATAAAACCAAACTGTTTGATTGTCTCATCAAAACGGATGTTCCATCTACGAGAAGCTTGCCTTAAACTATATATGGTTCGCAATAGCTTACAGACTAGGTGTTCATTTCCCTTGGAAAGAAAACCCTCTGGCTGTGTCATATATACTTCCTCTTCAAGTTCCCCATTGAGGAAGGCCGTTTTCATGTCCATTTGCCAGATCTCATAGTCGTAGTAAGCAGCAATCGCAAGCAAAATCCGAATTGATTTTAACAGGGCTACAGGTGAAAAAAAGTTTCATTAAAGTCAATCCCTTGCCTTTGTTTGAATCCTTTTGCCAGGAGCCTGGCCTTATAGGTCTCCACCTGGCCATCTGCTCCAATCTTTCTTTTGTATACCCACTTGCACCCAATAGGCTTAACACCTTCAGGCGCCTCAACCAGAGTCCATACTTGGTTGGTATACATAGATTCTATTTCGGATTTCATGACACTATGCCATTTCTCTGAGTCAACACTACTCATAGCCTCATTATAGGTCATAGGGTCGTCATCATCAATGATTGACAAATCATTGTCATTCTTAATGACATGGGAATAATACCTCTCAGGTTGGCGAGACACTCTCCCCGTCCTACGATTAGGCTGTTCCACAGAAGGTTGTTCAGTCTGAACAAGTGTTTCCACTTGATCCGTAGTAGTTTGTGCTTCTTGAACTTCATCAAGTTCAATTTTGCTCCCACTGTTTCCTTCAAGGATAAACTCCTTTTCCAAGAAGGTAGCATGTCTGGAGACAAACACCCGATGATCGGTGTAAAAGTAATACCCCAAAGTCTCTTTAGGATATCCCACAAAATTACATTTTACGGATCGAGATTCCAGCTTATCTGGGTCAACTTTCTTGACATAAGCTGGACATCCCCAAATCTTAACGTGTTTAAAACTCGATTTCCTTTCTTTCCATATCCCATATGGAGCTTGAGGAACAGATTTGGAAGGCACCTTATTCAGTAAATATGATGAGGTTTCCAATGCATAACCCCATAGGAATACTGGAAGATTCGCATAGCTCATCATGGACCGAACCATGTCTAACAAAGTTCGATTTCTCCTTTCAGATACCCCATTTAACTGTGGAGTATATGAAGGAGTCCACTGGGAGACTATACCATTTTCTTTGAGATAATCTAGAAACTCTCCATTCAAGTATTCACCACTTCGATCTGATCGAAGAGTTATAATACTGTGTTTGGTTTGTTTCTCCACTTCATGTTTATATTCTTTGAACTTTTCAAATTCTTCAAACTTTTGTTTCATCAAATACACATATCTGAATCTAGATCTATCATCTATGAAAGTAATGAAGTATGAAAATCCACCCATGGCTTGCGTAGACATTGGTCCACATACATCTGTGTGTACCAATCCTAGCAAATCTGCAGCCCTCTCTCCATGTCCACTAAATGGAGATTTGGTCATTTTACCCAATAGACAAGACTCGCATGTAGGATATGATTCAAAATCAAAGGGGTCAAGTAACCCCTCCTTATGCAATGTCTGCAGTCTATTTTCACTAATATGACCTAGCCTACAGTGCCATAAATAGGTCAGATTTTCATCATCTCGTTTTCTTTTATTAGTTTGTTCAATCTGAAGTAAATCATGCTCTACGTCACATACATACAGACCATTATTTAAAATGCCACGTCCAAAAAAGAACATTATATCTAAGGATAAAACATTCATTATTCTTAATAATAAATGAAAAACCATCCACATCCAACATAGGAATAGAAACAATATTCCTCACAATAGAGGGAACGTAATAACAATTATTCAAAATAATAGTCTTACCCGTAGGCATATGTAAACTAAATGATCCTACAGATATGGCCGCAACCCTTTCTCCATTGCCCATACATAGAATTACCTCATCTTTTTCAAGAGTCCTACTTCCCTTTAGTCCTTGCAACGAATTGCAAATATGAGAACCACAGGCGGTATCTAATACCCAAGTAGAAATTTGACCTAGTGACATATTAACTTCGATCATGAACATGCCTGAATCAGAAGCGGTAGTCTCACTACCCTTCTTCTTCAATTCTGCAAGGTAAACCTTGTAGTTCCTCTTCCAGTGCCCCAACTTGTTACAGTGAAAACAAACAGCTAAATTAGGACCAGTCAACTTGTGAGCATCTAATATGCTCCGGAGTGACAGTACAGAAGACATGACGAATATAATAAATCTGTAAATGATAAACACATAATAATACTTAACAAATATTCAATTTAATTTCAAAACACTATATGAATCGGGTCTTTATTCATAAGTGTCTCCCACTAGTTTATCGAATTTATTCAACCCCTAAGTGAAAATTAAGCATTCATAATGCTAGTGGGAATAGGGATCCTACATTCCATCACACAACCTCGGCTGTGGCACGAAACGTCATGTGATGTTCAATAGGCAGACAACTCTTGTCAATTACATCTTATGTTATTCCCTAATATAACTTTAGCCTCTTAAATAATTGAGTCACGACTGTGGCACGACAAACTCAATATTCTAAGTCAAGTCTAACCCAACATTTCGTACAATTGAATCAGTCTCCAACGGCCCACGGCTGTGGCACGTACCGACCTTTAGATTCTAATTCAATGTACACATCTCTATGTAATAGACAAGTATTTCTTATTTCGAAATCAAAGCCCTCGGCTGTAGCACGAAACGACAATGATTCAAAAATAAGAACTACTTTCTACCATGTTGGAAGGCTTTGACCGACACAAGCCCGTTGTGTTATTGGCCAATTACTACTTGATATTATTTAATTTTAGAGGGATTATATTAAGTTACAATCATAGTCATATTATAAATAGATTCTTCCTTTTAAATTAAATATTTCAAATCAATAATCGATAATCAGATGATTCCCAGATCGGGTGGAGCATTGTCAAGAGGCGTCACTTAATAACCCTTTCTTACTGATAGAAATATGTTGTTGACAGAATCATCCTTTCTCTCAATATTGAAAATTCATATTCAATTGCGTGTTTCATAAACACAATAATCTCATGATCGTATTCATAATATTTATTGTTAAGGCAAGAAACGATTCCTATTCTAGATTTTATAGAGCACACCTTATATTGATTTAAGTTCACCTAAATCTATCATCGCATGGTAAACATAGGCATATATCTCATATATAAAATTAAATAAACAAGTAAATGTAAAGTGCAATAAAGTAAATATGTTTGGTTATGGCCCCATCCTATGTGATATTTATCAAGCTCATGATAAAGATCAAGGTCAATCTAATATGGTAATGGAAATAAATACAACTACTTATTACGTAAGTCTTCTTCTTTGTTTAGACATCTTGTATGCCTCGTCTTCTTCTTTGTATCACCTCCATTGGATAGCCTTCTTGAGTCTTCAATTACATTACATGATTGAAAGTAAAACTAATCTAATGAACTTACAAGAATAACTCGAGTTACATTCGAGATTTATGATTACAAAGATTGACGACGTGCAAGTCGTATTTAAAACCAAAACCAAAACCATTACACTAAGGTCGAAAGGCCATAACCATCCACCATGCTCATACAACACATAAAAGCATGTTAAAACATATAATCTGATCTTAACATATCATATTATCCATGATCTAATCATAAAAAGAAAATATGACAAAAATCATAAAAATCAGAATCAAATCAGAAAAACAAGAATCACTGTTCACATGAATATCATATATTCAAAACCATACATATATAAGCATATTATATCAACATCAAATCATGGCGAATCACGTACATGCTCATATATCGAAAATAGTTAAACACATAAACGAATTGAAAACTTTTCACAAGTAGCTCTGATGCCATTGAAGGGTTTTTAGCACATAAACGCAGCGAAAACATAAATTTAAATCTAAAAAAAACCGAAACCCTCCGCAGGATCCATGCGAAAAATAATATTTAATTCGTAGTTCAGTATGTTTACCTTAAGAAGCTTTACGTTAATGGAAAGATGAAGGTCTTTAATGGCGATTCAAAAATGATGAACGGAGATCGTTAGCAGCTGCTCCTCAAGTGTGAAGCACTCCACCGGTATCCACCAAGAAAATGAGGTAATGAAGGAGGAGGAGATGGAGAGAATTAGGGTTTTGTAAATCTTTTTGGTTGAGGCAAAAATAGGGTTTATAATAGTATATTTATAGGCAAATTTTTTAGCTGAAAATTTTCCCATAAAATATTATTATTATTAACCCTTTATTATTCTCATTAATAATTAAAACACCTTTTAATTATTAATCCTTTTTCTAAACACTTTAGAAATAATTCTCTCTCTTGATTTAATTTTCAAAAATTAAATTCTTAATTAATAATATTAATAACCTTTTCTTAATTAATTTATAATCAATTAAATCTCATTTAATCAATTATTAAATTTGCCAATTAATTATTTATTTCATAAATAAATAATTATCAGCCATTATTAATTAATTCCTCCACCATTAAATCATTCTCTTTTATGGTGTGACCCTGTAGGTTCAATATTAAGCCGGTAGTAGAAATAAATAATAATAAAACTATTTTATCATTATTTATATAAATTCTCTAATTCATTAAATATGATTAATTAATTAATCATATTTATTCTACATCGTGAGGGATACTTCTCAGCATATCGCGACTATCCGGATAATTCGAATTCACTGCTTAGAATACCAAGAACCTATTCAGTGAGTAGTTACCGTACAATTAATTCCTTCTACCCTGCAATGTCACGATTAAATACAAGGCATGGAACTTGTGTCAAGCCTATCTTTTTTAATCACTTGCTTTCCCATATACTATGCTTAGTTCTATTTAATGTAAATTAGAAACTTCTTCCTAATTTCGTTCACTCTGGCCAGAGATTCCTGAACTAACATAAGTGGATCAGCGTTGAACATTCTCTTCCTACACTGGAAGGGGTAGATCCTTTATTGATCATACACTATCTTCGTGTACAAATTCCTATACCCAGTAGAGCCCTTATAATTGTCCCTTGAGATTAAGAACTAAACCAAAGCATAGTTCAGTGTACAGAAGATGACTATGATGACCTCAAGTCTAAGGATACTTGTACAACTATCACTATGTGAACAACTGCTGACACGTGAGTGAACTCCATCAGTTGTTCAACTGTGTGAGTCATGTTCAGTGAATTTATTCAATAATAAGCACCTACATACTAGCTATAGTATCGCCATACAAATGTCTATGAGAACAGACATCCTTCATAATGAAGCAAGCATAGTATGTACCGATCTTTACGGATTATTACCAGTTAGTAATCCTACGACCAGGAACTATTTAAGTTTAGAGTTATCATCTTTTAGGTCTCATTATTATGATCTCATCACAATCCATAAAAAGCTTTACTCTAAACTGTGGTATATCTTATTTAAACATTTAAATAGATAGAGCCCGCAATAAAACAAAACAAGTCTTTTATTAATATCAATGAAATCAAAATAGATTACATAAAAGTTATTCCTAAATCCTCATACATGATTGGACTTAGGACATATCTCTTTCATTACCAACTACCACGGACTGCAACAGGTTACAGTATGTACACAAGCCACAGACACACTTTATATTACAAACGTCCAAATCCCAACTATTCAAACTCAGAATTGAATATTAAACATTATTACAGACTTTTACAAACTTAAACTATCTCAAAAGCTGTCCGTTAGCTTAACTCGATCAACCTGGACCTTTAGCTCTCGCACTGGATTGGGGATCCTCGCTACCAACTGGTTCCTTCTTAACTGGAAAAGAACATAAACAATATCACATAAATGAGCTAACTATCTCAGCAAGTCACAATGACAAGACTGAGAATAATGATCATCTAGTGAAAAGGGTTATGATATCAAGTGAACAATGAATAATAATTTAGAATTGGATATTATATTTTCATTTTAAAAACCAAGGTTAGGCTGCTGATCAGTCACGCACTAACCCCGAGCAGGCACACAGCTGTAATATCCGGGATATATCGTGTAATTATTTTTGCTATTATATAATTATTATGTGTGTTCAGTATGCTATTCTGTGAGTTAATTGTTAAAGTGTTATTTGTACTTGGTTATTCAAAAATAATATTAATTGAGTATTTTAATTTTTATATGTCCAAAATAAAATATAGATAATTGTCATATCTTCCTAATTATTTTTATGTTGGTTTATGGATTTATAAGAATCATCTGAAATTTCTAAAATCTTTTTCCGGGTAATTAAAATCTATTTTATAAAAACGGGAACCAACCGACGTCAACCGTTGTTACGTTTTTGGAACCCGAAACTCTTTCGAGAACTCCTTCCTAACCTAATTGTAATATTCCGAGCATTTTCCATGTTTCAACTTTTTCGATCCGGCGTACGGTTTGTCCTGCGCGGGTCCCGGCGCAACATTTTCGATACAATATTCGTTTCGGTAAATCAATAAAACCCGTATTTTCGATAAACGAGAGCTTTTTATTAAACTATCACAATTATCACTTCGTAATACGTGTAACCAGGCGCTGAGACCAAGACCGCAGTATAAATTGTACTGATTTGGATAATTATCCCGAAAACCGATACCGTTGGGATCAGTTTTTACAAATAAACGTACCGTTTTATATCCGGAATGATCCAACGGGATACTAATTTTCCGTAATTATAAATAGCCTTTTTCCGTATTTTATTTCGTATCAAAATCAATTGCAGACAGATAATTAAATAATTTTCAGAGAAAAACCCTAATTTCCTAAAACTGTTCTAAGAATCAAACAAGCATTTGGAGGTGTTATTGAATTCGGTTTGGAAAGCTCGAGTAACCAATCTGAAGGTCTTGAAGAGCTCTACCAGATTCTGTAATCCATACACCTGCAGAAATCAAGGTTATTTTTCTAAAAATTTATTTATTTTCGAATTTATTTTATTAAAAATATGAATTTTTGTTCGGATGATTGTTTGTATGATTTGATGATTGCATGTTGTAGAGCTTGTTTTCCTGATGATTTTCATATGTCATACGTCTGATTTGGAGTTCAATAACATGTTCAAATTTGAGTTTGATTTTCGAATTTTAAAATTAGGGTTTATAACCCGTATGAATGTTCTTAATTGAAATTTGGGGGTTTCTTATTCAGTGATAGATTGATGTTGTGTTATAGTGGGTTGTGTTCTCTGTGAAATTTGTAATCTAGTCGTATAAGTTTCATTAACAAACGAGGTCTGTAGAGAAGGGAGTTGTGTTTTGAAGTTTTCCGATGTTCGCCGGAAATTGGAAAATTTCACGGCCAAGTTCCGGCCAACTCAGGGATTGTTAGGATGAATTGATTGCATGGTTGTGTTCCTGGTGTTGTGTAGATGTGATCTGGAGGTGATGGTGGCCTGAGCATCCCTGGAACGTGTTCTCCGGCCATCCTCGACTGTTTTCCGGCGACCCTTTGGAAAATTACAGTTTAGTACCTATAGTTTTGAAAACGATGCAGTTTGGTCCCTGTAGTTTCCAGACTTTGCAAAAATTGGATTTCTGTTTTAAAAATGTTTAAAAATCATATTTCCTATTTATTTTTATTATAAAAATTCGTTTTTAATATCTGAAAATTCTAAAAATTATTATTTTAATTCTGAAAATTATTTTTAATTCACAAATAAATCTAAATTAATTAGTTAATTAATTTTAGTTAATTTCTAATTAATTAATTGGTCAATTAATTCAAAAATTAATTGACTAATTGATTTAATTAATTATTAATTGATTTTAATTAATTATTAATTGATTTTAATTAATTATTTAATTAGATTTAATTATTTAAAAATGATTTAAAAATTCTGAAAAATAGTTTCGAGCTTTAAAATATTATTCTAAATTATTTCCAAGGCTCGATAATTATTCAAAAATTATTTCGGAGCCGGAATTGGCCAACCGAACCCTGTTTATTAACCCGAAATTGATCCAACGACCCGTTTTAATTCCGAAAAATGTTTTAAAAATCATTTTAAATATCAGAAAGCCTATTTATGACCCGAGACTTCTTTATAAATGATATATCATTGATTACGTGATGTATTATATGCTATATGTGACTTGTTAATTGACTATTGGTCTATATATTCTGTGTTTACTTGATTATTGCATAACTTTCAATCCGTTAATCGGATTTGGGTAAAACGAAGGGTAGATAGAAGTATGTGTTGAATAGAATTCCATGAGTAAATTATTGATAGATGCTTATGATATGTGAGCAGAAGAGGCAAGACGTAGGAAAAGGAAACATATAGTTGAGGAGTAAGACGCTTGTGATTGGAAGCGAGTGCAGTGTAGTAAGCTAATATCAGGCAAGTATTCCGAACTTTCTCGAAATATTGTAATACGTGATAGTCTTGTTGATATTGCAAGTGCTTTGAAGCACTGAAACCTAAACCCTGATTCCAGTTATTGTTCTTGAGCCATGAACCTTATTCTTTCTAGACCATTGATTATTGTATACCTAAACACGAACCTCAAGTATACGATACTACTCCACAAATACATGCAAACAAAATCCCAAACACTGAACTGAATTACTTGTACATTCAATCATTGTATCCTATGCTTTGAAAGCCCAAATCTTTGAAACCCTGAAATGTTGATTCCTTTGTTATCCAATTCTTTCATTACCCAGCATCCAAACTTTTAAATTGCCTTATTGATCCTTACAAGGATTGAAACCCTTTCTTTGTTAAACATTTATTGTTGTTAATGATTTCGGTTATTGTTTATTATTGCGTATTCTGTTATTATGTTAGAATTGGATTGTTTTTATAAAATTGTGGACCAGATTCGTGGTCAGACCATATAATGGTCAAGTTAGGCTAATGTGTGCCTTGGATCCAGTAGTTAGAGCAATGCTGTGTGCCTTGCTCGGGGTTAGTGCGTGACTGATCAACAGCCTAACCTTGGTTTTTAAATTAAAAGTATAATATCCAATTCTAAATCATAATCCAATGTTCACTTGATATCATAATCATATTCACCTGATGATCATTATTCTCAGTTTTGTCATTGTGACTTGCTGAGCTAGTTAGCTCATTTGTGCGATGTTGTTTATATTCTTTCCAGTTAAAAAGGAACCAGTTGGTAGCGAGGATCCCCAGTCCAGCGCGAGAGCTAGGGGTTCAGGTTGAGAAAGCTGAGCTAGTAGGCTTCTTGTGGGATAATTTAAGTTTGTAAAAGTTTGTAATAATGTTTAATACTCAGTTTGAGTTTGAAATAGTTGGGATTTGAACGGTTTGTAATATATTAATGTGTGTGGCTTGTGTGCATACTTTAACCTGTTGCGGTCCGTGGTGGTTGGTAAGTAGGGTCACTGCATATATTATTATTATCTTTATTATTGTTATAAGCAGGTTATAATTAAGGTGTGTGTGTGGACCCCAAACTTCTGACCCGGGTTTGGAGGGCGCCACAACAGCTCTGCTCTAGTTACTGGATCCAAGGCACACATTGGCCTAACTCGACCACCAATCTGGTCTGACCACGAATCTGACCCAAAATTTTATAAAACAATCCAATTCTAACATAATAATAGAATAAACAATGTAAAGCAGTAATAAAAATCATAAGCAACATTGGATGTTCAATAATGAGATGGTTTCAATCTTCACAAAGGATCAATATGGTAATTTCAAAGAATGGTTGTTAGGTAATGAAAGAATTGGATAACAAAAAAATCAACGTTTCAAGGTTACAAGGATTTGGTCTTTCAAGGCATAAGGTACAATGGTTTGAATATGTAAGCAATTTGATTCAGTGTTTGGTATTTAGTTTGTATGTATTTGTGAGTAGTATCGTATATCTGTGGTGCGTATTCGGGTATGCAACAATCAATGGTTCAGAAAGAATAAGGTTTACAGCTCAAAGATCAACAATTAGAATCAAGGTTTAGGGTTCAGTACTTCAAAGCACTTGCAATATAGAACAGGATTATCAATCATCAATAATATATATCGAGAAAGTTCATAACACTTGCCTGGTACTAGCTTGTTATACTTCATTAACTTCCAATTACAACCGTCTTACTCCTCGACTATCTGTTTCCCTTTCCTACGCCTTGCCTCTTCTGCTCACATATCATAAACATCTATCATTACTCAACTCATACGATTTTATTTGATATACACTTCTATCTACCCTTCGTTTTACCCAAATCCGACTAACAGATTGAAAGTTACGCGATAAACAAGTAAACACCGAACATATAGACCGATAGTCAAACAACAAGTCACATATAACACGTACCACGTCAAACAATCAATGATATATCATTTAGAAAGAAGTCTCGGGTCATAAACAGGCTTTCGGGTATTTAATATGATTTTTAAAATATTTTTCAGAATTAAAACGGGTCGTTGGATCAATTTTAAATCAATAAACGGGGTTCGGTTGGCCAAATATGGCTTTAAAATAATATTCTAATAATTATCGAGCCTTGAAAACAATTTAAAATAATATTTTAAAGCTCGAAACTATTTTTCGGAATTTTTAATCATTTTAAAATAATTAAATCCAATTAAATAATCAATTAAAATCAATTATTAAATAATTAAACTAATTAATCAATTAATATTTAAATTAATTGACCAATTAATTAATTAATTATTAATTAAAATTAATTAATTAAGTAATTTAGATTTATTTTTGAATTAAAAACGAATTTTGGAATTACAATAAATGATTTTTAGAATTTTAAAATAAATTAAAACTATTTTTAAAATCATTTTATAAAAGAAATCCTATTTTTAAAAATAAATAAAACATAAATCAAAATTTTATAAGTTTTTAAAACGTCAGGGACTAAATTGTAAGTTTCTGAAAACTAGGGGGACTAGACAGCAATTTTGCCGTCTTCACCCTTCCACTTTGACGGCGGACGGCCGGGAAGCCATTAACGGCGACCCGCCGCCGCACAAGCTCGCCAGAAAGATTTAATCGATCTCAGAACTCGATCAAATTCACAGGAGATCATCTACACCTCTCCATAAACTCATTTATGCAATCAAATTGTCCTAACGATTAACAAAACGGCCGGAAAACCAACGGGAAAAACCCGTCGCCGTCGTGGCTTCGGTTTTCCGATGAGCATCCTCCATGAATCGTTTGTTGATTCGAAATACACCATTCAATTCGTTATTAAACGATCTATCTAATCACACCAACAATTTTAGCAGATAACCCCTAAACAAGAAACGCCTAAATTCAATTAAAAACATTCAACCGAATATAAACCCTAATTTCTTTAATCAGAGAATCAAACCCAAAATTAAACATGTTATTGAACTCCAAATCAAGAGTATAATATACCAAAATGATCAGGAAAATAAGTTCTACAACATACAATCATCAAATCATACAAACAATCTCTCGAACAAAAATTCATAATTTAATTATCAAAAAATTCGAATTAAAACAATTAAATAGAAAATCACCTGATGTTTCTGGGAATGTTTTGATGAAAGATTGTGATTCTTGATTCCCAGAGCTTCGATTTGAGTATAAGAGCGTCAAAATCTGAGACCGGTAACGCCTCCGAATTTTGGTTTAATTTTGAATAACAAAATTTAATTTAGGGTTTTCTCTGGATTTTACAGGATTTTTACTGTGTTTTATGATTATCTGTACCAGAAATAGATACTGTACTGGCTATTTATATTTACGGGAAATTAGTTTCCCGTTGGATCATTCCGGGTATAAAATGGTACGTTTATTTATAAAAACAGATCCAAACGGTACCGGTTTTCGGGATAATTATCCAAATCAGTACAATTTGTACTGCGGTCTTGGTCTCAGTGCCTGGTTACACGTATTACGAGGTGATAATTATGATAGTTTAATAAAAATATCCCGTTTATCGAAAATACGAGTTTTATTGATTTACCAAAACGAATAATGTATCGAAAATATTGCGCCGTGACCCGCACATGACAAACCGTACGCCGGATCGAAAAAGTCGAAACATGGAAAATGCTCGAAATATTGCAAATAGGTTAGGAAGGAGTTCTCGGAAGAGTTTCGGGTTATAAAAATGTAAAAACGGATGACGTCGGTTGGTTCCCGATTATATAAAATAGTTTATAAATACTCGGAAAAAGAATTTTAAAAAAATCCATATATTTCCTATAAAATCATAAATCAACATAAAAATAGATATGAAGATATGAAGATATGACAATTATCTATATTTTATTTTGGACATATAAAAATTAAAATACTCAATTAATATTATTTTTAAACATCCAAACACATATACCACTTTACAAATAATTCACAGAATAAATACTGGACATGCACAATATTTATTTATTAGCAAAAATAATTACACGATATATCCCAGATATTACAACGACCCCAAACCAAGATCCGATCCAGGTTCAAGTATGATTTAAGTTACTCACTAATACAAACCATTTATTAAAAGTCTGACACACTAAACTTAATCAGCAACTCATCAGACCGCACATGGTCTGATATTAACTACCTCAGAGGAGCCAGGTCTAGAAGGGGCTGAAACACGGTTCTACCAAGGTCTGAGTGGTCTTCTAGGCATATGCGATATATATATATAACAGGTTGCAAGGGTGAGCATATAATCGCTCAGCAGTACCAACATATGAATATTAAGATAAAAACAGTAAAGTAAACAGTTATAGGAACATAACTAAAGATCAATATGAAATCAGTAATCCTGTAAATCATTCCGAACAATAGTAAATAATCATCGATAAAAGAACTGGATATCACTGACTAGCATGCTCTTTATAAAACAAACGTAGTTGTGTGCTGTGTCAATACCGAAATCTAATTTTAGCATGCTATTCACATTTGTTATTCAACTGTTTCAGTCACTTATTCCCTTACGGGAATCGCAAAGCCAAATCAGATACGTAATGGATATGTGAAGACAGCTGATCAGGATATCAACACCAGACGGCTCCAACTGTCTTCCCATGCACCTGTTCCGGAACTCATAGACTAGCTAGGTCTCTGACCTGCTGGACTAATCGGTTATGTAATGCGCGCAACTGAATTAGCCTCTTACACAACCTCACTAGGCCACTCTGGCCCCTATGTATCCCATATCTGATCATTTTATCCAGTTTTTAAAACACTTGTACCTATCTCATTTTCAAAAACCGTTCATTTAACAGCACACGTAAAACTGGTTCATAAATCATTTTCATTCGAGATAGGTACCTTTCGAAGTTACTTTTCCCCAAAACAGGTTTAAAATAATTATTTATAACTACAAGGGATACGTACCTTAAAACATTTATGTTCCTGTACGGGAATAAAATAACAGTTTATTCATTTGTTTTGAACCATAAAAAGAATGGTCAGGGGTACTTGTCTTGCAACACTTTACAAAAACCCTAGGTAGCTTCTAAGCTGACTTCGGTCCTTGCAAGACTCGACTGGGATCTACAGAAGCAGAATAACCCAATTAGTTATACCGACATGCTTGATATCCTCGAACCTAACAACCCAATCCGATAACCCGACTCATATAACGTATATACACATAGTCACATAATCAATATTCATATAAGGGTAGAACATTTTATATCGTAAAGTACGTTTCTCGTATTTAAAAATAATTTTAGAAAATTTTGACAGGGACTCCTCTATTTATAAGCCTACCCGTCGGAACATCATCGACGCCAATCCCAACAAATCATAATTTACGTCACAATACAATTTTCACAATTAAACAACTATTTACGTACGAAACCAATCACACGAACCATTTTATTTATTTATAAATTTAGGACTCAGAGAACAATCATCACCGTCCACCGTCCGCTCATCGAAATTCATCGCGGACGGCGGCAAAATTTTCGGGGCACCCACTTATTCGGGTTCCAACACAAAAATTCTACCAATTATTATATAATTCATTCCACGCGAATATACGTTTTATATCACGAAATCGATCAATAAAAGTCCTGCAGAAATAAAAATGAATCAGGAATATTCAATCACGGCCCAACAGGCCCAACAATAGGAAACAACACAAGCTCAATAGAGAACACAGGAACCACCACCAACACAACACACGGCCACGCGCCGCTGCACACACACACAAACACAAGCACACCACACACGCTCCACACATGCACAACACACACAGATATACACAGAGCACACACATAAACACAAGTATATATTGAAAGGCATATGTCATAGCCTACTCGTTTATTCGAGTATTTAACTCAACTCAAATAAGAATGTAATAAGTAAATAGTGGATCAAGCATCAGAGAGATCTCACAAAGTAACATCTGTCAAAGAATAAAGGAACATTGTTCATCTGCAGACTTGAAGATTCACTGGAAGAAGTTCAAGAATTTGATCATGCCTCAGTGATATAAATCAAGATCGTGGATTTAATCAAGTGACAGAGATCTCGTCAAGGTATCATTTATTATAAGGATTCAATCATAACAACAAAGTCAAGACATGAAGAAACGTCACGAAAGTTAGTCACTCATGAACCAGACAGTACATCGAGTGTCAGCATTAAAGTGACGGAATTGATTCATAAGTCTCAGAGACTTTCAGAAGATTGTCAGAAGAATGGATGCTGCTCAGGGATAGTATTAATTCTCTATTAATTAATTAAGTCATATAATTTAATTAAGAGAATAAATTATATCTGCAAGGATTAATTTATTGATTAATTGAATTAAATTGATTAATTAATTTAGAATTAATAAATGAGGATTTTCAGAATGTTAATTGATTAAAATCTGTGATAATTCTAAAAAAGACAACTGATTGTACTAGTATGACAATCGGTATGACAATTGATAGTCATACCGAATGTCATACTAGTACAATCAGTTGTCTTTTTTAGAATTATCACAGATTTTAATCAATTAACATTCATGCTAATTCAGTTGATTGTATTGATAGAATTATTATTTAGATTAAAATCAATTATTAATTCAGTAAAACAATTTCATTTGAACTAATATGACAATCGGTATGACAATCAATAGTCATACCGAAAGTCTTGCTAGTTCATTTTAATTGTCTTGCTAGCTCTAATAGATTGTCTCACCGAAAGTCTTTCAAGCTAAAAAGGATTGTCATTCCAGTTCTTTTTCTCTCGGTTGGATTGTTAAATAGAAGCAGAAGCAGCAATTCAAAATATCAATCAATCAAACAGAACACAACATACAGAAGAACAAAAGAGAAAAAGAAGCAGAAAAATATTACATCTATTCTGCAACTTCAAGATCAATTTTCTAGATTGTAAAGTTAAATCCAATCAACTAGAAATACTTATCTTGTTCTTGTGTATCTATCTAGCGGATTAAAATCCCTAGAACTTAATCTCAAATCGCTTTTAGCATTTGATCTTTTAATTACAAAAATAGAAAAAGTTCATGTCGAATTTATTCTAAATTTGTAATAATTGATTTGAGATTAATCCCTTGTAACCGATACCGTAGTTGTAACACCTTTCAAGTTTAATAAAAGTTTTATTTAACTTGAATTTTGTTTCACAATTTTATTCCGCATTTTATTCGACGAAACGGTATTGTTTGCATTCAACCCCCCCTTCTACAAACAAATTGGGACCTAACATATATATATGTATATCAATTGAACAACGATAGAACCAAGCCAAACCGGAGATTAATCGGGCGGCGGCTCACCGGAGTAATAAGGCAGGAGCACGACGGAGCAACAGGAAGAAGAAAATGAAGAGGAGAGAGTGGAGTAACGAGAGATTGTGAGGGAGAGAGACAAAATCGAGAGACACAGCCGAGAGACAAAGAGAATTGATGTTTAGGGAAATAAACTGCAGCCAACACGTGTCCTGTAAAATGGATACGTGTTAATTTCTTTTTATAAGATGTCAACACGTGTCCCTGAATACCCGGGTACCGAAATTTTACCCCGAACTTCGTAATTTATCGGATAGAGCTGTGGTTAAAAATAATCTGAAAAATTACCAAACATGTTTCAAAATTATCAGAATATTGAAGTATTAATAAAATAAAAATTTCGAAGTTTTTAAACCATTTTCGAAATGCAATTTTCATCCGCATTTAACGATTAAATGGATCAAAGCGCGGGTGAGATTAATCCCAAAAATTTTTGAAATAATTTTAAAATTCTCAAAATATTATAAACTTCATAAAATACAAGTTTCGAAATTTTTGAAGAATCCTGGAATTAAATAATGATTTTTCAATTAAATGCAATCAAAAAATCATTTAAAGATAAATAATCAATGAAATATTGATTTCTCAATTTTATAAAATCCCAAAAATATCTATTGAAATTATAAAATCTTAAAAAAAATTTAGAGACAATTCAAATATTTATGAAAATAAAACTATAATAAAATCACTTTTAAAAGTGAAACAAAACAATACCACTCAATAATTAATTACGCAATTCAACCCTATACACCAATAAATCACACATAAATAATAAGAAACAACACACAGCTGTCAAAACTAATACACATATTTTATATAATTAATTATTCAATAATTACACTTTTAAAATAATGCAAAATATACGAGTCGTTATATGGGAGCTAGAAAGTGATATGCGAGAAAAGTACCCTCATTTATTTTCTTAGAAGATTCTGAGGACGGAATCATTTTAACGGGAGGAAGGATGTAATATCCGGAATATATTGTATAATTATTTTGATCAATAAATAACTATTATGTGATTATTATGTGGATTTTTTGGTAAATTATCTTGTTAAGTGGTATCTGTGTTTGGATGTTTAAATATGATAAAATTTGAATATTCTAATTTTTATATGTCCAAAATAAAGTATAGATAATTTTGATATTTTTCTATAAATTTTTAGGTTGTTATATGATTTTATAAATGATTTATGGATTTAATAAATTATTTTTCCGAGTATTATAAACTATTTTGTATAATTGGGAACCAACCGACTTCAAGCGTTTTTACGTTTTTACAACCCGGAAGTCTCGGGAAAACACCTTCCTTACCTAATTGCAATATTCCGAGCATTTTTCATGTTTTGACTTTTTCGATCCGGAGTACGGTTTTCCCTGTGCGGGTCCGTTTCGGTAAATCGATAAAACCCGTACTTTCGAGAAATAGGATATTTTGAATAACCTATTATATTATCTTCTCGTAATTCGTATAACCAAAGCGCTGAGACCAAGTCTGTATTTACAAAATGCTTAGTTTTGGATAATTATCCTAATAACGGTACCGATTTGGATCTATTTTATCAAATAAACATTATATATTTTATATCTTATATGATCCAACGGGGTACCAATATTCCGTAAATATAAATAGCCCTTACCGTATTTTATTTTATACAGATAATCATTTGCAAACCGTTAAATAAATAAATTTTCAGAGAAAAAACCCTAAATTCATCATGTTCTCCGTAATCAAACCCAAATTTCAAGGCGTTATTGATATCCGATTTTGGAGTTCAAGTAACCAAATTGAAGGTATTGAAGAGTACTTTCAGAATCTGTAATCCATATACCTGCAGAATCATCCGGTATTTTTCTATATTTATATTTATTTTCGAACTATTTTGAATTAAATTATGAATTTTTGAGTTTGATGTTGTTTGTATGATTTGATGATTGCATATTGTAGATAATTTGATTATGATCATTTTGGTGTATTATATGTTGAATTTGGAGTTCAATAACATGTAGAAAAGTGAGTTTGATTCTCGAATTAGTTATATTAGGGTTTATATATAGTATGAATGTTTTCAATTGATTTGTTTGGCGTTTCTTTGTTAGAGGTTATTAGATTGAATTGATTACATCAATAGATAGATCGTGAAACAAGGATTCGATTGGTATATATATGATCAACAGAAGATAACCGGATCGACATGGCCGGAAAAAGAAAGGCCCGCGGTGTTCTTGATTTTTCGATCAAAAATCCGGACAACCCGGTGTTTCTTTGTAGAAATAGATTGTAAACTCGTAATCTGCACTTGATGGGACCGTTTTGGGAGCGTATGGAGGTTTCCGGCGAGCTCAGAGGCGGCGCTAATGGCCGCCGCCGCCAGAGCCGTTGTGTTGGGGGAAAAGACGGTAACAATTACCGTTTGATCCCTGTAGTTTACAAAAACTTGTAAACTCCGTATTTTAGTTTTAAAATTTTACAAAAACCTGATTTCTGTTTTAATGATTTTCAAAAATGGTATTTTTTTCTATAATTATTTTCAGAAATCATATTTCTATTTAATTTATTTTAAAAAAATCAGTTAAATTCCAAAATTCATTATTTAAATTTCAAAAATGAATCTAAATTATTTAATTAATTAATTTTAGTTGATAATTAATTATTTAATTAGTCAATTAATCTAAATATTATTTGATTAATTGATTTGATTAGTTATTAATTAATTTTAATTGATTATTTAATTAGATTTAATTATTTATTTTGATTTAAAAATTCTGAAAAATAGTTCCGAGGTTTAAAATATTATTTTAAATTGTTTTCAAGGCTCGATAATTATTATAAAATGATTTTAAAGTCAAATTCGGGTATCCGAACCCTGTTAATTGTTTATAAATGATTTGACGACCCGTTTTAATTTCAAAAAATGTTTAAAAATTCGTATTAAATACCAGAAAAATCATTTTAACCCGGAACCTTCTTTGAAAAATTATTTTTATCGAATACCTTGCGTGCTATGTGCTATGTGCTATGTGCTATGTGCTATCTGGTTAATGTATTATATGGCTATGTGTTTATTATTTGACTGTTTAAATCATAACTTTCAATGCGTACGTCGGATTTGGGTGAAACGAAGGGTAGATAAAAGCTTATGACGTCTATGTGACGATTAGAATAATATGAGATTGAGTATTGATAGATATTTGTGATGCTTAGAAGAGGAAACGAGGCGTAGAAAAGGAAAGCAAGAGATCAACAAACAGAACCGGGTGTAAAAAAGAAAGCAAGTGATCAATGAGTAGAAACGAGGAATAGAAAAGTAGACAAGTGGTTATTGAATAGAATCGTTAGACATGTGCAAGTGAACTTGGAATCATTTATGATAGGGCAAGTATTCTTTAACCTTCTCGAGATATATTGCAAGTATACCCTGATGTTCATGTTTTATATTGCAAATGCTTTAAATATACCTGAGTTATATCAAATGTTAACATGTGATAGTTGAGTTGCTTAACCCTAAACCCTGATCATATCATTTAATATTTGAGTTGTAAGCATTATTCTTTTTAAACCACCGATTATTGATTTCCCAGAGATTAAACCATACAAATACGATACCACCTCACAAATACATATACACTATATACCAAACACTGAGACATAATTACTTGAACATACGAAAATTTATATACCCTATAATACCTTGTGACACCAAAGGTCCACACCTTATACAATCGTTAAAACATTGTTAATATAATACATAATTTTTCAATTGACCTGAAACTATTTTTCATATATAAACCTTGATATACCCTGGTGATACTCATAAATTGCTTTATACTCTGAGATAAATGTTATATCAATGTTAATCATGATTCTGTTTTATTGAATTACAATGTTTATCATATTGAATTATTTTAGAAATGGATAATTTTTTTTACGTGGACCAGATTCGTGGTCAGACCAGATTCGTGGTCAGACCAGACCAATGTGAGCCTTGGATCCACTTTATAGAGCAGAGTCATGTGCCTTGCTCGGGGTTAGTGTGTGACTGATCAATAGCCTAACCTTGGTTTTAAAATTTAAAATGAATATCCAATTCTAATAATTGATTAACAAGAAACTTGATTCCTATAAATCATCTCAGTTGATCATTGTTTAACCTCAGTTATTGTTATTATGACTTGCTGAGCTGGTTAGCTCACTCTTGCGAATCTATTTATGTGTTCTATAGTTAAATAGGAAATGGTTGATAGCGAGGTTTTCCAGTCCAGTGTGCGAGCTAGGATTCCAGGTTGAACTGGATCGAGCTAGCAGGAGCTTTTCATTATAGTTGAACTATGCAAGATTGTAAGAATATTTAATTAGTAGTTGTAAGTTAAACTATAGCAGGGATTTGGTATGATGTAATAAAAGTTAAGGTTGTGGCTTATTTTCATTATTTAACCTGTTGCGATCCGTGGTTGTGTAAAGAAGGGTCATCGCTTGTAGTATTTTATATACAAGGTTATATATTATATGTGTGTTGTGAACCCCAAATTTTTGACCCTGGTTTGGAGGGCGTCACAATACTAATTCATTGCGCCTTCACTTGATGCATTCAGGGCATTTTTTTTAGTTCTGCTCAAAATGTTTTAAGTATATAAGTCAATGTTGATCAAGGCCATAAAAGGCGAAAAGAAAATATGCAGGAGACAAAGAAGAATTAGATTGAAAGTGAAATATCTTTATTCTTTGGTATGTTTTGGAGTTAATAAATCACAGAGGTACATTTTTTAACTTATGAGATTTGTGCTTGTTAGATATTGAATGCAACACCGGGGTGAGTGAATGTGTTTCTTGGATTTTTAGCCTTTTTAAATTTGTTTGGATGTTAAGTGAACAAAGTAGTTCATATTTTGCATAGATATTATGTTTATAGAAATAAATCAACAAGCACGGTATTTCAAAACTCACTTAATTTATATTAATTAGATTTGTCTTGCTACAAATTTTATGTTCTTAACAATATAAGAACTCAGCTTCTATCTTGAGAGAATACAAGAAAATTTGATCTGTTTTGTTACTTCTAAACTATGGACCGGTGCATGCTTTATAGACTAGCAGCACAGGTTTACAATACTTGCACTAAAATGTACTAAACTACTTTCTAAAGCAACCTTTTTCTATTTCCATTTCTAGCTTAGCAAATCTGTGCAGAATCTTACAGGTCTGTGACCACCCTTTGTCCAGTTAATCTTGGCCCTTGATCTTGTACTCTCCCAGCTACTTTGTAGACTTTTCAATCTAGTGAATAGATCATTTTTTGACTGATAATCTTGAATCTTGAACTTATTTGTATTCTATATTTGAGAAGTATGTCGAGATCTCCAGTTTGTTCTATAGAGAAGTGACATCTCGATAAGTAGAATGACTTATCAATATCAGTGAGTTCTCTATAGGTATACTTGACTTGTTGAGGTCTCTAGATTCTTGCATGTGAAATGACTTATCAATATATCTGAGATTTCTACATGTAGAAATGAATTGTCGATATCTCTGAGATCTCCATATACACATTTTGACTTGTCGATATCTCTGAGATCTCTATATGAGAAATTGACTTGTCGATATCTCCAATTCTTCACATCTTCATTTGACTTGTCAATATCTCTGAGTTCTCTACATGCAGAAATGGCTTGTCGATATCTCTAGTTCTCTACATCTTCATTTGACTTGTCGATATCTCTGAGACTTCTCTATAAGCCATTTTGGACTTCTCGATAAGTCATTCTGGACTTCTCGAATGACTTCTCGATATAGCTTGATCTGTGACTTGTAGATTTCTTGACTTAGAACATTTTTCCTAGAACATTTTTATTCAACTCCAAGCTTCTACACTTTTCTCTGAGGCATGATCATGGCTTGATCTTCTTCTAGAGTTTATTCCTTAGCTTGAATTTGTTCACAGAAAAATCCTCCAGTCTAATCTTTTAATCTTTTTACAGACTCAAGAAATATAATACATAATACAAAAATTGATTATCAAACAACTAAATCTTAGGGTTGTCAATGTGACTTAGTCTTGTTATTATACATGCATGGCTTGCACAACAGTGCTTTATTTTGGTTTAACTTAGTTTTAATCTGAATAGGTGTAGAGATTCAGTTTTAATGATTCATGATTTAGTGTTTTGTATTATATTTTTTGGATTACCATTGAGCTACTACTACTTATTAGATTGGATAGAACATGTACATATAATAGAATTGTGTAATATTGGTCATGTTTACCTTTCAAGTATACTAGTTGTAACGTCTTCTTTGCTTGTGTGTTGTAAGTATACGTGTATTTTGATTGCATCCATTTCATGTTATATTAGTAGTCAGCCCAATCAATCAGAGGAAGGTGGCGAGTCTGGTGATCACTCTCTGTGTGATGAAGGTGGTGACCGTTCTGCTCGTGATGATGAAAATGCTGAGTTTTGGGTCCCATCTGACATATCAGGTGTGCTAATTATATATATGCTTTTGGCAAAGACTTATACTAAAATGCTAAAAATTATTTATTCTTACTGGACCCTTCCGATGTAGTGGCAGTTAATGAATATTTGCTGGAGGATCAGTGACTAGTGAAGAAGCAGAGTCAACAGAGGAAGCTCTCAACCTTCTCAACAGAGCATTTTATTAACTGAGAAATAAAGGTCTTAAAATAGAGCTTCAACTTGGATTCAGGTTTGCATCATTTGATACTTTTGTTTAATATATACATGTTGTTGTAATTTGGATAGTTGATACAACTTAATGTTGGCCATTGAAAGTGTAATTGTGTTGTGCCAGTGCGGTGTTGATGAACATTCAAGGACTATTAACAAGGAAGCTATTTTGTTGTTGCACATGAGGACCTCCGAATAAATAATGATAAATATCTTGATGCCTCTTATAGTATTGCAAGCTGAATCTGATGCCTCCCATACATAGTATATAGTGGAAGAGTAAGAACTGATAGCATGTTGTTCGGGAATTTCTTTTCGATTTAAGAATTAAATTTTAATTTCGTCAATGTTGTATATTGGAATGCTTTGTATTAGTTTGATAATGATAAATAATTTTTTGGTCATTTATATATAATATGATAGATTGCCTGTTTTTGTTTCTGGTATTATTGGTGTTTATATATATATAATAGTTAAATATGTAACTTTAAACATCGGTTAATGACTGATGTCTTATTGTGTCTAATATATCATTTTTATTTATAGAAGCGTTGTTGTATAGATATAATTGACATTGTTTCTTATTTTCCACATCAGCTACTAACCGATGTCTTGGCATATCTAATACATCGGTTATCTATCTAAAAATGATGTATTATATGGTATTTCACATCGGTCCAGAAGCGATGTGAAAAATAAGGACCTTTTACTACACCCACGAAGACATCGATTTTTTATATTTTTCACATCAGTGCATAACCGTTGTCTATTGAGGTTTTTCTTGTAGTGACCACATAGTACAAGGACATTTGTCCCTTACTAATTCCTGAATATAACCAATATAACAGTACCAATAAGACATCCCATACTAATTGCTTAAACGACATCGTTTTAACTAAATAAAATGTTAAATCCCGCCTAAATTTATGACAATTCCCACTCCTTAAAAGAATTCTTGTCCTCAAGAATTCATTCCCACGAAGACTGTTAATAAGTTGTTAAATACCAATTATTATTCTTCTTTCAATTCAAGTCAAGTAGAAATTAAGTAAAGTTATTATTAAATTATCACTGAATAATTAAACTAACACAAAAGCGAATAATAAATTCCAAGAGAATAAAAACTAGGCCTTTAACTCCATCACATGTTCTTCAACAGGCTTCTTCTTTAACCTCTATTCTCGTGGTCTAATTGCTAGTCTAAGACAATCATGTATTCACAAGGACCTTCTGAATTTCAAGTGACTCAAATTTATGCAATAACCCC
Organism: Apium graveolens; assembly: GCF_009905375.1. Lineage (NCBI taxonomy): Eukaryota > Viridiplantae > Streptophyta > Magnoliopsida > Apiales > Apiaceae > Apium > Apium graveolens. Next base: position 43,285,061 of record NC_133653.1, read on the forward strand.
CATATTCCTATGTAAAATTTAGAAGCATAAACAACATTAAAGTTTCATCTTAATTGGACTTCTTAGGGTGTTTAGGTAAATTCCTATCCTAACCACAAATTAACATAAATATTAATCCTAAGATATATTGATTGGGTCTTAACTTAGGATTTCTCTTCCAAGTCCACCTAAATTACAAAATCAATCTTAAGGGTGATCAATCATTGAGAAGCATTAAACACAAATCAATATAAACAATTTATACGACCACAAAAACAGAGAGAAAAGAATACAACTTATTTATTAACAAGAGAATCCATTAAAGTCCTAGAGAGAAAATTAGTTCATCATCTCAAAAGAAAAAATACACAAGAGTATGTAAACATAGTGGAAAAGTAAAGAGAAAAGATATGATTTGTATATGCAGCAATCTCCTTTTCTTCAGCTTTTTCCCTCTTGAGAGTAGCCTCTCTTTTTTTCTTCAAGAACCTTATACCTAATAATAATATCTGATATATATATATATAATGTATTTTTAATGCTTAGAGAAAAATACAAATAAGTTTTCCAAACTGATTCGGTTTTCTAAGTAAAATTCGTAGTTGACTTTTCTTCAGAAATTCTGGGCTGCTCCAGATAGATATTGATCTCTGGACCACCTTAGAATGAAAGAGAATCTCGTCATCTTCGCATGGGCTGTTGAGTCATCCAATTTGGACTTCTGAAACTCAAGATATGACCCAAACAGTATAGCATGCGCGTACAGTCCAACAAATCCGAATTCACTTCTAATAAATCTCTAAATTCAGCTTTTTATTCCCCAATCCTTCCAAGTTTAGTATTCCTTGCCTCCTATAATAAAACATTAAAATTTATTTAATAAAAATCCAATTAAATGCAAAATATAATAAATATGAGAAATAAAATTATATAAAAAAATATATAAATATATACTCTAGCAGACATAGACTCCATAATAACTAGCAGTCAGTTTATGATTCTTTATCAAAGCCACACTCATTTGCTTGTAGGACTGCAATTTAAGGTATACCTCATCATTCACATTTAAGGTTTTGTCACTCCTCTTCCATTCAGCAAAGAATTTCAGTCTCTTTTGAGCCTCCTTGAGATTGTCTTTAATCAACCCTTGCACTTGCACTCTGTCTTTAACAAACTAATTCACTACATGATCAGTACACTTGGCCGTTTGATAATAGATTGAGGGTGGAAGTTGATTGTAAAGTGCCTGGTAAGGGGTCATTTCAGCAGATAAATGAAATGATGTATTGTACCACCATTTAGCCATTATTATCCAATCAACCCACTCACTGGGTTTCTGGCCAGACATGCACCTTAGTACATCTTAATATATTGATTGAGTCTTTGAGTTTGGCCATCTGTCTTTGGATGGTAGGATGAGCTCATTCTTGATTTAGTTCCAAGAACCTTAAATAATTCTTGCCAGAATGTGCTCATGGAGATAGTATCCTTGTCAGTGATGATAGAGTGCGGCACTCCATGCAGTTTTATAACTTAATTCAGAACTTCTTGTGCTACTTTCATTGATAAATATGAGTAAGTTAGAGTAATCAAGTGGAAGTACTTAGTAAGTCTGTCTATAATCACCATAATAGTGTATTTTCCCCTTGACTTAAGGAGATCCTCTATAAAATCCACGGATATCACTTCCCAAGCATTGTTAGGAATTGGAATAAGCTGTAAGAGGCCAGGATTTGGAACATGTTCCATTTTATTCCCCGGGATCACTTCACATTCTTTTACTAGCTTAGTGAGGTGTCCCCTTAAGGTTGGCCAGTAGAAGTACATTTATGCCCTCTTAATTGATGTCCCTCATCTGTTAGTCCATCAATCTTTTTATCATCAAACACAACATGCACAGATTCTATGACAATGTTGGTTCTTAGATTGTAGACCCTATAAGATTTTCCAGCAAAATAACCAACAAATATTCCTTCATCAGCCTTTGCATCAAACTTCCCTTTGTGATCAGATTAATTCCTTAAGATGTAAAATTTGCAACCAAAGACATGCATAAAGTTTAAAGTTGGTTTTCTTCTCTTGAATAATTGATAGGGAGTCATGCCTTTTGCTTGATTGATTAGAGAAATATTCTGAGTGTAACATGCACAGTTAACAGCCTCAGCCCAAAAGTAAGTTGGGAGTTTTGACTCTTCAAGCATTGTCCTTGCAGCTTCAATTAGTGATCTGTTCTTCCTTTCCACCACACCATTTTGTTGTGGGGTCCTTGGAGCTGAGAACTCATGCATGATCCCATTTTCTTCTCAGAACAACTTCATGGTTGAATTCTTGAACTCAGTTCCATTGTCACTCCTAATATTCCTTACTTTGAAATCAGGGTGATTGTTGACTTGCTTGATATGATTGATAATGATTTCACTAGCTTCATCCTTTGATCCAAGAAAATAGACCCATGAAAACTTTGAGAAATCATCTACAATAACTAGGCAATATCTTTTCCTTGAAATTGACAATACATTGACTTGTCCAAAAAGATCCATGTGTAGCAGTTGTAATGGTTCATCAATTGCAGATTCAAGCTTCTTACTGAATGATACTTTCTTTTGCTTTCCTTTCTGACAAGCATCACACAGTCCATCCCTTGTGAATTCTACTAGAGGCATTCATCTAACTAAGTCCTTTTTGACTAGATCATTCATTGTCTTGAAATTCAAATGGGACAGCTTCTTGTGCCATAGCCAACTTTCAACTGAACTTGCTTTGCTGAGAAGACAAGTAATGGATTCTGCATCTGTAGAGTTAAAGTCAGCTAAGTACACATTCCCTTTTCTAACTCCAGTTAGAACCACTTTATTGTCCTTCTTACTTGTGACAATACAGACTTCAGAATTGAAGGAAACAGTATTCCATCTATCACATAGTTGACTGATGCTCAATAAATTGTGTTTGAGACCATCAACCAATGCAACTTCATCAATGATGACATTTTCTTTTGAAATTAAGCCATATCCCATAGTGAATCCCTTGCTGTCATCTCTAAAGGTTATGCTAGGGCCAGCTCTCTCCTTAAACTCTGTGAGCAGGGTGAAATCTCCTGTCATGTGTCTTGAACAGCCACTGTCCAAGTACCATAGATTCCTTCTTTTTCCCTGCACACAACAAAATCAATCAAGTTGATTTTGGTACCCAAGTTTCCTTGGGTCCAGCCTTGTTAGTCTTTTTCCTAGACTTCATTCCTCCTGCATCTTTTGACTTAGGTAACTTTGGGTCAACCTTGATCTCAGATGTGGTTGGTTGAAGTGTAGGGTTAGTCACAGAATCATTTAGCACATTTGATTGAATTTGATAAGGCATAGATTGTGCAAACATGTTATTTCACATAGGCATATTGTATGGCATGTGAGGCATACTAAATGCAGTAAAATAAGGATTATTAATATATGGCATGTTTGCAAAATGTGCATGAGGATTCTGGTGAGACATAACAGGCATAGCATGCAGAGGTGACATAGACATGTTAGACATGGAGGGATTTGAAGGCATGGGAGCATGTTTAACAGATTTGCAATTATCAGATAGGTGATTAACACTTTTACAATGCACACAGCTTTTTCTAGGAGCATACCTATCAGGTGTGTAATTGTTATGTTTATTAATCCCTACCATCCCATTTCTTTTAGATTTTCTTTTAGTTTCCTTCTTATCCTCAACCAACTTAAGTCTATTTTTCAGCTGATCTAAAGTCATGTGTCCTATATTCACCTTACTGGCATCTTTGGATGTGCTGGCTCCTTCTTTGATAAAGTTCTTGAAAGTTGAATCATCCTTCTTATTGAGATTTTTATTTTTAAAATTACTTGCCTGTTTTAATTGATGAGCCTTCAACGGATGCTCCTTTTCTTCCTTCAACGGATAACTTTCATCATCCGTTGATTCCACATCCGTTGACAATCCATCAATTAATTCTAACTCCTTTTTGTTTTTCTTCCAGGCATCCTCACAGAATGATTCAATTCCCTGAACCTTGGCAATCTGAACACTGACATCCCTAGATGTTTTCCAGGCCTTGATTACCTCTTGCTCACTTTCTAGCTGTTTAGAAAGAATTTCTACTTTCGTAACAGCTTCTTCTAGTTCACTCTCAACAATCAAGCATTTAAGTTTTATCTTTTCAAGCTCAATTACCTGATCCTCTAACACAGCATTCCTATCACTTAAAAACACATTATTCTCTTTGATCCTAGTGTTTTCTTTAGCTAGTGATTTAAGGGAAACACGCAAATGATATAATTCATTGGACATATCATTTATGGCTTCATTGCATTCATGTTTAGAAAGATGAGAGAGATCAGTAGTAATTACCTGGTTGCTTGATGAACTAGTTTCATTTTCATCAGAATTAGCCATCAGGGCTAGGTTGACACATTCCATATCATCATCTTCATTGACTCCATCTGCTGCCCAATCATCTTGAGTGAGAAAAGCTCTTTCCTTTTGTTTGAGCAAATCAAAATACTTCTTTTTGTAGTCAATTTGCTCAAATTTCTTCTTATCAGAGGTTGGCTTCCTACACTCACTTGCAAAGTGTCCACTAATGCCATAGTTATAACATTTGAACTTGGATTTGTCCACCATGTTTTTGTTTGGCTTAGTGAATTTTGTATTTTTCCTGAACTTCATCTTTGCAAACCTCCTGGACAGAAAAGCCAGATGTTCATCAACATCATCAGAGTCATCCTGACTGGAATTGTTTTCATCCTCAGCTACTTGCTCTTTACCCTTGCTTGATTCTGATTTGTTTGTGCCAATTTTGAGACTTGGCATTGTCTTCTCCTCATTCCTGGCTTCAACCTTCTCACTTTCAGCTACAAGTGCAACTGATCCTCCTTTTCTCTTCCCTTTTTCCAACAGCTCATCTTGCTCCATCTCAAGTTCATATGTCTTCAAAATTCCATATAATCTTTCAAGTGTGAAGTCCTTATAATCTTGAGAATTTCTTAGAGAAACAGTCATAGGCTTCCATTTCTTTGGTAGAGACCTTAGAAATTTTAAGTTGGAGTCCTTGACTTGGTAAATTCTGCCATACAGCTTCAATCCATTCAACAGTTTCTAAAATCTGTTGAAGGTATCATTCAATGATTCTCCTTCTTCAAAATGAAAATATGCATACTGTTGAATGAGAAACTGCATTTTGTTTTCTCTAACTTGCTCAGTGCCTTCACAGATAAGCTGCACAGTATCCCAAATTTCCTTAGCAGTTTGGCTGTTAATAACATTGTCAAACATATCTTGATCTAGGCCATTAAACATAATGTTCATGGCTTTCTTGTCCTTGTGAACCTCTTCAATATCTTCAACAGTCCATTCTGCCTTTGGCTTGGGAATAGACTATCCAACAGCAACTGTTGCAATAGCAGCTATGGCCACCTTGTGTGGGATGTGAGGACCATTTTCAATGCAGTTGATGTAACTTTCATTTTGAGAGAGAAGATGTAAATGCATCTTCATTTTCCAGTGATGATAGTTATCTCTTTCCAAGATTGGAATCTTTATACCAATATCCTTCTTACTCATGATGTTAGCAGAATAGATCTTTAAACTATTTGTATGTTAAGAGCTAGCTCTGATACCAATTGTTATTCCCAGTGGACTAACAATGAGATTTACAGAAGGGGGGTTGAATGTACATCTCAAAACTTTTTCAAGTTTTGAGCAGTTTCTAAGGCTAAGTGTTTTTGAGAGCAAGTGTGTGTGAATTGCTTGAAGCTAATGCAGACAGATATATATATTCAAACACAAATGTAAAGAACACAGAGAACTTAAAAACTTTTCTGGTGGATTTGTTGTTCCACCAGAGATGTGTTATTTCAGAAAATCTGTGATTCAAAGAATTAAATCACAGCTGCTTCCTAGTACAAACTAGATGATTTTCTCTCTGGATATTTCTAAACAGCTCAGGAAAATTCTTATCTAATTACTAGCTGCTACTTGGTTTATATATCACCAAGTTTACAAGTGAAGACAAAACTGTAAAATACAATTAAAAAGGTTCTTCACATGTTTCTTCTTCATTTCTCTATCAAATGCAATTTAGGCTTGGCTATTGATCTTTGAATACTTTCTTGTTTGTATCAGAATGGAAATGCTGCATTTTTTTTATTCCTCCTAGAGGCTTCCACATTCCAGTTTGTCTCTGTCAACCCATGTGTCTCTGTCAGCTTATGAATTGTCACTATCAACTGCTAATGAACTAAGCATTCGTTGAAGCTTTCATCGGTTGATGCCTTATCCGTTGAGGCTTTATCCGTTGAAGCTTTATCCGTTGATGCATTATCAGTTGAAGTCTTTATCCATTGAAGCACTTATCCGTTGATGGATATTATCCGTTGAAGCATTATAGACATCCGTTGAAGCTTTGTTTCTTATCCGTTGAAGGTCTTCAATATCAGTTGATACTTCTTCACTTATACAAAATTACAAGGCATGAAATATTTACAATTAGCCCTCCTATTTGCATATCCACTAGTAGTCAACATGGCTGATACTTTCCTACAACATCTAAGAATTACAACTTGAATCCAGAGAATCAAATGTGCTACAATACTAAACTTATTGCTAAGTAAAGCTACTCCTTCAACGGATAGCCAAGATGGTCTTATCCGTTGAGGCTACAAACACTAGATTTCTACTTAAGTGTTTTGTTTAACTTATCATCAAACTAATACACATATTCCTAACAACCTCCCCGACTATCACGTTCAGGGTTTGCTCTAAATCTTATTCCTCAAACTAGCTTTCATCTAAGATCTCATATTTAAGCTCTTGAACATTTGGAACCTAAATTCTGTAGGAATACCTCATTATTCCCTTATCATCTTTCTCGGTATTAATCTCTTATCTATTTGTTGGCTCTCTGCCTTCATTCATCACTTTTTCTGGTACAATATGTTCTTTTCCAATAATTCGGGTTGTATTGCAATCTCAAACAGCTTTTCGGTACCGGCTCCGGTTACCTTCACTTCTATTTCCATTTTCTCAAAATCTCTTATAAACTCTCTCAAAGACATTATCAACTTGAGTATCTCCTTTTTACTAAGGGCATCAGCCACCACATTGCCTTTTCCCGAATGATAAAGAATCTCATAATCGTAATCCTTGATTAGCTCTAACCACCTCATTTGGCGCATGTTGAGCTCTTTCTGCGTGAAAATGTACTAGAGCACTTATGGCTTAGGTAATTCTCGCATTTCTCTCCATACAAGTAGTGCCTCCAATCTATAGGGCAAAACTATTGCCATGAGCCCAAGCTCATGGGTGGGGATATCGAATTTTATATTCCCTTAATTTTCTTGACACGTATGCGAGTACCTTGTTGTGCTGTATAAGAGCACCCTAATTCCTTATGTGAAGCGTCAATACAAATCACAAAATCTCCTTTTTCCATCCGGCAATGCCAACATATGGGCCATCACCAATCTTTGTTTCAGTTCTTGAAAGCTGTTCTCGCATTTCTCTGTCCATTCAAACTTCTCAGCCTTACGAGTAAGCCGCGTTAAAGGGGCTCCTATCTTTACAAACTCGAACGAACCTCCGGCAGTGACCGGCTAATCCTACCTCTGGTAGTCGCCCTAACCATGGTTATCAATTCCTCAGCGGTCATCTCTTCAGTCTTGTTAGGATCCTCCACGAGATCCTTCTCAACAATAATCCCTTCTGGGACAACATCCTCAACCGCTACATCCTTAATATGAATATCATCCGGTCCCTCATTAGGGTGTTCCATTGGATCCACAATCCGATCCCCAATCAGTAATAAAACATCATCGTGCTGTTGCTCCTCACCCTTAGGGTTCGGAGTCCCGCTACTATATACGATAACGAACTACGCTTCTATCACGATATTTATAAGGGTTCCCATAAGGGTTGTAACTGTCAGTACTAGGTTAGGTAGCCCGACTATGAACTTGGCAAGAGTTCTTATTATCTTAGTGAACTTATTATCATAACGCCACATCATCTCTGAGGTTTATAACGCTTTGCTCTGATACCATTTCTGTAACACCCCCAAATCCGGGGTCCGGGATTCGGGTTGTCACGAGTTCCATTTCCCTTATCAATACTTAATCTTAATAAACAATCAACTACTCCGTACTGTGACCCCACAATATACACACACGCCACAAGTTATAGTCTCAGAGATGAATACCAAAAATAACACAAGTCATTTTATTCCACATAATAAGCCATTACACCTCAAGATGGTTCTGAATAAATTTACATTTCTTTGCCATTATTACAATTCATATTATACATAAGTCTGGTTCATCAATAGTTGAAAACCTAGCCTATTGGTAACTCCTACCTCAGCTACGGCGGCATCAACGCTTCCAGAAAACTGCGGAACATTTTCTAACCGCTTGCGAATTGGAAGCTTGGTCTTATTCATCTTTTCTATCTGTTGTTGTGTGATGAAAGAAGAAAGCAAGGGTGAGCAACAAGCCCACCAAAATAATATGTATATTGATTAACAATATATGAGCATTCTCATAGTACTCATGAAAGTCTTGGTCAAAAGAAATGAACCAAGCTGATATCTTAACGCGACCAAGTCACAAAATATTCAGTATATATATACATATATATATATATACTTTTCACAATATTTGAAATTCTCTTACATGTATAACATCCACAGAGTTCCAGTTTATAACTGTATAAAAATATCGTTGCAAGGTGATCTCATATATCTAACCTTGTCTCAACGTTTTTCTGAAACCTTTGTCATTCATAAGACAATCATTAACTAGATATAAGTTTAAAAGATGAAGTTACAAGATACTCCAATATACTTATATCTTTTCCGAATACTACTTAAACTACCACCGTTCAATGTATAAATAGTTCATCGCATAGATTAAGCTACAAGACAAGACTTGTATAGAATCAATCTTTGAAATATCATTCAAAAGAAATGAAGTTACGAGATACTTCATTTGATGGAAACATCATTTTGAAAACTCGACCCTGCCAACACTCAACAATCGCCCAGCCGTAGCCTTTCTATCGAAGTGCTCTGGGTAGTGTTGCAGAAATATCCAACTGGATGATGAACTCATTACGGGAGTTTGCCGCGCCAGGAAGACCACTTACGATGATCAGTCGTAGTAGTACAACCCCACCATTTTCTACAAGTAGAGGAGAACCTGTCGGATTTACTTGTCAACCGAACACTGGACTCCTAAGGAATGGACCGTCTTAGCGGAACTTCCAGGTCATTTGGGCCAATATAATTAGGCTGGGCCGGCACCACTCGACCACTTACGCCACTCCTAGTTCAGATGAAATCCATGACTCTGAAACGTAAAGCTCGTCCCCACTTTCCCCAAGTAGAAACTTATTGATACGACTCCACCAAGAAGTCGTATCTAGTTGGAAAGGAAAACTCACCGATATTTCTCAGGCGATGCCTGTTAATGGATTAACTTGTTCCAAGAATTTTACCTCCCGAGTGTTGGGTAAGTAATCAAACATTCTTTTATCAGAGTAGCAACCTTGTTGCGAATATAAAATACACCACAGAGCCGGATCCCTAAGGTTTTGAGCGAGTATTTAAATCCCCTTCGAAAGGAGGATCTTAAATATAAAAATGAGTTTTGGGATCCGCCCTAACCTTTAAAATCATTTTGAAGACTCGAAAACATTTTTAAGAATGTTTGGAGTAATGCTGATTTAATAAAATAAATCAGTCCCAATATATTAGAAAATATCTGAATATTATTATTTAAATAATATTCTCATAAAGAATAATCTTTATAAAAATAATTGAAGTAGAAGTTGTAAAACTTATACTTGAAATGAATATTAAATAACCAAATATATACTTATACGAAAGTAATATCTTTATTTGAATAATCAAAAATGAGTTTGATCATCGACACATTATTCCTTAATAAAATAAAGAATAATAATTAGTAATTAATCGGAGTCATAAGTCCTCGAATTAATATTCAAAATAATATTCATTAATAAAATAAACGGGGTCATAAGCCCTCGAATGAATATTCAAAATAATATTCATTAATAAAATAAACGGGGTCATAAGCCCTCGAATGAATATTCAAAATAATATTCAATAATAAAATAAACTGGGTCATAAGCCCTCGAATGAATATTCAAAATAATATTCAATAACAAAATAAACGGAGTCATAAGCCCTCGAATGAATATTCATTAATAAAATAAACGGGGTCATAAGCCCTCGAATGAATATTCAAAATAATATTCATTAATAAAATAAACGGAGTCATAAGCCCTCGAATGAATATTCAAAATAATATTCATTAATAAAATAAACGGGGTCATAAGCCCTCGAATGAATATTCAAAATAATATTCATTAATAAAATAAAATTATCGAATAAACCTTATTCGATTCATAGTTTTGAAAACTATTAATATATATATATAAATATATATATATATATATATATTATACTCGGGAGCCTCGACTCCCTGTTTTAGAAAAATGTTCACCTTTGGGTCCCCTATACTAAGGGTATACGCAAATTACCGCTTATCTCTAGCATAGGTATTATCAACTGAATCAACAGATATATGTATCAAGAATACGAAACAGGCATGCATATATACCATATCACATGCTACAATATATCGCAAGAATTTGCTAATTTAACCATCATGCATATATCACAAGATAATGCATATACATATGTATACATCACAACAACAATATAACGGGTAGAAAACTTGCCTGAGTGCTCAGGATAGACTTAAGCTTAGAGTGGGTCCGATAACCTATGAACAACAACATAAGTCGGAATTAAACCCCGATCGCTTAAGAAACTAGACTTTAACCATTTAGAGTCCTGACGTTCGCTTTCGTGCTTAACGATTCACTTAAGTCGCTCGAGTACCCTCGGCTCCACCATTTTTAATAAATTTACCATTAAGAATTTTAAAGCGATTCTTTCGTGAGTACCTTACCAACTGCCTAGTCCACTTTACATAAATGTTTCATACCCCAATTAGTCATTTAAGGTCCTTAACCAAGGTTTCAAAGTAAGGCGAGGGGTAATGGTTCGTTCGCGAAACGCCGTTACTTAAAACGGTCGTTTCTCCTAAACCGTACATCGGATTCAAACGAACCACATATCAAAACGAAGCTCGTAACATGAACTATCTAATCATGGCAATGGTCAAAACCTAACAGGGAGTTCTAGGGTCCTGATGTTAAGAGCAAAAACAGTCTAAAGTAAATCGAACATTACGACGGCTATATTTACGCGATTTCCCAAAATTTTACCAAACCAATTCAACACCACACCATCACCAATCAATCCCAATACAACCATATGACAATATCACTCATCAACCACTTTAAACCATTTAAACCAAGCCCAAATCATACCATGAATCATCAAGAACAACTAGTGCTACTCTTAACTCCCAAAATCAACAAAAACACTTAACAACTATGATCTCAACATGACAAAACAACTACTACACTTAATCTATCATTCCATCATCATAATCATTTATACCAAACAACTTAATGCTAAGATAATTTAGAGTTATACCTTCCTTGAAGCTTTTAATCAATGAAAGATCCTTGGAATGCCCATGGAAGCCTTGATCTATGCTTAAGCTACCTTGAACTTTCATAAAAATCAAGAAAACCAAAGTTATTTCTTGAAGGTTACTATTCACCATCTTCTTCCTTGATTTATTGGAAGAGATTGTGAAGGAATTAGAAGCTTAAACTTATAGGATATCCATATCTATGTACAAGGAACCTTAGATAATTACCTCACTAATTAACAAGGCTTGGATCTTGAATTTTGGAATTTTCCTCTTTGAGAAAGAAGAAAAGCCGAGAGCTCTTCTTGAAAATGGAAGTGTTTTGTGTTTTTTGATTTGTTTGCTTGGTTGCTAGCTTTTGTTTTTGATTAGTTACCTTTTTACCCATAAAAAATTGTGTGGTTATTAATCAACCACGCCTCCTTCCCTTATGTCATGCTTATGTCACCTTTCCTATGTCATCTTGTTACACTTGTCTTCCTCTTGTTGGTGTGATGACATCATCATCCACTAACCCCTTGATTAACTCCTAATCACTTGGCTAATGACCGCTGATCTGTTATGCGGTTCGCTTAACTTTCGTTTTCGTTTATCATTTGAGGGATCATACCCGGGATCTTATTACTTAGGTTTCCTTAACCTTTCTCAATACATTATATTCCTTTTATGATCCTCTCTTATAATCCTTGAATTTAAATCCTTTTTATTCTGTTACCTTATACTCAATTCATTCTGTATCTGGTAGATTTCCGGGAAAAATCAAAGTGTTCGGATTTGGATTGTGACGATCTTTACATACACTTATATACCACATAGAGTACTAATAATATCCCAGAAGATCAATAAAAGAACCCCTACATAGTGTGGCATGAAAAGTTTTCTTATTCAGCATTATCAGCAAAACACTATTCATAAGGGTTTCAAAAATTCAAAAAAATTGGGGTTATTACACCTGGGTTAGGTTGTAATGTAACAGTCTCATATGAACATTATTTGTAATAGGATTGAATACAAATGAAGCAGTAGGGTCTAATACAGATTCAACATTTAAAGTACCAAACCTAGTAGGAGTAGATGGATTGATGGTTTGAGCACTACCTAAAGTAGATCTAGGGCCATGTACAGAGGATCCACCTTCTGGTTGATCTGGTTGCTTCGTCTTGTTGTGTTCATCCTTCTTAAGAAAATCTAGTAAAACTATAAAATCTTGACTGAAACCCTTATTATCTTCAACTATTTGGGAAATGGAAGAATCTATTGTAGCCACTTTCATTTTTCAAATCTTCAATGTTATCTTCTATATCAGACATGACAGTGTTCTGGTGATGTACGGTCTTGCCCGCCATTAAACCACCGCCAAGGATTCGAATGGCTCTGATACCAATTTGTCACCCTTGGTGACCAAGCAAGAATAATGAAAATAAAGATAGTAAAGCAGGAAAGCTAAGAAAATAAAAGAAATTAAAATACTGATTTCATTCCATAAAAATGATAAGGATAGATGGTTGGGTTTTATAGCTGAAAGTTAGGACCATATAGTACAAGAACACATGTCCCTTACTAATTCCTAAATACAGCCAATATAACGGTACCAATGTGACAGCCCATACTAATTGCTTAAACAATATCATTTTAACTAAACAAAATATTAACTCCCGCCAAAATTCATGACATTAATCTTCTCGTCTACCCTCGTAATAATAGAGTAATAATAAAATGGTGCTATAGACCCAAAATTGGGTACAAAATTTAATTTTAAAATGATGTAATATGAGTGATTTATCATTCTGAAATATTTTAATTGATGATATTTATGTGAATGCATATCTTATTAATTGTATGATAACCAATTAAAGACACATTAAATATTGCATTAATTACGCTTGGAAATCTTGTCCAAAACTCAATATAAATCAGGTTGATCAAGGCCTGTTACAGACTACAGATGACCCAAGTCATCAAAGCTCAAGAGCCAAGGTCGTCAAGGCCCACGAGCAAAAGTCGTCAAGGTACACGAACACAAGCTGTTCACGGACTAGGCCCAATACGGCTGAAAGACCAAAGACATGACATCCAACATGGATAATAACTCCTACAAGGAAGGATCTAGAATCCCTTGCCTTACACTTGTATTGGGAGACTTATCCACCAAGTCTCCCAATACGAGTCTAACCTTAGACTCGCCTTTATATAAAGGGCTCTACCCCTCAACCTAAAACTACGTTGTGGCTTGATTCTCTACACAGAGACACGTAGGCATCTTGCGAGGACAATCAGTCCACGACTGCAAGCGCAGCCATTAAAGCTCAAAGCTCACAAACCCTAGCATTAATTACTAACGAACCCTAGTTTTTATTTCACAACATTTGGCGCCGTCTGTGGGAAGGCAACAACAACCATGGTGAACACATAAACCAGAACTACTGGTAGAACCACCGACGTAATCCCCACAATGACACTCTCGTCCTTCATTGAGATTCCTTCATACTTAACCTACGCCACTCAAGCTGGAACAATTCCAGTGACAACTGCTGACGCCTAACCTCAAGGGATGAATCCTCCTGCTCATCAAGGGATATATCCCCCTGCTCCTCAAGGGACGAATCCCCTTGCTCATCAAGGGAAGAATCCCCCTTTTTGACAACTGCAGGCATCGTTAGGCTCCCAGCCCGTCGGGTATGAATACTCAACTATCGTGACTCCATGGACTACCAAGCCACCTTACGGGATGCCTCTATACCCGGAGGTTGAAGGAAGTTATCTTTCTAACCAAGGCAAAATACAAGAACTGGTGGTTGACCCCCGACATCTGGAGTGGGGTGATCAGTTGTTGGTGGAACATAAGGTTCATGGAGGTCGTAGCCATGATCAGAATCTTTTTCAGAACTTCCATCACAGTATTGAGACATCTTTCCTCCTAGATGCAGATCTTGATTAGGCCTTCCTTCTAATGTCAATTTGTTGACGAAGGAATTTGGTAGCAGCAAAGTTTGAGATTTTGTGACGCCCTCAATCTCGGGATTAGGAAATGAGGACCCACACACCAACCAGAAAATAATACTATTACAACCCAAAATATGAATAAATTCAAAACATTCGATTCCGACTTGGAATCGAAAGATAACCCAAAAGTATTTGATTTAGCTAATTCACTTCCCACCATCGCTTGCTCACACATCAACTACCTGATCTGGCATTTGAAATCCCTCAACACGATAGGGACTGCCAGGAACGCTCTTGCGAGCGGTACGCCTAAGTTTGGACATGTTCTTGCTTAACTGCCACGGTTAGATCAAAGCAAATATATGAGCAAAGACGCTCAGCAAGTAAGTATATAGAAATTCTAAATATCAACATAAACAACATTAACTGAGGCATTCTATTTCTGGATAAAACTAAGCTATGTGGCAGTATTCTTTTAACGGCTAGGTAAAGGCATTGAAAAAGGTTCCGGGCTTTCAAGATTCAAAGTTTGGGAGAAAGCTGACATTCATCACAAATCAATAACAGGGCTCTCAAGGAGTTTCTCATTTCAAAGGAAGCAGTCATTCAAGCTTCGAGAATTAATAACAACGTAAAGTGACATGGTTCTCGATCAAATTTTATCACCTTAAAGAAGTTACTACTCATTCTGTTGCATTTCAATTAATTAAGCAAGTTGCTTTATTAATGATATACATTACCTTTTTTATAAAATATTAAAGAACCCTTGATTGAAATATCCATCTTCCAAATATAATACGGGTGATCAGCCCGTACTGACCTCCATCCGGTCATTAAGGTACCTATGGCATTATTTCAACCTTATATTGGACTAGCTCCGGTAGCCTCTTATATGACTGGACTAGTCCCACTAGTCTCTTACATCTCTATCCAATCCTCAAGGAATTCATTTGAAAAACCTTTGTGTTGGAATACAAGAAAGTTGATCTAAATTCAGTTTTAACATTACCGATAAGTGAAATCATTTGGACTCTTTCAAGTCGAAAGTCATTCTTAAGTCCAATTTAAGAATTCAAAGAAAGTGAACAAATCGAGAATAAACAGGGGATCATAAGCTAAAGATATTGATCAAACGTTGAACAAGTGTACAAGTTCGCAATAAGGATAGTTCCAAAGAACGATATGTAACAAAGCATAAGGGATTGTCAAGGAATTTAGGATAACAAGATATAACATATGAAAAGTTCATAAGGCTTTCTTTAGGATTAAAGGATCATAAGTTAACAAAATATAAGGATAGGGTATACGTACTTGAAACAAAAGGGTTACTATTAGGGTTCATCACAAGGATTGATAGCAGGTTTATCACAAGGGACAATAACAGGGTTTTCATAAGAATCAATAACAAGTTTCACAATAATCCTTTACTCTATCATGGCATCAACAATAATCTTTCCGTAATCTTAAATAAAGATTGAGTTTTGATGGAAGATTTGAAAGAAACAAGAAAGATATATACCGATAGAGAGAGAGAGAGAGAGAGAGAGAGAGAGAGAGAGAGAGAGAGAGAGAAAGAGAGTGAAAAAGAGAAGAGAGAGACCGGGAAGAGAAAGAAGAAATGGGGAGTATATATATTAGACTAAGGGCAAAAAGGTAATTAGCAATTCATACTTCTTTCTTTTTCTTTTATTTACAAAAAATTATAATAAAATAACTGTAATTTACCTCTACACAAAGTGCAAATAGATGAACTTTTATTTTTATAAATTAAAACATAAAATTAGCTTTTCACCCGTATTTTTAAATAAATTTTTGAGCGAATAGATTTTTTATTATGGATTTTACAAATAAATCCCCAATAACAGAAATAAACTTGATAAAATCATTTTAAAATATCAGAACATCCGAATAAATCCAACTATCATTTTTAAAAAGTATCCGGGATTATTCCAGAGCTAATGAAATAAATTTTGTACCTTGATCACATTTCAATTATTTAATAAAAATATATAAGGACCATTAAATCCTTATTTAATTCCAATAAAATACTTTTTAGAATCATTTAAAAACTCGTGAATCACAGATTCATACTCGTAACCATCAAATAACATATATTCACATAATATTAGCCACCACAATTCGTATCTATACACCTTAGCACATAGTTCCCTTTTTAATTACTGATTACGCGAGTACCAATTGCTCGATAGATCCATTAACAAGATAACTTTTTAAATATAAACTCAAATCACAGAAATACACAAAGGTATTCACAGTTATCTCAACTTACTATAATCCTCAATTTTATTATTCATAGGCCTTCTCATTTAATATGTCCTTTGAACAACGGGTCCCGTTCTACTTGACAGCCCGACAATCAAAGCTTAAACCCTAGCTGACTCATCAAACTGGAATGAGACTTTGCTCGTTTCTCATTACTATTTCATAGAAATTATACATAAATCACAAAATAATTTATCTTTTTATAATATTTACATAAATCCACGTAACAGCACAGGAACTATACTTTATTCATATAAATACATTGTGAAAATCCCAGTCTCTACAATCTATCCCCCTTTAAAAGGATTATGTCCTCAGAATCTAGTCTAAACGAACATATTGGGATTCTTTTCTCGCATTTCGCTTTCTAATTCCTAAGTTGATTCCTCGACTTTAGTATTTCTCCACAAAACTCTAACTAATGGTACCACTTTATTTCCAAGCGATTTTTCTTTTCGATCTAGAATTCGCACGGGTTGTTTCACATAAGATAGATCTTGCTGAATTTCCATTGGTTCCAATTCGATCACATGGCTAGCATCTGAATTATACTTCTTTAGAATAGAGATGTGAAACACGTTATGAAGATGTTGCATTTGCAGAGTAACACTAACTCGTAAGCCACTTTTCCAACTTGTTTCAATACTTCGAATGGCCCAATATATCTAGGGCTCAGTTTTCCCTTCTTTCCGAATCTAGATAAGCCTTTCCATGGAGATATCTTTATTAACGCTTTGTCTCCAGGTTCAAATATCATATGCTTTTGGTTCTGATCAGCATATTTCGTCTATCGATCCTGAGCAGCTACTAGCCTTTTGCGAATCACTTCCACTTTCTCTTTCCTTTGTCGGACCAGTTCTGGGCCCAACAGCTTGCGCTCACCAACTTTGTCCCAATACGTAGGAGATCTACATTTCGTTCCATACAACGCTTCATAAGGCGGCATGCCAATACTTGCGTGATAACTGTTGTTGTAGGAAAATTCAATCGGTGGCAAATGATCATCCCAATTTCCTTTGAAATACAACGCACAGGTTCTCAACATATCCTCGATCATTTAAATAGTTCTTTCGCTTTGTCCGTCGGTCTGCGGATGATATGCGGTGCTCATTTTCAACTTCGTTCCCAAATGATCATGAAATTGTCGCCAAAATCTCGAGTTAAATCTCGGATCTCTATCTGACATGATAGACACCGGTACTCCATGTCACTTTACAATTTCGTCTAGATACATCTTGACCAATCTTTCCAATGAGAATCTTTCGTGGATAGGCAAGAAATACGTTGACTTTATAAGTCAATCGATAATCACCCAAATCACATCATGATTAGCCTTGGTCTTTGGTAATCCTACCACAAAATCCATTGTGATATTTTCCCACTCCCATTCAAGTATGTCCATTGGTTGAATAAATCAACTCGGTCATTGATGTTCTACTTTTACTCTTTGACACGTGTAGCACTTACTTATCCATTCTGAGATTCCCTTTTTCATATTCGGCCATCAATAATTCTCTTTCAAATCTTTGTACATTTTCGTACTTCCAGGATGAATCAAAAATCTTGAATTATGTGCTTCATATAAGATTTCATTCTTTAATTCTGCAACGTTAGGAATCCAGATACGTGAACAAACTTTGTATATCCCTTTATCATCCTTTTGAGCTCTAACCTCTTCTCCTGTCAATTTATCTTTCTCGTGCTCTTTCACTTGTTCCTGACAACGTCGAATCTTTTCTAAAATCTCTGGCTGAAACGCCATCGCGTACATTACTTTACTTGCCATTTCCGGAATTTGTACCTCTATTATTAATTCCATGAATTTCTTGATCAATTCTTCGGACGCAGTTAACAGACTCAATATTTCCTTGGGGCTTAGCGCATCCGCTACTACATTCGCCTTTCCGGGATGATAATTTATCGTGCAATCATATTCTTTGATTAATTCTAACCACCTTCTTTTTCTCATGTTCAATTCCTTCTGCGTAAAGATATACTTAAAGCTTTTATGATCCGTATAAATTTCACATTTCTCTCCGTACAAATAGTGTCTCCAAATCTTAAGAGCAAACACAATTGCTGCTAACTCCAAATCATGCGTAGGATAATTTTGCTCGTACGACTTCAATTACCTTGACGCATATGCTATCACCTTTCCGTGTTGCATCAACACACAACCTAATCCTTTATATGAAGCATCGATATATATCACGAATTCACCTTTATCATTAGACAAAACCAATACTGGTGCAGAAACTAACCTTTTCTCTAGCTCTTGAAAGCTTTCTTCACACTTATCTGTCCAAACAAACTTTTCATCTTTCCTTTTCAACTTTGTCAGGGGAACTGCAATCTTAGAGAAATCCTGAACGAATCGTCGATAATAACCAGCTAATCCCAAAAAGCTTCTCACTTCCGTTGGAGTCTTTGGTCTTTCCCAATTCATAAAAGCTTCAATCTTTGCAGGATCCACTTTGATTCCTTCACTATTGACTACGTGTCCAAGAAACTGAAATTCTTTTAACCAAAACTCGCATTTAGAAAATTTTGCATACAATTTCTCTTTCCTCAGAATTTCCAAAACAATCCTCAAATGTTCCATGTGCTCCGCTTCTGACCTTGAGTAAATCAAGATATCGTCGATAAACACTATCACGAACTTGTCCAAATATTTCTTGAATACTAGATTCATAAGATCCATAAAAGCAGATGGCGCATTTGTCAATCCAAACGCCATTACCAAGAATTCATAAAGTCCATATCTCGTTTCAAATGTCGTCTTGGGTATATCTTCCGCCTTAATCTTTAATTGATGATATCCCGACTGATAAGCGTGCACTTTGTCTTAATATTATCCCTATATTTTGGTTATTTTGCATTGATTTGGACTTTTCTTTAATAAATATTAATGTTTTATTGTAGGTATTAAGGAGATATAATAAGGAAGGCTTGGAGTTAAAAAGAATCAGATTTGGAGTTTAATTTGATTAAAAATCGGTTTTATGGGCCAGCTGCGCAGTTTACACTGTTTGGGTCATATCTGGAGTTCTAGAAGTTCGATTCTGACGATTTAATAGCCCATGGAAAGCTTATGAGAAGAGCTTCAATTCAGAATTGGTCTTGAATTTATAATCCAGCCAAATCAGCTTAGAATCAGAGCCCAAAAATCAACTACGAATTTTCACTTTTTCGGAATTCAATTCTAATTGGGAAATCTCCTTATATTTGCTTTAATTCATTAAAAAAAATTTCATTATATATTATTAGATTAGACTAGACCTAATATATAGAGAGATATGCAAGAGACAAGTAGCCGCACAAGGGAGGAGGAGAAGAAGCCATCAACAGGGAAGAATTCAGCCATTGGAGACATCCATTTGGCTTTATTTTCTCTTATGTTTTTATATCTCTTCTTATGCATTTGTGTTGGTTATCTTGGGGTTATTTTGATACCTTGATTATAAACTAAATTATATGAGTTAGGATTTTTATGGAACCCTAGTATGGGATTGTTGGTGTTTTGATAAGATTTATTATGTGCAACTTACAGTTTATTTATTCAAGTGATTTTCATGCTTATACTTGCTATTGTCTGATAAACTTTAGTAGGTTAACGAGTTAATTATAATACTGAGAGGGTTATAGTTAATTGACACAATACTTGAATGGTGCATGCTTATATCTTTTGATTATAATATTGTTACGGTATAGACTTATATTGTGACCATGCATAGCTTTGTGAATTGGTTTTTAAATAAATTCTGAAGAGTAAATTGGCATAGACATATGTTAGTTTATTTT
Organism: Apium graveolens; assembly: GCF_009905375.1. Classification (NCBI taxonomy): domain Eukaryota; kingdom Viridiplantae; phylum Streptophyta; class Magnoliopsida; order Apiales; family Apiaceae; genus Apium; species Apium graveolens. The sequence goes on from NC_133653.1 coordinate 43,305,664, forward strand.
ATAGGAATTATACCATAGTGATTTCGGGAGGAACCTACGACCATTGAATTATAGCTAGTGAGCTGTGATCTTGTTGTAGTATTACACTGCTTTATTACCGACATGAACATATTAGGGGGAAGTAATTATCTTGACTCTATTTGAACATCCAACTCTCTTTGCTAGCATATTATTAGTTAGTTAATCTAGTTATTAATTAGTTTAATTAGATAAATCAAAACTCTCTTGTGTTTTATAACCGAATTGTTTGATATTAATTATGATTTACACGCATAGACAGTCCTTGAGGAACGATATCTAGTATTTACTACTATATTACTTGTTTGCGATTGTGTACACTTGCACAACAATATTTTATACAACACCAACCTTAAATCGATCTTTGAGAAATAAGTAGCTCCCTTTAGCTGATCAAACAAGTCATCGATTCGCGGGAGAAGGTACTTATTCTTGATAGTCAACTTATTGAGTTCGCGATAATCGATACCAAATCTCATGCTTCCATCTTTCTTCTTAACGAACAGCACTGGTGCTCCCCACGGGTATACACTCGGTCAAATAACTCCTTTCTCTAACAATTCTTGCAATTACGTCACTAGTTCCTTCATTTCAATGGGCGTCATTCGATATGGGGATTTCGAAACTGGTTCTGTTCCAGGAGCCAAATCAATCGTAAATTCGATCTCTCGATCTGGAGGTAGTCTAGGTAATTCATCGGGTAACACATCGGGAAACTCTTTAACTACAGGATTGTTCTCAATTTTTAAGGATTCCTTCTCTACATCCTTCACATGAGCCAAGTAAGCTTCGCATCCATGTCGTAACAATCATATTGTCTGAATCGTCGTTAGAAACTTCCTACCTTACTTCTTTCCTTTGAATATCACTTCAGTTCCATCCTTGGTCCTCAATTTTACTTTCTTATTTCTACACTCGATTTGCGCATCGTGGTTTGCTAACCAATCCATTCCGAGAATAACGTCGAATTCTCCTAACTTAAACAGAATTAAGTCAGCAGAAAAGTGTCGACCATCAATAAAGATATCACAATTGGGATAAATTCTATCGGCAGTAACTCTTTCCTGATTTGCTACTTCTATAATCAAGTTAGATTATAAAGGGTATGCAATACACTTTAGTCTATCAACAACACTTTCAGAAATAAATGATTTGGTAGCTCCAGAATCCATTAACACTTTAAATTCTACTAAATTTATAGCAAGCGTACCTGCTACCACATCCGCATCCTGCACCACATCTTTCATCATCATATTAAACGTCTGCGCCCTTGGCTGAACTGTTTGTGCTGATGGAGGCGATGGTCCGGCAATCCTAAGAATATTTGCCTTCTGTACAGGCTCCTTGCAATTCCTTGCCATATGGCCAACTTTCCCACACTTAAAAGAAGCCAACCCCGGCTTTCCCGAACTGTTTGTGCATTCAGATGAATAATGTCCTTTCTGATTATACTTGAAACACGTCACGTTGAGCTTATTACATCTCCCAGGGTGTCTTTTTCCGCAAGTCTTGCACTCCTGAATCTGGGGTTTACTCTCCTTCGTTGACTGTCCAGCTTTCTGAAAATGATTATTTTGATTCCCATTTCCGGGCTTAAACCTCAGGAATTCTGGTTTTTACTTCCCATATTTTTTCCAAACTTCCTTCTAAACTTGGAACTTCCCTGATCTTGTTCTGAATCCTCAAACTTTTTTTTCTTTCCTTCACATTCCCTTTTAGTTGCTTCTCTTTCTCCTTCTACGAGCATGGCTTTTTGTACCAAAGCAGCTTAAGTCCTTATCTCAAGAAGAGCCACTTGACTACGGATCCATGGGTTAAGTCCTTATTGAAACCTTTTAGCTTTCTCTGCTTCTATATTCATATACTCGGGCACAAACCTTGCAAACTCCGATAACTTTACTTCATATTCAGCTACCGTCATATTCTTTTGCTTTAAATCCAAAAACCTCATTCTAACTGATCTTGCATGTAACTTGGTAAGTATTTATCTAAAAACAACTCTGTAAACTTCTCCCAAGATATAGCTTCTCCTTCCAACAACGCCTTAGAATATTCCCACCAGTAACTGACCTCATCCTTAAGATAGTAACTTGCATACTGCACTTTCTTATCGTCCTTAACCTCCACTAACTCAAAGGCCTTCTCCATTTCTCTCAACCAGGACTGAGTTTTAATCGGATTTGGAAAACCTAGAAACTCAGGGGATGAACGGATTGAAAATGTTTGAAATTCCCGACTCTAGGGGCTGAGGATTGTTGCAAAAGTTGGAAGAGCCAGTTCTTCATAGGGGTGTCTTGGTTTTGCTCTTGGTTTTGAGTTTGAGTTTCATCTTCTTGGTGATTTGGTGAAGTGGCCATTTTATAAACCTGATGAGCAATTATTAGCAATATGATAGCATGGAATACATAACAATAAGGATTCTTTTAGGAATAGTTTTGCGGATTTTAAGTTTTGCCCAGTTGCTCATGCAATCCTATTACTACATAATTCACTCACCGGTTAGGGTTCTCACATGGTACAGGATATATTTTCACAAAGATGTTTGAATATGGTCACTTGGAGAACAGGATATGTAAAACAGTTTATGAAACTTAAGATTCCGTAATATAGAAACAAGATGCATAGATAGATAGTTTATGGAATCATCGGTTTCTTGCAAGATAATTTAGGCACATAGATAAATAGTTCAAGTACAATAAATTCTGGGAATAAGGTACAATAACATAGCAGGGTTAAACAGAGGAAAACTGGAAAATATCCCCCTATCTACCCCTAACTTCTACCTAGCTACTCCTATAGCAACCAATACTAAATTCTGAAATACAATACATCATGAAAAGAAAAGGGGATCCCGGCATCTGACCAAGTATCCCAAAGCCTACCGGCGCTGAAAAGAAACAACAACCATAACAACTACGGGCTCCACCAGATGCCCCGTCTGATCTCACAATCTCACTAACCATCAAAATCAAGTATCTCCCTTAACACCGATAGCATCCAACGAATAAACTTATGAACCCTCCGGACCTCGGCATCAGCATCACTGGAAGATGGTCCCTCATCCAACCGCCTACGGGAAACCTGCTCTACCATCTCAATACGAACTCCCCACTCGGTCTCCAGCACTGACGTCTGCAGCCTAGACTCACGTGCCAACCTATCTACCAATGATCTCAACTCAGGGATACGAGAGTACACAAACTCTCGGTCTTGAGCTAGCTTGCCACCAACATGGGAAGGCACATGTACAGCAGGCTCTCGCTCAGGGGTTGGGGTCTCTGGTAGTGGTCTCAGGGGAGAAACAGGCATAAGGGCCTCACTGTTCACAGATGGATCCTCCTCAGGGTCTGAACTAATATACAGGTGCTCTACTGATGGGGGTGGAATAGAGTCAACTGGGGAACCAGGCAAAAAACTATCCTCAGAATCAGCATCACTACCACTGCTAGGGTCCTGAGATGAAACATAAAATAACAGCCAAGAAACAGCATTAGGGTTAAATAAAACCTCCAACTGCTTCAATGTCCTAACTCTCTTTATCACCTTAACCTATTTATTTAACTTAGACTATACCTAATAGTCTAACTCAACTCTATATGAGTCGAACACTCTCGCAATATAATTACCCAAATACCCTTTTATCCTAACTTGTCTCAGGGACTAGATCATGTAGCTCTAATACTAACTTGTGACGCCCTCAATCCCGGGGTTAGGAAATGAGGACCCACACACCAACCAGAAAATAATACTATTACAACCCAAAATATGAATAAATTCAAATTATTCGATTCCGACTTGGAATCAACAGATAACCAATAAGTATCTGATTTAGCTAATTCACTTCCCACCATCGCTTGCTCACGCAATAACTACCTGATCTGGCATCTGAAATCGCTCAACACGATAGGGACCGCCAGGAATGCTCTTGCGAGCGGTACGTCTAAGTCTAGCCATCTTCTTGCTTAACTGCCATGGTTAGATCAAAGCAAATAAATGAGCAAAGACGCTCAGCAAGTAACTATAAACCAATTCTAAATATCAACATAAACAATATTAACTAAGGCATTCTATTTCTGGATAAAACTAAGTTAGGTGGCAATATTCTTTTAACAACTAGGTAAAGGCATTGAAAAAGGTTCCGGGATTTCAAGATTCAAAGTTTGGGAGAAAGATGACATTCATCATAAATCAACAACAGGGCTCTCAAGGAGTTTCTCATTTCAAAGAAAGCAATCATTCAAGCTTCGAGAATCAATAACAATGTAAAGTGACAGGGTTCTTGATCAAATTTCATCACTTTAAAGAAGATACTACTCATTCTCTTTCATTTCAAAAAATTAAGCAAGTTGCTTTATCAATGATATACATTACCCTTTTTATAAAATATTAAAGAACCCTTGATTGGAATATCCATCTTCCAAATATAATACGGTTGATCATCCCGTAATGACCTCCATCCGGTCATTAAGGTACCTATGGCATTATTTCAGCCTTATATTGGACTAGCTCCGCTAGCCTCTTATATGACTGGACTAATCCCACTAGTCTCTTACATCTCTATCCAATCCTCAAGGAATTCATTTGGAAAACCTTTGTGTTGGAATACAAGAAAGTTGATCTAAATTCAGTTTTAACATTACCGATAAGTGAAATTATTTGGACTCTTTCAAGTCGAAAGTCATTCTTAAGTCCAATTTAAGAATTCAAAGAAAGTGAACAAATCGAGAATAAGCAGGGGATCATAAGCTAAAGATATTGATCAAACGTTGAACAAGTGTACAAGTTCGCGATAAGGATAGTTCCAAAGAACGATATGTAACAAGGCATAAGGGATTATCAAGGAATTTAGGATAACAAGATATAACATATGAAAAGTTCATAAGGCTCTCTTTAGGATTAAAGGATCATAAGTTAACAAAATATAAGGATAGGGTATACGTACTTGAAACAAAGGGGTTACTATTAGGGTTCATCACAAGGATTGATAACAGGTTTATCGCAAGGGACAATAACAGGGTTTTCATAAGAATCAATAACAAGTTTCATAAGAATCCTTTACTCTATCATGGCATCAACAATAATCTTTCTGTAATCAATTCATAATAGAAGGCAGAGTTACTTGCCTAAAAAATCTTTCCTGTTTAATGGAACCTGAGCTACTGCCACCTAAGATATCCTTCCCTTTACTAGCCTGAATGTCTCTGCTATCCAAATCTATAATACAAAACAAAACACTAATTAGATACTTAATCGATTCCCGACGTTTCTCAGAACGTCTAACTCCTACCCCAAATGTTTTAAACTTTAATTTACAAACACGAGTATGATCACATAGCACATAATATGATATACTCCTATACTCTTAGTATAGTAACTAGTTTAATACTCAATATTTAGCAAATAATCACTAATTCGGATATTACGACACAAAAACAACTTTTCCCTTTTCTTTTTATCAAAAATCCGAACCAAACATAATAGAAACAAATAAATTCCTTTGATAATCAACATGCACCCACTAATACAAACATGCATGCTTTTTATATTAAAACCAATCCTATCTCAAACCTAAACAAAATATCACATTGACTCAATCAAGTTTTTTAAACCAATTTCTTTCTAAAACTATGTCTCATCCAAGTTTTTCAATCAAAACAACGACATGCAAGTAGCACAAATCAACATGCAAGTTCAAAGATCATGAATCAACTTTAATCCAAGCTAAAAATTATCAACCAACATCAATTCGAACCATTCCTCTTAAAAACTGAACCTTACAATAAATTTACGAACCAAAACTCTTTGTAAAGCTCGAAATCACTATTAAATTCCATCTTAAATATACTAAATTCATTACTCTAGACTACAACTAACCTTTTTAACTCTTATGAGCCAAAAGTGATAACATGCAATCACAAAAGTTGACATGCATGTGACATTTAACCAAAAAATCATCCAGATCAATTACACAATCAACTCAAAACACACAATTCGAATCTACTATGAAGAATCATCGATTTTTAACAAATAATTTCAACCCAATTTCTTTTAAACTAAAAGTAGCATTCGGTTTCTTTCAAAAACAACAACATGCAACTTTCAAACTAAGTGTTTTCAATTTGTTAGAGCTCAGACAAGCATCATAGCTCACCACCGACTCACCGGAGTTCATCGCCGGTGGCGGTGGCTTCTCGGTGGTGCCCTCAATCGAGGGTATCCTACCCAAAAACCACTGATTCTCAAGCAGCACACAAAACAACTGACATGCATACTATCAACATCACTTTTCTGTAAAGATTCAAACCGAAAACCGAATCAAACTCAAGAACCGAGAGGTTCTTGGTTCAAATCGAACACCACATACACAAACACACACATGCAAACATGTATGTATATATTTAAATCATAAGGAACTCAAATCTTAAATAAAGATTAAGTTTTGATGGAAGATTTGAAAGAAATAAGAGAGATATATACCGAGAGAGAGAGAGAGAGAGGGAGAGAGCCGAGAGAGAAAATAGAGTGAAAGAGAGAAGAGAGAGACCGAGAAGAGAAAGAAGAAAGGGGGAGGGAGTATACATATTATACTAAGGGCAAAAAGGTAATTAACAATACATACTTCTTTCTTTTCCTTTTATTTATAAAAAATTATAATAAAATAAATGTAATTTACCTCTACACAAGGTGCAAATAGCTGGACTTTTATTTTTTATAAAATAAAACATAAAATTAGCTCTTCACCCGTATTTTTAAATAAATTTTTGAGCGAATAGATTGTTTATTATGGATTTTAAAATAAATCCCCACTATTAGAAATAAACTTGATAAAATTATTTTAAAATATCAGAACATCCAAATAAGTCCAACCATCATTTTTTAAAAAGTATCCGGGATTATTCCAGAGCTAATGAAACAAATTTCACACCTTGATAACATTTCAATTATTTAATAAAAATATATAAGGACCATTAAATCCTTATTTAACTCCAATAAATCCTTTTTAGAATCATTTAAAAACTCGTGAATCACAGATTCATACTCGTAACCGTCAAATAACATATATTCACATAATATTAGCCACCACAATTCGTATCTATACACCTTAGCACATAGTTCCCTTTTTAATTACTGATTATGCGAGTACCAATTGCTCGATAGATCCATTAACAAGATAACTTTTCAAATATAAACTCAAATCACAGAAATACACAAAGGTATTCATATTTATCACAACTTACTATAATCCTCAATTTAATTATTCTTAATCCTTCTCATTTAATCCATCCTTTGAACAACGGGTCCCGTTCTACTTGAATGCCCGACAATCACAGCTTAAGCCCTTAGCTGACTCATCAAACTGGAACGAGACTTTGCTCATTTCTTATTACTATTTCACAGAAATTATACATAAACCACAAAATCATTTATCTTTTTATAATATTCACATAAATCTACGTAACAGCACAGGAACTATACTTTATTCATATAAATACATTACAAAATCCCAGTCGCTACAGGTTCGTAGCCGGAAACAAGATCGGTGACGGTGGTTCTTCATTGAAAAATGTGAACAGTGTTTGGTGGTTGTGATTATTGGTGGTTGAGAATGCTTAGGGTTAGTGGTAGATCATTTGCGATCTCGCTTCTGACCCCTTACAATTTGTCTACGTATCCCTATTTATAGGGAATCAAGAAACCTAATGGGCTTAGATCTCTTGTCCCGAGGCCCAGTAGGATACCTACTGAAAACCGTCTTCTACTAACTTTAGGAGTGTCCGCCAATGAGGCCCAACTACAAAGGCTCAAGGCTCGACCACGGCTTCGAGACTTCACGGATAAGGTATCTCCCTGTCCAAGGATAACCCTCCGCTACCAGTTGTTTCTCTAGTCCGTGGACGCAGGTATAGCCTTGGTTCACTCCAAATGTTGGACGCATCCTGGTCCCCCGAATAAGGAGTCCCTACTAGATTGCAGGACAAGTGATCCCAAGTTTGCAAAGTGCAGGATACGCCAAAGTCTCCCAACGAGGACACCCGTTGACTACAGAGACAGAGCTCCCAAAGCACATACCAAAATTTAACCCACATTCCAATGAGGACACTCATTGACTACAGGAGGAGGCCTTCCGTCCAGGCATACCCCTGGAGGTCTCTGACCACGGACACCGCCTCCATGTGGTTGCATTACAGGGATGAGTTTTTCAATATAGTACCTGCAGCAAATAGGTTAGTAATAAAAATCTCCTTTTTCCTTGATCATCCAAAGAATTCGTCCAAGCAACCATGCTGAAATCCCATCCAAGCCATTTCTTCTACTTAGGGCACGCCCTAAGACTTTTCATAGGTGAGGAATCAACTCAGGGAATTACCCAAATTCCCTTCTTCAACAGGGCGCGCCATGCACCTTCAACAATGAGGGCGCGCCTTTTTTATTTAAAGTATTTTAGCATTAATCCTCCTGTAAGCATAAGGGCTCGCCTCCACATATCTGTAGGGCGCGCCTTCTTCTTTTACGATAAAAATATTTCCCTTATCTCTCCCTTATTTTTAGGCATCAATATCCCAACTCTAACCAATTGACCCGATTTTGACCCGAACAAGATTTATACCAAATTTTAGACATAACACAAATGTTGAAATTATTTGAGAAGGCTTCATGTCAACACATTAACGTTGATAAATCTTAAAAAAATTTTAGTAAGAATACATGCAACTCCTTAAAACAGGATTTGTACAACAAGCTTAAGTTCCAAGAAGCTAATGACCCCGGTCTATACAGGGTTACCTAACAAAGTTGGACGGAACAATTCTTCAATTTTTGGGTACATAAAGGAGAAGTTACATGACAGAATTCAGGGTTAGGACAGAAAACATTGTCAAAAGGAGGCAAAAAAAGTGCCGCTAAAAACAGTGACTCAGGCTTTACCAAATCTTGCAATGAATGTATTTCCTGGTACCACTGTGTCATGATCTTGAGAAGTTGATGTGTAAATTATGGTGGAGAACAAGCTCACAAAAAGGAAGAGGCATTCATGATTAAGTTGGAATAATATGAGCAGGAAAAAATCCGTGGGAGATATGTGATCCTGAAATGTTCGCGATTTTAATGTGGTTCTTCTAAGCAGTCATGCGTGGAGATTATCAAACAACAAAATTTTTAATATTTTGACTTTTTTTTTATCGTAGGTAACCCGCAGCCGCTACCCTTCGGGTGCGCACTGGGTAAACCCTACGGGTTCACGTAATAGCCTGCAAACCACGTGAACCAAGGTAAACCGCATTTAAGCGACAGGCTCTGACTCAGGAGGCATAATCATAAATTCTCCTCCCATGGGATTCGAACCTGTGACCAAGAGGTTAGTTTTCCTCTCTTTAACCAACTTAGCTTATAATATACTATATATAGATATATAGAGAGTAAATTTTCATGGAGTCCACCTTTTAATTGGAGTCCTCGGAGTCCATCTATGTTTTGCAAATAAAATATTTTCTAAGACGTGTTATCTTGCAAAACATGCTTCACAAATATCATTACTTCAATAAAATCATGCAAATCTCATATATTTACAATTTACAAGTACAATATGTATATTCTGCAACATGAACATTTATGTTCTGCAAACTAAGCATGTTTTATAGAATAATATATTTTGCAACGTTCTACTTGTAAAATCTATGCAATATACAAGATTTTCAATAAAATTGCGATATTTGTAGAATATCATTCGAAAAATAATACGTTTTGCAACAACTTAAGCTATATTTTACTTGCAGAACATATATGGACTCCAAGAACTCCAATGCAATAGGGGACTTCATAAAGCCTAACACACACGTTTTACAATATATTTTATTTGCAGAACGTAGATGGACTCCGAGGACTCCGATAAAAAGGTGGACTCCATAGAACTCAGCCTCACACACACACATATATATATATATATGCACACAACGATATTATTGATAAAAAATTAAAACAATCAAAATACCGAATAACTTAAAAATTCATATCCGAATTAAGAATTGAATTATTTAGCTAGGAAACCGAACTGAATTATTTCAGTAACGCTGGTTCAATACTCGGTTAGTCGAAGTGAATGCTTAGTCATACTGTACTCATGCTTCAAGCACCATTTAAATGAAGCTCACCATTGAATCAAACAAATCCGAATAAACTGTATTTGGTAAATAGGAACGGTATTTAGTTTGACTTTTTGTTTCTGAAAATATGAACGATAATGCTTTGTTGGAAAATAAAATAATATTACATATCTCAAAATGAACCCTAAAATATATTAAATGACACATAACATATTTTTACGCGCGATATTTTTTTTTTGAAAATAACGTACTTATATACATTAAATTTATTCTAAAATCAAGTATAAATTTAGGAACAACATATAGTGTCATTCCCGAAAACCTGAAGGATAATCGACATGTGCTATTTTATGTGTTACATTATTCGTAGAGATATAAACAAATACAATCAACGCTACCTTAATATGTTTAAGTAACTCACAACAATCATCTAAGATTTTATGATATAAGGATCTGCCTCCCTCGCCATCATCAGCCTCAAATATGCACTTTTGTGTTCTCTAATTTTGTGTCCAAAGAGCAAAGACAGAGTGCCTCTTTAAAAGGCGCATATCTTCTATTTCACGGGGTTGAAACCTCTCTTCCACTACATTACTCCTTATTTGAACGGAACTCACTCTGTCACTTAATTATGTATAAAAGACTTCATTTTAGAAAATTATAATTTTTGGAGCTCCTTTTTTTCAGAATATAAGGGTGTAAAAAGATCATATTGCCCTTTGATTGATTGTCTTTTCAGATCTGTTGACCTGCATTCAGGGCAATTCTATATATAATAGGTAATTACTGAGATTAAAAAGTCTAAGATGTAATTTGTGGGAATTTAACTCGGGATATTTCATTTATTTATACAACCTCATACCATTACATGTGTTTTTTATCATACACATAAATACACATAATATGTAAGTGTGCTAAATGAATATTTTATTTAACTTTAAAGATAGTTATTTGAATTCCGTAAAAAAAAAATATAGTTACTTGAATATTTATACAGTTAATTTTAAAAAATTAAATTCTTGATACAAAATTAGACATAATACATAAATAAATTATTATCTTATTTATTAATCTTTTTTTAATTTGAAAATGTATCTCATATATTTTTAACATATTTTATTATTATAAAAAGTAATTAAAATACTCGAAATTTGACTAAATGACTCGGCCAAAGAACATCGTCACATTCTATGTTTAGTAAATTTAAATTACAAGTTCGGCGAGAATGTCTTACCAATAATGTGAATTTTTTTAATATCTTATGTTAATATAAATTAATGTGTTTGACGTGTTTATAAGATCAAGTCAATTGATTATTTATATTAAAATTACAAACTTCACTAGTTAAGCATTATTATTTTTGGGACTTGTCCCGATTTTAAAAATATTCAAAATTTGATATGAGATCTCACGAGATTTTTTAAAACTACGATGATATATTAAATCGATTTATTTTTCATTTTAGAAAAACTAGCTTTTTAAAAAGAATTCTTCTATATAAATAATATTCATTGATCAATATAATATTGTACAAATATTTTGAATTATTTTTATATTTTGAATTATTCAAATAAAAGTTATATTTATACTATATTGTAACATTTGATTCAATGCATTTTATATTATTTAAAGAAAAAATATATATTGTTCAATAATCTGAATGAATTAACCAGTTCAACTGATATTTATAAAATTTTATGAAATTGAAAAATATTTAAATTTAGGAGAATAGTATACATTGTTATCAAATTATTATAAAAAGAAATATTAGAGTAGTAATGAAATGAACTTAAAAACGGTTTAAATAACGATATAATTATAATTTTTCCTTCGAATTCTTGAAAAAAAATCATAAATATCAATAATAAGTCTTTATAATATATAATTTATTTTTATGTTACAATCATGATTGATACTCAGTTGCATAAAAACTAGATATAGATTGTTTGTCATTGATAATATGAATACCATATTTAAATTATTGTAATTTATTTATTACATAATTTTAATTTTTGAATAATTATAAATGCATGTTATTTAAGTAATCATTTATCTCACTAGATGTTAATAGTTATTATACATGTACATAAATAAGATATTTAACATATAAATAATTGAAACTATCGTAATTTACTAAGAAATGTAACATATGACAATTTACATGCTGACACACACACATAACTTAATGTTACTTTGGTAACCGTAGTGTAAATAAAAAAACTAACATTTTTTCATGCATACATACATTGAATTTCAAAAACTAACTTTTTTCATTAAAATCAACTTTTATATTAACAATAGTGTAAATTTTACGTTATTGTATATTATGATTGCAAGTCATCCTGACTTCAATTATACATTTTTTTATCTTTTTAAATTGAATAAATTAATTGTAAGTTAGTAGTAAACTTAGTAATAATATAGATCAATACATATAGTTTATTTAAATAAAATTCAAAATTTTTGGTTAACTCTGTATTCAACATAAATTTTATTTTTTAACTTTTTATTTGTAAACATACAAACGGCATTCTACAGATTAAGTATAATCGTTTCGTTTTAAACGCACACTGACTACCCTATTTATATTTCTTCATTAAATAAAAATTATATAACACAAACAAGAATATATATATATATATATATATTTATATATATATATATATTACTTAATGAGTTATATTTGAAACGTTGTGTAATTTGATATTATATTTTATGAAAATAATACACATTGATAAACAATCAACTTGTATTTGTATTTGATATATGTTAGACATTGTACAACATTTACAAATAAGAAAAACAATTAAAAATATTATAATTGCATGATGCATAAAAAAATTCTAAAAAATGAGACACGGGTTATTATGCTAGTTTTCTACTCATAAAGTAAAACAAAGAATTCTGAAAATTATATTTTCCTCATTTTAGTTACACGAGAATGAACAACACTATTATATCATTTGACAATAATTTTGAATATTTTTGGGGACTGTTATTTTTCGCGGGGGAATCGATTTTCTCAAAAATATAGTACTTCCTCAATTGATTGAATACGCTAGGTTCGGGCACTAGATTAAAACGGGTGTATTTAATCAAGATTTTAAAGGATTTTTTTGGATTCTTGAAGTCAAGAGATATTCAATCTGGATTTTAAAAAAATCCTTTAAAATCTGATGGTATTCAATATATATTAGAAAAAGTCTTTTAAAATCTAATGGTATTCAAATTATATTTTAAAAAGTATACTGAAATATGGCGGTATTCAATTTGGATGTTTAAAAGTCCATCAAAATCTGATGGCATTCAAAAATTCGTGAAATTTATTTTATTTGAAAAAGTTGTGGATTTTAATGGATTTGCTACTTCATTTTTAATCTTTTAAAATCTCTTTAAAATACATGAGATTTTGAAGGATTTGTGGAAAACTTCACAAAATCAGCAAAACTTGCAAGATTTTTTTATCAACTCCGTCAAAATCCATGAACAATTAAAATCAACAAAAATCTTTCAAAATTGATGGATTATTATCAATTATTTAAAATCTGAAATTAATACACCTTCATAAGAGAATTTTGTGAGACAAAATAGAAAAAATGGATAAAGTGATGAGATCGATCAATATTTAAATATATAAGTGAATAAAGTGGAAGAATATACTCTCTCCATACCACAATACTTTTCTCATTTTGACTTTTGTCACTGTTCACGTTAATCGATTGACTATTAATTTACGGTTAATCTATAAGATCAAACATAGTCATGAGTGATCTTATTGTATTCGTGTTTACGATTACTTTAATACAGGAAAGTTTTTATATTTAATACTAATATGAAATTAAAGATATTAACAATAAAAAACGTGCATTGGCAAACGTGTCCGACACATGTTAGGTCCCGAATTATCGTAGAAGGAGGTTAAATACGATAATCACTAAATTAAAAAATTCTTTCGAATCTTTTGCGGATATAAAATTTAGTGCTCGGTTAGTGGTTCCGTGTTCCTGAGAGGAATAGTGTTTGGGAATATAAAACGAGAAACACAAAATATTCGGGGAAGTATATATTCATATATAAATCCTCGGGGGTGTTGCTACACTCCGATAAATAAATTTAGCGGCTACAATCTAAGAACAACAAAGTTCCTAACTTCTACAAAGATTTACAAATCAAATCATATACAATGATTTAGCTTTTGTTTGTACAAGGATTTAATTACCGGGTAACGTTTATAATGCCCCTATGAATATATAAGAGTTAAATCGGGCATTATAACGTTACTCCGGTGAGAAGTTAAACGGGTATACAATTTGCTTGAGCTTCTCTGTATTTTCTTTGCTGCTTGTTTTTCATCAGCTCTCGTTTTGGAGAAGAAAATGAACAGCACAAGTGAATTGATCTGCTTCTGATGTGTAGACTTATATCAATTAAAATATGTGGCTCAAATTGAACCACACAAATTAATTGATTGTATCAACAAAGATGTGGCTGAGGAGTGAGGAATTGCTAACCTGCGACCAAGAAACTCAACCCGCTAGGTTTGGACACGAAGATTAAGAAAATTTTGTGAGACAAAATAGAAAAAATGGGTAAAGTGATGGGATTGGTCAATATTTAAATATATAAAGTGAATAAAGTGAAAAAAATATACTCCCTCCGTCCGACCGAATAGTTTACGTACACTATTTGCACGCATTTCGAGCTTTCTATAAAGTATAGTTTCATAATATATTTTTCCATAAAAAAAAATTTAAAAATAATATATAATTATACTTTAAACGAGTATTGAAAAACGTGTCGAAAAGTAACATAAACAATCCAGTGGGACTGAGGGAGTAGTAGTTATAAGTGATTGTAATTAATTTTTATATAATAAAATATTACTATTTTTGATAAATTTTAAATATATAAAATTGAACTAAATATATAAAAGAATAAATTAGACAGGAAGAAGTACAAGTTATTTACGTGATTATAGGGTTGTGCTTATTCAATTTGCAAGTTTCCCTCTCTTTTCCAAGACTACGAATCATTGACGTGATTGCGTAGTCAATACTGAATGGTGTCACTTCACATAACTAGGAGTAAATTTCGACACACTTTCAAACGGTACATGTACTACACGATTCTTGACTGCATTGACCTTCAACTACTGTACTCTGATGGTAAGCTACTCTATGACAGACAGCAAGCCTATATGTTCGATTTTCCTTTAGGTATTTATATCAGAAAATTAAATTCAAATTATCTATTTCTCTATATTTAGTTAGGGTTTTAATCAAATATATACAAATTATAAAGTTATAAAAACAAATTTATGTGATTATGTAAAATTTTAAATGTTCTCTAAAATTTTAAATATAAAATATACTGTGGCGTTTCACATGACTAGTACATACTAAATTTATTTGGATAAGGTTTGACTTGCATGTTATATTTTCTTGTACTTTAAAATTTAAGGGGTATATTCAATTCAGATTTTAGACGATAACAATTCATTGATTTTGAATTATTATTGCTGATTTTAGCTGATTTTAATTGTACGCGGATTTTAGCGGAGTTGTTAAATAAGTCTCGTAGAATTTTGCTGATTTGAGGAGTGATTTCTATAAATCCATCAAAATCTCTTGAATTTTCCTAAGAATTCTGAAAACATAAAATACACTAGTAAATCCATCAAAATCTATAATTTTATAAAATACAAAAAAAAAATTCATGGACTTTTTACCAGATTTTAATGAATTTTTTAATATCCAAAGTGAATACAACCAGATTTTAATGAACTTTTTAAAATCTAAATTGAATACCCCTAGATTTTAAAAAGATTTTTTTTCAATTCTATTGAATACAATCATATTTTAAAGGATTTTTTAGAATTCAAATTGAATACCCTAATATTTCAAAATCCAAAAAAAAAAAATATTAAAATTCCAATTCAATACACCCCTCGAGGTCTTTAGCACACTTATTTCAAGTTAAATAAACTTTTACTTATTTAATAATCGATCACGGGTATCACTGACAACTTATAAAATGATCGGAAATATTAGACCCGGTTATAAATTGAAACTGATCAAAACATATAATATATTTATACGAAACAAATATCACTCGAAGTAGCATAGTTAATACTTAAAAGTATTTTATGTTTATGTTAACACAATAATTTAATCATAATCTTTTGTAAAAATACCATTATATTATGTTAAAAGTTATGTCTCACGAATTGAAAAAATGAATAAGTTTTGATCTGAAATTATCTGAACTGATTTAGTTTGAAGTGAATATTATTCGATCTTTTTTTTATCGCAGGGAACCCACAGTCGCTACCCTTCGGGTGCGCACTAGGTAAAGCTCACGGGTTCGCAAAATAACCTGTCAGCCACGTGAACCAAGGAAAACCGCACTTACGCGACATGCTCTGGTTCAGGAGGCATAATCATAAATTCGCCTCCCGTGGGATTCGAAAATGCGACAAAGAGGATAATTATCTCCTATTTTAACCAACCGAGTCAACCCTTGCGGGCATATTATCCGATCTTCATCCGAACTTCATCTAATTTTGATCCCAATTAGGCCCGAACAGAAGCACATTCGATTTGATACGAATGTTCTTCAAATATATCATAATCCGAAAATGGATTCGATCCGAAATTGATATAATCTGAAAGCTACCGGTTATCCGATTTGCAGGTCTAGTTTCACTGTAGTCCGGGACCGGATAAATATATCTAAAATATAGGTATTTAACTCATTTTTTTATTATCTATATTCACATATTTTATTTAATAATAATAAAAAATACACCGTTATTATTTTAAAAATCATTAAATTATTCAAATAGTTCATTAATGATTTTGCAATATTATCAAATATTTTCAAATGAGCCCGCAAGGGTTGGCTCAGCTGGTTAAAGAGAGGAAAACTATCATCTTGGTCACAGGTTCGAATCCCACGGGAAAAGAATTTATGATTATGCCTCCTGAGTCAGAGTCTGTCGCTTAAATGCGGTTTACCTTGGTTCACGTGATTTGCAGGCTATTGCGTGAGCCCGTAGGGTTTACCCAGTGCGCACCCGAAGGGTAGCGGCTGCGGGTTATCTACGATAAAAAAAATATTTTCAAATGATTTTAGAATAGAAATCAATTTTTTAAAGGATGCAGTACCACATGCCTACCTGGTGACGAAATTCTTGCAGGCGAGTGTTCTGGTAGTGGTTGCTGTCAAGTACCCCTCAATATTCACAAATATTTCAATTTCCACATTGACACCTATAATCGCCATAGAAATGTCTCAACCAATAACACGTGTGGGTTTGCCTTTATCGGTGAGAAAAGCAGATTCAGATTTCAAGGTTTAGCAGATCTTAATGGTAAAAACTTATGGTTAGGGGACAGGATGGCGGGTATTCCCTTGGTATTAGACTGGGCTATTGGGGATAGAAATTGCAGTGCAGCACTTCTGGACCAAACTTCCTATGCTTGCAAATTCAACAATAGTGTCTGCGTCGATGCTTCGCCTAGTGGATATCGTTGCCGCTGCAAAACGGGCTTTGAGGGAAATCCTTATCTCAGTCGAGGATGCTATGGTAACTAATTACTTTGAATGTTCGTGAGTGGCTATATGCCTTCTAATGAATGATCTAAAATGTAATTTGATTTTTCCTTTTGCAAGATATCGATGAATGTGCAGATAAAGAAAAAAATATTTGCGATCAGACCTGTACCAATACTGAGGGGAGTTATAATTGCTCTTGTCGACATGGGTACTACTTAAAAGCTGGCAAGTGCATTGCTAAAAAGTTCCAAGTCATCAAGCTTGTACTAGGTAAATCAGCCTCGTTTTTAGTAACCAACTAATTTATCTTTCACTATTATATCAATCCATATTAAATTGAAGAAGAAATTGTATATTAACTGCAGCCATAGGACTCAGTTGCCTGATGTTGCTCATTGGGATGAACTGGTTATATTTCATCTTGATGAAAAGAAAACGTGCTCAACAAAGAGACAAATTCTTCCTGCAAAATGGCGGTATCTTGTTAAGTCAACAAAGTAAAGACGACAATACAAAAGTTTTCAGCAATGAAGAACTAAAAAAAGCCACAAACAACTACGCTGCTGATAGGATTCTTGGGCAAGGTGGTTATGGTATAGTTTACAAAGGAATTTTACCTGACAATAATGTAGTTGCTATCAAAAAGTCGAAAATAATGGATGAGAGTCAAGTGGAGCAATTTATTAACGAGGTGGTGATCCTTACACAAGTTAATCATAGAAATGTGGTCAAACTTTTAGGATGTTGTTTAGAATGTGAGGTACCATTGTTGGTATATGAATTTGTATCCAATGGTACCTTATTAGATCATGTCCACAATACTGATGGAGGCGCTTCTTGGTTATCGTTGGATAATCGGTTGAGAATTGCTGCTGAATCTTCCGGCGCCCTTGCATATCTTCACTCTGCAGCTTCTATACCTATAATTCATAGAGATGTTAAATTAGCTAACATATTATTGGATGATAATAATGTTGCTAAAATTTCAGATTTTGGAGCGTCGAGGTTGGTACCCATGGATCAAACAAAAGTGACTACATTAGTACATGGTACTTTAGGACACCTGGATCCTGAATACTTTCATACAGGCCAACCTACAGTTTTGGAGTTGTCCTTGCAGAGCTTTTAACAGGAAGAAAGCCAATTTGCATGGCTAATCCCGAGGAAGAAAGAAATCTTGGCACATATTTTATTACCTCCATGAAAAAAAACCGATTATTTCAAATTCTAGAGCCTCGAGTAGTGAAGGAAGGGACGTTCGATCAACTTGAAAAAGTTGCTCGACTTGTGAAGAGGTGCCTAAGCCTTCATGGTGCGGATAGACCAACGATGATGGAAGTGGCTACAAAAATACAAAATTTGAGGAAATTTACTAAACATCCTTGGGCTAATCAACTTTGGAACGGAGAGATTACGAATTTAATAGGTCATAGTGAGATTCAGCTTTCTGACCTTTACGATATTCATTTAAATACTGGCGATAACATTAGAAATGAGTCGGATTCGATGTGGCTGAAGCAGTTGTTGCACGTGTGACAAGCCTTTCTTTAGATATCTTAAGTTTTCAAATGTGTTGCATTGTATCTAAGTACATGATACACCACTATATATATATATATGTATTGGTTTATGCAAGTAATTATATACACAAGTCATTATCTCAGAAGGAGCCCTCTTACAGAAAGAACCAGAGTATACAAACATAGAGTTTTGTATAAATGCTCATATTTAGACTAAAAAAAGAACAACTATTAAACTATTAAAAAAAGAACCAGGCATAGAGTTAACAAAAAGTTGGCTCGAGCATGTAGAATCCCATTAAGACAAAAAAGGGATTTCAGATTAAACACTATAATATTTTGATTAAAAAACAAAGGGGATAACAAATCCTAAATGTTAATAGCTATGCACAACAACAAATATCACCCAACAGAACAAATTTGTAACAATTGATTTGTCGTTTTTTCTCCAACTTATAAAGGTCATGTTTGTCTCACTTGGTATCATGATAAGTTAAATAAACACTAATTATTTACTTGGAGGGGTCACTATTTTGTCACCAGCGCGCATACCAGCTCCCTCGTAGTCTCCCTGCTCAGAGGGCGGTTCTCTGACAGCCTGAAACTGTCCCTCAACTTCACAGACCATGCCAAAGTCTTGACCTACTCACAAAAACTAGAAGGTCACAATGCTAGGATGTGTTTGATCTGATTTTGTGCTGTGTAAAGTTTCACTTATTATGTACTGTTCTTGTATTATGTAGTGTTTAATTATGTTTTTATTGTTATTCAACTGTAAACAATAAATTAAGTTAACTTAACAAATTACTGGTATAAAATTCGCTTGGCGGAAACAAGAATTGGGCAAATTTAGAGGGGTGTATTATGTAATGTTTTATATATGTTTTTATCTTTATTCAACTGTAAACAATATTTTAGTTCATCACCTGAAAAGTTGAGGACCACTGCTCCACATATACATTGATGCAAATATTTAGAGGTCAGATCAACAATCACATCAAGGTACTTGAAGAAAATGAAGGATTAAAATGATATATATTTGAAGTTCAGTTGACTTACCTCATCCCGCACATCAATAGTCTGTCTCTGTGATCACAAGATATAAACAAGTAGTAAAAAAAGAACTGCAGAGCAAAGAAATATATTTGTTAAGAAATTTATATACGTGGGAGAAACAATTATTTGGACAAAAGCATAAATTATACAGGAGCAAGAAATGCATGGTAAACGGATACCTTGAACAAGTCCTGAGTTCTTGAACCCTGCAAACAGGAAAAAGAAAATCTAATATTTCAAAATAGATTGCAGATATAATGAAACACTACAGTCTTTTTCTTCTGTCAACTTTTTTTTTTTGGATAATTCGTACTTGCATTAAATAGAATCATAGGTAAGTCTTTTTTTCCACTCCTCTGCTGACACATTGCTCTCAGAAATTCGCCATTGTCATCTCTTATTACTCTACCAATACCAGTCGAATGTGTACCAGTAAATGTCGCAGCATCCACATTAATCTTTACCCAGCCAGCTTGAGGTTTCCGCCACTTTCTGCTACTCGAACTAACTACCGGTGTATACTTATTTCCTTCCATCTGAGCCTTTCTCCAGTCTGTCAAAAGGTTTAGAGCAGCTGCTTTAGTTCCAAACACCAACATATCAATTTTGTCCCACACCCACTTATTGCGCCGGTTCCATAAACTCCAATAAAGCACTGCAACTAACACACATTGCTCCTTTGTTCCTGTTCTGAACAGACGCTTGAAAGTATCCATTACCTGCTCCCCTTGTAAAACTTGAATCCATTCCCTAAGACCCACTGCTTCCCACACCAAACTCGCAAAAGAACATTCAAATAATACATGCTTTGCATCTTCATATTACGTACGGCACCAGGAGCATCTACTATCAATCTGCACTCTTTTTCCTATCAATGCTTGAGCTGTTGGTAAGCATAATCTGCAAGTCCTCCATATAAAGAAAATAATCTTCCCAGGCACCTCTAACGCCCAAATCTTTTTCCAAAAACCTGTATCTGGAGTACTGTATTCACCTACTAATTTACGATAACAACTTTTAACACTAAACTCCCCCTTTCCATCAAAAAACCACATCCAAGAATCCCTACGATCAATATCAGATAATGGAATATTCTTAATGAACTGAACATCCCTGTCATTAAATAAATCTGTCAAAATCTCTTCATCCCATTTTCTCTCATTTGTCACCATTAAACTCAACACAGTAGCATCCTCCAGTTCACTTGGCATTTCTGATGTAATATACCCATTCTCCCTATCTGGTAACCAAGGCACCTTCCATATAACAGTCTCCATACCCGTTTTCACAACGTCCTGAGCTTCAAGTATACTCCTCCACATATAACTTGGGTTATCCCCCAATTTCGCATTTAGAAAATCAGTATTTGGAAAATACCTTGCCTTCAAAATATTAGTTACTCGAGGATTCTCATTATTTAGCAATCTCCAACCTTGTTTTGCTAGCATCGCGACATTAAAGCTCCTCAAATCTTTAAAACCCAATCCACCAGCTTCTTTAACATTACACAACCTCTCCCAAGACATCCACCGAATCCCTTTACTATTATTCCCTCCTCCCCACCAAAAGCTATTCATTTGACGTTGAATCGTATAACACACCTCATTTGGAATAAGCATCAAATTCATCCAGAAATTCGATATAGATTGTGCCGCTATTTTTAAAAGAAGGCACTTACCCGCCTTTGACATTGCTGTATTCCTCCAGCTTTGCAACTTTTTCCTGACACGATCACTTAGAAAATTAAATACCTCATTCTTTCTTCTCCCAACATTCATAGGAAGCCCCAAATATTTTCCCGGAATACTTATCTCACTAACCTCCAAAATTCCACAAATAGCTTCACGATTTACTTGTAATGTGTTAGGGCTAAAAGTGATAGTTGATTTATGGATATTAATCGCCTGCCCAGACAGCTCTTCATACCTCTTTATGATGTTCTTCATTACCGTTGCTTCTGACTCTATTGCCTTAAAGAAAAAATAGCAATCATCAGCAAAAAGTAAATGCGAAACAGCCGGAGCTCCTCGAGCAACACTACACCCATGAATCAAGCCAGCTTCTTCATTTCGTTTAATTGTCGAGCTCAGACCTTCAGCACAGAGAATGTATATGTAAGGGGACATAGGGTCCCCTTGCCTGATGCCTCTTTTAGGATGAATATCACCAAAAATTGACCCGTGTTGCAGAAAACTGTATGTTACTGACTTGATACACATCATTACCCTTTGAATCCAAATCTCATGGAAGCCAAATTTTTTTAACATTCCCTCAATAAAAGTCCATTCCTACCTATCATACGCCTTCGACACGTCTATTTTCAATCCGGCTACACCGTTAATTCCTTGAGAACGACGTTTAATATAATGATTAACCTCAAAAGCTATTAAAGCATTATCCGTTAGTAACCTTCCTTCCACAAATGCGCTTTTATTCGCTGATATCAAGGTTGGTAAGCGGACCTTTAATCTATTTATCATCACCTTGGATAGTATTCTGGATAACACACTGCACAACGAAATAGGACGTAGGTCACTCATTTGCTGAGGTTGCTTCACTTTCGGAATCAAACATACAACAGTACGGTTAACCTCCTCCTGCAGCTCCCTTGTATTAAAAAAATTCTGACAAAAACCCACCACATCCTTCTCTACAATACTCCAATACGCCTGATAGAAAGCTGGATTTAACCCATCGTATCCAGGGGATTTTTCTGGATGCATTGAAAACGTTGCACACTTTACCTCCTCATTTGATATTGGTTCCAGTAGTTGCCAATTCTGTTCCTCCGTGACATTTTGCACTCGTTCTCCACTTGATAATTCCCCTGCATTACTCAATGATGTAAACAACTCAGAGAAGTAATCTATGATAATCTCCTGTATATCAACCTCGTTGCTTTTCCACTCCCCATGTTTATCTTTGAGTCTGCAAATCTGATTAGTCTTCTTCCTGCCTGACGCAAACTTATGAAAGAACCTCGTATTCTGATCGCCCTCTTGTAACCAAAATTGCTTTGCCCTCTGCTTCCAGTACACCTCTTGCTGCTCTAGTAATTTTAAAAACTCCCATCTCACTTCATTATATCTCCTCACTCCATACCCATCTCTTCTCGATCTCAACTTTCGAAGCACCCCTCTACAATTTTTAATTTTAACTTTTAATTCCTTCAATTTCCCACCCCCCCATTCTTCCAGCTTAAGACAATAATACTCAATCTTTTCAAATATACACCCTTCCTCATTTCTATTCCAGCTATTTTTTACTACATTGATACACTCAGTCTCACGAATCCACAAATTTTTGAACCTAAACCTTCTAACCTTTGGGACATAGACTTGCAAATTTAATTGTAATAGAATTGGTAAATGATCTGAGGTAGATACCTCAATCACTCTAACCTCTGCATTCGGAAATCATCTTCTCCATTCGTCGCTAGCAAAACCCCTGTCCAACCTTTCTTGAATCCAAGCCTCAGTCCCTCTTGATTTCTCCCAAGTGAAAGCACTACCATTAAACCCCAAATCTTCCAGCCCACACTCCATAATTGTATTATTAAACCCTTCCAGCAAGTATCTTGGATGAGGACGACCCCCCACTTTCTCAAAACCAAAGAGCATATCATTAAAGTCGCCTAATATACACCAAGGCAAAGTCGATTTTATTACAAGATCTCGAATCATACCCCAAGATTCTTGACGTCGGCTTCTCTCCGGACAACCGTAGAACCCCGTGTATCTCCATTTTCCTACCTGTGTACCCATGACCTCAAAATCTATGTAATGGTTGTACCCATGACCTCAAAATCTATGTAATGGTTACAACTCCCTTTTATTTCAACCCCGCCTTCATTTTTCCAAATTAAAGCTAATCCTCCTCCTTGTCCCTGAGAATCGACAACAAAGCACCCAGCATAATGAATTATTTTACAAATCGCTTCTATTTTATTCTTTTTAACTAAAATCTCTGATAAAAAAATCAGATTGGGCTTATATTTCTGAACCATCTCTTTCAAAAACCTCGCCGCTCGTGGATTGCCCATTCCACGACAGTTCCATCTTAGGAGACTCATAATGCTAGGCGGACCTGGTTTCCAGAGCCCGCCATATTCAAGTTTTTTGGATCAGCTGTATGATCAATCTGGATTATTTGAGAAGGCCCATCTGTTTGCATTTTTGTTAGCCCGTCATCTTCTAAAAACAGATCGCTCTCCGTACGCCTTCTTTTTGGTCAACAACGTAATCTTCTCCTTCATTTATTTCACTTTGCAAATCTGTTTCATTTAAATCTTTCCCGCCCACACCTGTTATCTCCTGATTTCGTGCTTTAGCCATAATCCTGCTATTATTCTCTAACTTTGTTACAACTAACTGTCCATCCTCCTTGAATTTCGCCTCATTTTCCTCCTTTCCACTTCCAGTCGCTGACATGTTTGAACCTCCCCAGTTACCTTTACCTTTTCCGTTTCTTAACCATCTCGAAGTAGTCTCAGTTTTTATATTCTTACTCGGTGCCCGTAGCCACGTACCATATGTCCGCTCAAGCTCTTTTCCTGGATTTGCATAGACCACATTATAATCCCTCTCTGAATGTCCTAGTTTCCCACAAACAAAACAAAAGGTAGTGAGCCTCTCATATTTAAAATGAACCCAACTCCAATCTCCTCCCGCCCGTTTGATTTTCATCCTTCTCTTCAATGGTTTACACACATCTATTCGAACTCTGATTCTGTAATATTCTTTCCATAACCCATTAATATTTGCTGGATCAGATTTCATAAATTTTCCAATGTAATTAATTAGCAATGCCTTGCAATATGGTTTCTGAGACAAGCCCTTTTGGAATATCGTACACCTGTATCCATATATCAGCTTCATTCAGCGTTATCTCCTTAGGATCTTCACCTCCTGCTAACTGTTTGTAGACTAGCATCCCCTGTTCAAATGACCATGGTCCACCCTCCACTGCTTTCTGCACATCTATGGGATGATAAAACACAAAAGAATATCGCATCTCCCCTATATCATAAATTTCCACCCCTTCTTTTGGACGCCATACCGTTGATAGGACATTCTGCATCGCCTTGAAATTGATATTCCTTTCCGTAAGGAATCGCCCAATTAACACAAAAGATTCTTTTTCCTTTTCAATCACAGCATTTTCTACAATCATCCCTCCTTCGTCGTCATCTTCAATCGATAGCTTTGCATACAAATCGTTTATACCAGAGTTAGAGTACTCCATTGTTTTATTGTAAAGATTCTAAATAGACAAAGAAAAGTAAAAGGAGAATTTTTGATGTAAACAAATTTAAACTCTCATACAGAGAGAAATAGACCTCTCATACAGAGAGAAAAAACTAAACAATTGCACGTTAATGTGTAACTGAGAGTCTGTCAACTTAGTTTGTAAACTATTTTGATTACACCTGAGAAGTGCCAACTTTCCTAGCTTGATTACTTTATCACATTACCTTTTATATCTCTCCTCAGATTTTCCCTTATATAATATGTATGAAATAACACCTCTGAGCCAAGTTGACTATTTAGCCTAGCACAGGGTAAATTTGCAGATTTGTTTGATCCATGGTGGCATAAGGAGTGCCTAGCTTCTAGCAACAAGGAAATCTTAATTGCTCAATCTGGTAGCTCCTCTAATTCTGTCAGTATGAAGCTTATACATACCACCATCCAACTCACCAATCTCCTTCATCCTCTGTGAAACATGGTCCTGCATAAGGCACTTAGAAACAGAAAATTGTACAGAGCAGGAATTATCTTCAGAAAACTTTGATATAGAAAACAAATTAAATTGAAATTGAGGGACATATAACACTTGTTTAAGTGTCAGCTCAGATGACAGTATAACATCTCCATTATGAGTAACCTTAGTGCTCTGAGCAGTAGGTAAATACAGTTCTGAATTTAGTGGTTGAAAATTTATAAGGATAGATAGGTGAGGTGTGATACGATTAGTTGATCCTGAATCTATTATCCATGTATTCATAGGATTATTAAATCTCACTTGTCCAGCTAAAATTACAGATGAGGATGGAGTGTGGTTACCTGTCACAGGAGAAATCTCAGTATGACTAGTTTGTATCCAGGAAGCATTAGCTGCTGCATTTGTGATAGTACTTTGCTTGCTTTAAGTTGTGCTTGAAGCATGCTAATTATCTGCTGACATTGTTTGTCAGACAAAGAAGAATTATCATCAGACACTGCATCAAATACTGCATCGGTTTTAACAGCATGAGCACTGTTGGCGGCAACTGATCTTTTACCATTAGACTTAGGCTTTGGTTTTGGTTGACCATACATTCTGTGCTATTCAGGATATCCATGAAGAGCAAAACATTTCTCTTTTGTGTGTCCTGTGAGATTACAGTATTCACACAAAACATTTACATCTGCAGATTTCTTTTGAAGCTTGTTCTTATTTCCAGCATTCTGTTGCTGAAATGTGACATTCATTGCCATACTCTCAGATACTCCTATTTTAGAGAAATCTCTCTGATTCTCTTCTTGCAACAACATAGAGTAAGCATGTCCTAAATCTGGAAAGGGATTCATAAGCAAAATCTGACTTCTAGTATTGATAAACTGATCATTGAGTCTCATAAGAAACTGACTCAACTTGTTCATCTGTTCATATTGATCAAACTTTTGAGACAATTCACAAGCACAATTACTAGTTGACAGATACATCTAGGAATAGGAGACAAAGAATCCAATTCATCCATCAAGCCTCTAAACACAATGAAATAGGCAGTTATGGACTTATTGCTTTGAGTTAATAAGCTATTCTTATTCAACTTTAAGTTGCCTCCTGACAAACAAACATTTTCAAAAATCACTGTAACCTCTTAATTTGAAATTTAGACAAACTTTCTCTGAGTGGCACTTATCAAGAAAGTTTTATGCAAAGTTCCATCAACATTTTGGTTTTTTTAAACATTCTTAAGGCTTATATGATGATAGATCATAATGCTCAAAATTGTTCTCATCATACAACTCCAAAAAAGTCGGCCATATTACCCATTTAGCAGATGGGCCACCTAGAATTTGTATGCTCTGATAAACCAGGTATTCACTATCGACACACCTATATTCTTTGTGCAATCCCATCTGATAAGATTCAGTATTAATTAAACTTATAAGATGTCAGATAAGTAGAACATAATCAAAGCAGGCAGTATGCAGACAAAAAAAACATTCTCTTTGCATTAAAAATATTTATAATAGGTCCTTTCTTGTACACAGGTCAATGTAATCCCTCTTAGTTTCTTCCATATCCTCCTCACGCATTGGATTATATATGAAAGATATCTACAGAAAAAAGTACTTACTTTAGCTGCTGCTGCTACACTGAACTAATGAAGTCCCAGCATGCTCAGGGAAGAATGTTCTCTATCTTTTATGGCGGAAATGTACAAACATCATAACCATAAGATTTAGAGGACCTAGGAAAAAAACTTAAGTCACAATTGCATGACATATGACAGTACATAATTAAAATTCACAGTGTTCCCTAGAATCGTAAAATTTCTTAGACTTTTGATTAATTTATCAAACATTGAACACAAAGAATGACAGAAGTTGGAAGAGGCTACGTGCTACCTTCTCCTTCCACTTGCCAGAATTCCTATTCAATGATATTGAGAGAGCAAAGAAGTAGTCCTTCCAGCTTCAGAGCCTTTTCTATTTATCCAAATAAGACTACCGTCTCTCATGCTGGAGATAGAACCTATATGAAGCTGTTCCTCTTTACCAACAAAGTGGTTCGAGATCAATGTCATATTTAACTTATTACATCAAAGTGAATTATTAAGTTGTCATTTTTAGTATAAATTCGTAAGGAGAAGCTGGCGTGGATTTTGCATGGAAGCAAATAAAACTTAAAAAATCTTGAAAATCAGGGAAATTTTAGGAAAAGTTTTGCTAGCACCACTTCAAGCCGCCTGAGAGTTTACTTTGTAGAAGGTATAGAAGATAGAAGATAAAAATTGCAGTTGAATATTTCAAATGTTCTTTATGAAAAAATTGATTTTCCCTTTACCGTGCTAGTACGTTTGTTAATATTTAAATAATTTAACGGGATTGACAGGAAAGTTATGAGCACCCTTTTTTGACTGCGTTGGCCTCCAATTAAAAATTTAAAAAGGTTGCATTGCTGCTGGCCTGCTGCCATTGATAGGATGAATGGATGATGACTCTTTTTAAACGACATTATAAACAATTTGAAGCAGTTAGGTTATCTACTTCAACAATTTTAAATAAGAAATGACTCGGTAAGTTGGAACAAGACAACACTATCGTCAAATATTTGGAATATGAAGTAGCAACAACATAAGAAGTTGGGGAAGACAAGTCTATATGTGCTATAGAAAAAGAAGAAGACAGAGTGATGCGTCAACAATAAATACAATCGACATGAATTTCTAATATGAAAAATCTGAACATGAAAATGCGTTTGTTTCTGATTGTTCTTGTTGTTATCCTGGACTTCTGTTGGGGCTATGAAGTGCTTTCCCCCAATACCACTAACCACACCATCATGAAGGCTCAAGTCTTTACAAAGCCAGGATGTCAAAGGCAATGCGGAAACCTGATAATACCATATCCGTTTGGCGTCAGATCAGAAGAAGCTTCTGATTGTGCCATAGATCCTTCTTTTGAACTTATTTGCAACAATTCTTATAATCCTCCTTTAGCCTTTTCATCAACTCCTTATCTTCGACAACTTCACATTCATGATATATCCGACACTGAGCTACGAATTTCTTGTGTTTTGGCTTATATGTGCTATAATCAATCTGGTAGTTTAACTCGAGGCTATATTGTACAAAATGGATTGGATGGGACTTCATTTACGTATTCCACTGCAAATGTGCTTACTGTTGTTGGTTGTGATGACTATGCCAACCTATACAATGATCCAGACAGTTTTGATTCCAACCTCAACATTGCAAACAGGTTTTTGCCTAAAGGATGCAGTACCACATGCTTACCTAATGAGGAAATTCCAGAGAATGAGTGTTCTGCTAGCGGTTGTTGTCAAGTACCCATCAATGTTCACAAATATTTCAATATCTACCTTGAGACCTATAATAGCCATAGAAATGTCTCATCCATTAACAATTGTGGGTACGCGTTTATGGGGGAGAAAAGCAGATTCAAGTTTCGAGGCATATCAGATCTTAATGATACAACCTTGAAGGACAGGATCGCGGATACTGTACCCATAGTATTAGACTGGGCAATTGGGAATAAATCTTGCAGTGAAGCAGCTCTTGACCAAAGTAATTATGCTTGCAAATTCAATAATAGTTACTGCATCAGTGGAACTTCATCTAACGGGTATCGTTGCAGCTGCAAGGAAGGGTTCGAGGGAAATCCTTATCTCAGTCCAGGATGCTATGGT
Source organism: Apium graveolens (assembly GCF_009905375.1). NCBI lineage: Eukaryota > Viridiplantae > Streptophyta > Magnoliopsida > Apiales > Apiaceae > Apium > Apium graveolens. The sequence continues at coordinate 43,335,338 of NC_133653.1, forward strand.
AACTAATTAATAAGAATTTTTCATGTCTGTGGTGAGTGGAGCCATGCATTTTAATAATTGTTTAAATGCAATTTGATCTTTTTCTTTTGCTAGATATTGATGAATGTGCAGAAAAACAAAAAAATAGTTGCGATCAGATTTGCACCAATGTCGAGGGGAGTTATTATTGCTCTTGTCAACGTGGATACTACCGGAAAGATGATAAGTGCATTCCTAAAAAGTTCCAGGTCACAAAGCTTGTACTAGGTAAATTGATCTTCTGTAATCAGCCTCATTCTTTTTTGAGCTTATATAATCAACCTCAATCTTACTAATACATCTTCCACTGTTTTATAAATACATATCTTACTGAAAATGAATTTGTTCACTGAGTGCAGGTATAGGATTTAGTTGCCTCTTCATACTCATTGGAATGAATTGGTTATATTTCATCTTAAAGAAACAAAAACATGCTCAACAAAGAGACAAATTCTTCCAGCAAAATGGCGGTCTCTTGTTAAGTCAACAAAGTGAAGACGGAAACACAAGAGTATTCAGCAACGAAGAATTAAAGAGAGCAACAAACAACTTCGCGGCTGATAGGATTTTAGGGCAAGGGGGTTATGGCATAGTTTACAAAGGAATTTTACGTGACAATCGCATAGTTGCTATCAAAAAGTCGAAAATAATGGATGAGAGTCAAGTAGAGCAATTCATTAATGAGGTAGTGATTCTTACACAAGTTAACCATAGAAATGTGGTCAAACTTTTAGGATGTTGTTTAGAATGTGAGGTACCATTGTTGGTATATGAATTTGTATCTAATGGTACCTTACTAGATCATGTCCACAATATTGATAGAGGTGCGGCTTGGTTATCATTGGAGAACCGTTTGAGAATTGCTGCTGAATCTTCTGGCGCCCTTGCATATCTTCACTCTGCAGCTTCTATTCCAATAATTCACAGAGATGTGTAATTGGCAAACATACTACTGGATGATAACAATGTTTCAAAAATATCAGATTTCGAAGCATCGAGGTTGGTACCCATGGATCAAACCGAAGTGACTACATTAGTGCAGGGTACTTTAGGATACTTGGACCCTGAATACTTCCATACAGGCCAATTGACTAATACAAGTGATGTTTATAGTTTTGGAGTGGTGCTTACAAAGCTTTTAACGGAAGAAACCCAGTTTGTATGGCTAATCCTGAGGAAGAAAGAAATCTTGCCACATATTTCATTACCTCCATGAAGAAAAACAGATTGTTTCAAATTCTAGAGCCTCGAGTAGTGAAGGAAGGGACATTCGATCAACTTCAGAGAGCTGCTCAACTTGTGAAGAGGTGTCTAAACCTTAATGGCGATGAAAGACCCAACAATGATGGAAGTGGCTATGGAAATACAAAATTTGATGAGATTTACTAAACATCCTTGGACTAATGGACATGACAATGAAGAGATGACAAGCTTAGTAGGTCATAGTGCGATTCAGCATTCTGATCTTTATGATGTTCATATAAATTCTGACAATAACGTCGGGGATGGCAAAGATCAGTGTGGCTCAAGCACTACTAGTCTGTTGCAGCCGTCGGCCAGCCCTCGCTGAGACATTTAATTTGATTTGTTTTAGAAACATTCCTCAAGTACATGATACTGATACATTTGCATTGATTTGTGCAAGTAATTACATATTTATATGGCATCCTGTATCCAGTATGCTCACTGTTCATCCGTAAGTTTCATACATCAGGTACATGTCTATGGACAAACAAAAATCGCCCAACACCGATTATCAAGGCATGGGCATTAAAAATTGTTATTTCTGGAGCTTGAGCATATGAAATGAACTTGAGATTCTTACAGATTAAACTTCATCTTCTTTATTGAATACAGTAAACAAAAATTATCAAACTACTTTTTTTGTTGTAGAGAGATTTTGAGAGAATCTTACTCGAGAGAGGGAAGAACCTTGTTTATATTTTCTGTAATATATCTTTACATCTAGCTTCTTTCCTACTATATACAATGTGTAACTAACTGAAAGTTTGTTACGCTGGCAGATCTTTTTGCTCATAACTTAGCTATGCTAATGAACTAATATAGTAGACTCAGTATCTTGAATGGAATGGGCCTGAGTGTTGTATGGATTTGATGGACTTGCAGTAGACTTGCAGATGAGTCCATATATTTAATATCCCCCTCAAGTTGGAATGTGCAGAATACATTCCTAACTTGGAAAGAAGATGATTAAATTGAGAAGAAGGAATGACCTTAGTGAACACATCTGCTAGCTGATTCTGTGTAGGTAAATATGTAAGCTGAATAAGACCTCCAAGCACCTTGTCGCGTGTAAAATGACAATCTATTTCGATATGTTTTGTGCGCTCGTGAAAGACTGGATTTTTAGCAATGTGGATTGCAGATTGGTTGTCACAATGCAAAGTGATTGGTTTGAGATTGGAAACACCAAGTTCCTCGAGTAATCGGACTGTCCAAGTAACCTCTGAGGCTGCAACAGCCATAGCTCTATACTCTGATTCTGAAGAAGACCTGGATATAGTGCTTTGTTTCTTTGATTTCCAAGCCACAGGTGAATTTCCAAATAATAAAACATAACCTGTAATGGAGCGTCTTGATTCTGGACAAGAAGCCCAATCAGAATCAGAATATGCTTGTAAAGTAAGCTTATCTGTCGCCTGTAATAAAATTCCTTGCCCGATAGTGTGAGAAACATATCTCAAAGTATGGATAAGAGCCTGAAAATGAGGTAATCTTGGTGCCTGTAAGTATTGACTTAAAACCTGGACTGCATAGCTTAAGTCAGGTCTGGTATTAGTCAAGTAATTAAGCTTTCCCACAAGAGACCTATATTGTTCAGGATCAGACATTAACTCACCATCATCAGTCTGCAGTTTGAGATTGAGGGGCAAGGGAGTTACTGCTTTTACAGATAGATCAAGATTGCAGCCAGCAATGAGTTCCCTGGTTAATTTATTCTGACTTAGAATAATACCATTAGGTTCATAACCCACTTCTATTCCCAGAAAGTAGTTCAAATATCCAAGATCTTTGATACTAAAAGTAGTATCAAGATGATGTTTTAAATCAGTAATGGCTTGAGTATCTGAACCAGTAATGATAATGCCATCTACATATATAGCCATTACTGTGATATGATGACCAGATTTCTTAATAAACAGACTATAGTCATTTTTAGACTGTTTATAGCCCTGATCAATTAATTTTGCAACCAGCTTTTCTGACCATTGTCTTGAAGCCTGTCTAAGACCATATAGAGATTTAATGAGCTTACAGACCTTACCATGTGGATAAAGATGACACAAACCCTCAAGTATCTTCATATAGACCTCCTCATGTAAATCCCCATGAAGAAAAACATTATTCACATCAAGCTGATGAATATGCCATTTTCTACTAGCAGCCAAAGCTATAATACATCTGACAGTATTCATCTTAATAACAGGAGAAAAAGTTTCTTCAAAATCAATTCCATACCTTTGATTAAATCCCTTAGCTACTAATCTGGCTTTGCACCTTTCTAAACTTCCATCAGATTTTAATTTGACTTTGTATACCCACTTACATCCTATAGCTTTCTTTCCAGGATGTAAATCCACAATTTTCCAAGTATTGTTCTCATGTAAAGCTTTTAATTCCTTCTGCATAGCTTCTATCCATAATGGATGTGTTGAAGCTTCCTTGTAATTAGATGGTTCGGAAAGTGCAGAAATATGATCCAAAGAAGCTTTATGAGCAGCAGAATATGAAGTGGAAGAAATCAAATTACACCAGTGACTGTTATGACTAGTATAACAAGAGTAATCAGTAAGATATGAAGGTTTTTGTTTAGTTCTGGTTGAGGTTCTGACAGGTATACTGACATCTACAGTTTGATCAGAAGAACCAGGACTATCAATATCAGAAGAGTAATCATCATCAGACAAATTTGTATTATCCTCAGGAGAAGAAGAAAATGGCTCAGTATAACATTCAGCAGTAGTGGGAGTTGTGAAGGTAGGTAAAAATATGGCAGAATTATATAAAATAGATTGATCAGTTGAGATAAGATGATAAGGAAAATGCAACTCATGAAACTTTACATCTCTGGAAACAAATATGTTAGGTCACACACACTGTAGAAGGGGGTTGAATACAGTGTATAGCACAATCAAATCGAATTCAAATAACACAAGTAACAGAAAATAGACTTTATTCAAAGCAATAAAATCTGTTACAATATGGAACTGTCCTCTCTCAGTGATGAACAAATATCACGAGAGCTGCTAGGGTTACAATGAATAATATTCTCGATAATGATAACACTTATAGTATAAACCCCATGCCTGTGTTTATATATCACACAGTTACAAGATAATCGCTAATTGATATGGAATATAATTCTGCTTCCTAAAATATATCAATCAGATATTTTTTCTTCCAAGTATTCTATTCTTCATAGAATTCCTTCTTCATGCATATCTCTTCTTACGTTTGTCTCGATCTTCTTTCTTCAATCAGCCGCCTTCCTTATCTGAATATTTCCTTCAAGTCCTGATATTATCTTCTGATAAATATCTCCTGAACCTTAAGTACTGATGACTTAAGTTCTGACTTCAGTATAAGTGCTGATTTCAGTTAAGTACCGATTTGTCCTATTTAAGTAAGATCTGAAAACTAAACATAAATCATATTAGTCATGACATTATCAAATATATCTAACAATCTCCCCCAATTTGTAAATTAGCATAATATACAAGTTTAACAAATATTTGATGATGTCAAAAACATTAAGTACAAATGCATGAGAAATTTACTAGATAACGACAACTTACAGTCCTTAAAGCTTTACCAACTTTAACTTCTGATAACAACTTCAGTCTGTATACATATCAGAATTTGAGCAGTTGTAGATCTTGACTTGCATTCACTTTCTGATCTCTCTGATGTCAGGAGTTGTTCCTGAGATAGTTCTTTAACAAACATCTCTCAGCATATCTGAGTCCATCAATCATCCTCCTTTTAGCATCTTTGAGTTCTGCAGAATCTTCACCAGTTTGGAAGATAGCAGCCCTGAGATCATTTATTCTAGCTTTCCTTATGTCCTGATCCAGTCTGATCAAATATGCCTTGTCAGACTCAAGATTGAATTCTACAGCCCTATAACCTAGAAAGGTAGTTATAATCTTAGCAGAGTTAGGCTTCATCTCAACAATATCACCCTTATGATCTCTGTACTTTGGAAGATATGTGCTGTCAGACTTTACAGAATAGAGCCTTTTCTGTCTCTGAATTTGAGTCTTCAAATAATTTGCAGCACTTTCTGTTATTCTGTCATTCACTTGAAGTAAGAATAATACATGTTCCAGTTCTTCAAAATACTTCAGTGGAATATCATTTTCCCTTATATGGTAAACCCTACCATCTGTCATGAAATATAACAAAATGTGTTCTTTCAAGTAAGTATGGTAAACCATTTGTACAAATTCTAGTTGATTCAATCTTTCAAGAGTTGCTCCAACACCTTGTTCACTTAAGGAAGCTGGATCACTGGTTGTGTTCTATACTCTTCTTTCATCAGCACTACCCAATCCAGATTTATCTCTTGCTTCCTTTCCAGTAACCACTCTTGCTTCAAAACCACTTGCTGCAGTCTTCAAAGGTTGAGTCTGTTTGGCTTTGGTGAAACCTGGTAGGAGTATCTTTGAAGGTTTAACATGAGCAATGTCAGAGGTTTTCTTTTCCTTATCTTCTGATATCAAGTCAACTTAAGCTTTGTCAGAGGTTGCTTGCTTCAAGGTTATATCAGAACTAACTATATCTTGACTCTGAACAACTTGAGCCATGTCAGAGGTTGTCTTAGAAATCTTTCTTGAAGTCAGAGTAAGATCAGCATCTTCAACAATAATTTCTTCATCCACAGGAGGCACATAAACCTTTATAGGTTCACCAACTTTTTCTTTGCCCTTGGACCTTGGATCTATCTGCAATTGTGATTTAGCCTTGGTTACCTCAAGATTTGTCCTTTCTTTTATCACAATGCCTTTGGCCTTAGGAAGTTTCTTTTTACCAACAGAAGCTTCAGATTTAGAATTGACTTTTTCTGACTTAAGTCTAGCTTCTTCTTCCATCAGACTCTCAAAGTCCATTCCTGGATTTTTTCCAGAAATAACTGTCTTGAAATTTCTTCATCAAGATCCAAAAATTCATCAGAACTTACCCTTTTACCAGTATCAGAGGTTATTCTTTTCCCAGTATCAGAACTTGTTCTATGACTTGTAGTTGCAGCTCATCTTGATGAGAAACTTCTACCTTGACCATGACCTCCACCCATTCTAGAGTTTCCCTGGTCATCCTTTTCATCATCCTTCCCCTTCAGTGTCTTAACAGTTTTGTATTTGGACTTAATTACCTTCTCCCCCTTTTTGGCATCAGCAGGTAAAAGAAGAGAGACAAGCAATTCCACTGAGGATTGGATTTCATCGAGTTGAGATTGCTGAGAAGCTTGATTTTTCAAAATTTCATCAATCTGAGATTGTTGCTTCTCTTGGGTCTTCTCAATGTAACCAACTCTGTCAAAGGTAGGTTTGAAAAAACTTTTCTTTTCAATTTTCATAGTCATTTCTTGCTTGAGTAATTCTGCCTGAATTTTATGCACCTCAGCATGAGTTGTTGAATGTAGACCTTGAAGATGTCTAGTACTCAATGCAGTAACTCGTAGCTGAGTCTTGAAATCATCATTAATTAGCATCTCATCAGCTTTTTCCAAGTACTCAGCAAGAATTTTTTCAGATGGAACAAAGGTAACTGTGTTCCACTCCTTAGTCCACTCCTGTCCTCTAGGAGTTTCACTCCAAGGTACCGGTGCATCTCCTCGAACAAACTTTTTGACTAATTCAAATTTAAGAACAGTTTGTGGAGGTGCATGTCCTGAAGGACCAGCTTTATCAGCATCTGCATTTGTAGCAGCATCACCAGTATCATCAGCATTTGCAGCATCAGAACTTACAGATTCAACATCCTCTGATAAAAGAACAGTATGAGAGGCTATGGAGGCTTCAACATCATCCTCTAAGTGTTGATCTGCTTCCAAGTTCTGATCAACAGCCATATTCTGATGCTCACCTATAGTCTGATCTTCAATGTCTAGATGCAGAGAGGGTGTTGTAGACAATTCTGGAGTATCATTAGCATCAGAAACTGGTGTTGTTGATGGATTGAGTGGAGCTGGTGGAGCTTCTAAGTAGAGAACCTCAGGCACAACCAGGTTGTGGATTTCAATTTCAGCACTTGTGCCTGGGTCTGCAGTAGATACTGGTTCATGTTCAGTAGATACATGTGGTGTGGATGCTTTATCTGTAGCAGCTTCCTGAGTTGGTGACAAAGGAGGTGGAGATATAGTAGCTTCAACAAATTCTGGCTCTTTTGAGATCAGAGATTCCTGATCTCCTTCCTTAGCTGCTGCTTCCTCATCCTCTGAAACTGGCCTGTGAGCTCTCTATTTCTTTCTTTTCTTTGAAGATGGAGAGTCCTTGGGATTTTCAGCATAAGACATTCTTCTAAGCCTTTTGAGAAGCTTAGATCCCCCAATTTCAGTATCCTTCTGAGAAGAGACCTTCTCAGCTTCTTTGATAACAGGTTATGATACAGGAACCTGTTCCTCACTGTCTGACTCATCTCTCAGAACAATCCTTCTTCTCTTCTGTGGTGTCTGAGGTACAGTCTTTGTCCTCTTGGGCTTGGAAGATGAAGGCTTCACAGTATGTGCTGATGATGAAGGTTGAGTCATACGTGAAGGTTTGAGATGTGTCCTGATAGGGAGTTGAGTAGGTTGAGGTGTATGTGTAGTACGTTCTGATGGTTGTTGTGATGTCTGGGATGTGCTGATGGGTTGAATATCAGGGTAAACATATCTGTAAGTGTGAGGATCAGCATTTACCAGGATCTGTTTTACAGACTGAGGTATCTGTAAGGGTCTAACCATCTTTTTCTTAAGGTCAGCATTTATCAAGTCATTAAAAGCCCGTTTTGCAAGTTTAAAGGGTGTAAATGAAGAACTGGCTGGTTGAGGTTCATTAGCACAGCAAAAAGTATAAATAAGATGACAAAATCTAGCAAAGTATACTATATTCCTATCCTCTGTCATCATATCCCCTATAAAGCCTAGCACAGCACTTGCAAAATCAAAATGAGTTTGGTTAATAATAGCATACCCGATGTGGTGACTCATAATGGGAATGGTATCAAAGTTGGAACACTTATTACCGAATGCTTTAGTGATGTAGTCGAAGAAAAAGCTCCATTCCTTTCTGATATGTGCTCTTTTCAACTGTCCAAGCTTGGCCAAACTCTTCTCATACCCCAAATTGGCCATGAGCTGCTGGAGAACGGGTTCCTCCGGTGTTGAGAAAATACAGCCTTCTGGTAAGTGTAGAGCTTTACGAACTGCTCAAGGAGTTACCACATGCTCAACATCATTTACTTCGAAAATAATGCTTGGAGTACCAGTAGCACCACCATTATCAAAATGCCCAGTCCGCCAAAATATCAGAACTTGTTGGCCGGAAATGACTTGAGGCTGGGTCAATGCATACCCAATCTCAGTGTGTGCTAGAAGATCTTGCACAAAGTGCAAATCAGATGGAGCTTCATCATGGTTTAAGATTGCAGCATAGTTGTTGGGTACAAACTTGGCTCCATCTATAATCAAATCCTTAGGTGCCATGAGAAAAATTGAGATATAAGATTGCCTGTAAGGTGTTTGATAAAATGTCTATATGAAAAAAAAACGTCAGGAGATGAGAGAGAATAGAAGTAAAGAAAGAGAGATAAAATGTGAAAGTAAATAAAAGATTTTACAATCTTCTCTCTCTTTTACTTATGCACGGTAGAAAAAGTAACCGTTGGACACCTGTCAGACATGCAGCAGTAAAGAATAATTAATGGGCACGGGAAAACAGTAATCATTACTTATCACATGCAGTTTTTCAAGGAAAAACCGTTTCATTTATCAAGTAATCCCATTAATTAAGGTAGTTCAGTTTTAATTTTAAAATTTAAAACTAATCCCACTTAGTAAATCATATTCACTGCGAGTCCAATATCCTGTAAAAATACAATGAGTGAGAGAATGAGCAAAAAATAAATCAAGTAAACAGGTACTGCCACGTCAGAATCAGAACTTGATTTGTATCAGAGATAAAATGGTCATCAGAATATGGATAAATCAGGATTTAAAAACGCATCAAAATACCAAACGATTCAGAGACAAAATCTTGCAAAAATATAAAATTTCATTAATATACTGAGTGAATACATTTCATGAAATTTAAATTACATCACAAAATTACAAGATTGTTCTAAGCTACAACTCTTAACATCAACAACTATTGTCCTAAGCTAAGAAGCCTGACAAAGCTGACGGTGAAGAGAAACAGGGAGCAGAAACTATTTCTTCTTCCTGCTCTCAACAAAAAGAACAGCGAGTCGTATGATTCGCTCCTGCCGTCGAAGACGATGGAGATGTGGTTCTCTTCGATCTGTCAACAGATCACATTTAATAATCTCTGGAAATTGAATCCAGAGATTGTGAGGGATGTTGGCAATAGGGTATGGAGTTGGAATTCGATTTATAAAGACATGTACAGTCTCATCGCCATAATTGTAAAACCATCCAAATACAGCCATTTTTGGTGTTAAGAATAAAACGAGAGTGAGTTTATGAGGAATTTAGAGATGTGCTGGCTGGAGTGAAGTGTTGGTTTATATAGCCAATGAAATGTCAGGAGACGCAAGTAAAATTTGAGAAGTGTAGGTAGAAATAATTCTGCCTCGTCTCCCTAGACTGATGAGAATAAAAACAACTCTTGGAAGTGTAAAACAGGATTTAATGCGCACATGAAACCAGTAAAAATTACTGTGCATAGCCGTGTACCACTAATCCAAATTAAATTGACTGTTAATATCTCACCAAAACATATTCTGATTTCAAATACGACTGTTTCAGATTTTAACCACAAATAAGCCAAGTAAAGAATCAGAATTTAATATCAGAACTTAGACTTATATCAGAACTTAACAGTCATCAGAACATGATTTCTTAACTCGAAAAGTGAATGCCTATCTCTGTAATTCTTTACACAAATTCTGATTTTGGTTTTTCAGAACTTAATCATCAGAACTTTCATCAGAACCTGTCCTCAGAATGTATGCAATCTGACACATAAACTGTTCATCTAAAACATCATTTATCACCACAGTAATTTTCATCATTCATATGGAGTGTATGTGTGTGCAGTAAGCTAAATATTAGATAAAGATTAAAGTCTGATTCAGTTCAGTACATCTTAGAAATAAGGCAGAACTAAGAACTTTGCTCAAAATCTGTCAAAATTCTGAAGTCTACTTTAGAATGAGTTCATGCATGAATCTACCTCACTGTTTTGTGCTCATTTTATGCATCTTTTGAAATTCCATTTGACAGTGGCTTCTCAGTGTAAGTGAGTCACGACTGCTTATCAGAATTTATGCTATCATCAGAGTATTTCTCCAGTAATCATAGAGTGTGTAAAGTCACCAAGAAAAATATTTATATTTGCTTTTCTGATGCATATTACTTAATACCAGCAATGCACTTGGGTCATCCCTTCCACATTGTTACTCTAGATCTCAAAGGAGTACCTGATTTTTATTCCTTTTTCTTTTCCTTTTTCTTTTGATAAGTGAGGTTTATCAACACTTAGTACATCCATCAGATTTACTAACATCAGAACTTAACAGATACGAAGCATTATTCTAGTTTTTGACTTAGTAATAAGTTACACAAAGTAAATTTAACTAAGCTCAATATCAGAATTTGCTTGTGTTAAAAGATTTCCACATAAACAATTACTTCAAATATGGGATTTTAGTATATGAAAGACTACTGGGTGAGCATCTAGCACAGTTATCCTCATTGGATTGAATAGTCACAGAAACATTCATATCACTATCAGAGTTTAGAAATTCACATCAGACAACAATCAGTACTTAAGCAATTTTCAATTAAGCACAGAATACACAAAGATAGTAATATCTGTAAATACTGATTCATAAGGTCTGATGCATCAGAACGAAAGCTAAGCAGATTTAGAGAAAGAACCTGAAACCATTCTCCAAGTTCATTTACCAATCTTGTAAAAGTAGTTTCACATAGTGGTTTGGTGAAGATATTTGCTAGTTGTTGATCTGTTGGAACAAAGTGCAATTCCACTGTACCTTCATCCACATGTTCCCTTATGAAGTGGTACCTAATGCTGATGTGCTTTGTCATTGAGTGTTGAACTGGATTACCTGTCATAGCAATAGCACTTTGATTATCACAGTAAATGGGGATTTTAAAATATGTTAACCCATAATCCAGTAACTGATTCTTCATCCAAAGAATCTGTGCACAACAGCTTCCTGCAACAATGTACTCTGCTTCTGCAGTTGATGTGGAAATTGACTTTTGTTTTTTGCTAAACTAAGAAACCAATCTGCCTCCAAGAAATTGGCAGCTTCCACTTGTGCTCTTCCTGTCAATTTTGCAAACTGCAAAATCTGCATCTGAGTAACCTATTAGTTTAAAATCTGATTCTCTGGGATACCACAATCCCAGATCAGCTGTTCCCTTAAGATACTTGCATATTCTTTTCACAGCTGTTAAGTGAGGTTCTCTTGGATCTGCTTGAAATCTTGCACAAAGACAGGTAGCATACATGATATCAGGTCTACTGGCAATTCGATAGAGTAAAGAGCCAATCATATCTCTGTAATCAGTAATATCTACTGATTTACCAGTATCCTTATCCAGTTTTGTTGCAGTGGCCATGAGAGTGGATGCACTTGAACAATCTTGCATTCCAAATTTCTTCAGCAAGTTTCTGGTGTACTTGGTTTGACAAATAAAAGTGCCTTCTTCATTCTGCTTGACTTGAAGGCCCAGAAAATAGCTAAGTTCCCCCATCATACTCATTTGATATCTTGACTGCATCAGTTTGGCAAAATTTTTGCAAAGTCTGTCATTTGTAGAACCAAAGATGATATCATCAACATATATCTGAACCAAAAGTAAGTCCTTTCCATGGTTGAGGTAGAACAGTGTTTTATCTATAGTTCCTCTGTTGAATCCACTTTCCAGAAGAAACTGAGCTAAAGTCTCATACCATGCTCTTGGAGCTTGCTTAAGGCCATAAAGTGCTTTATCAAGCCTGTAGACATGATTTGGATATTTGGGATCTACAAAGCCAGGAGGTTGTTCAACATATACTTCCTCTTCCAATTCTCCATTGAGAAAAGCACTTTTCACATCCATTTGAATGACAGTAAATTTTTGTGAGCAGCATAAGCCAAAAATATCCTTATGGCTTCCAATCTAGCAACTGGTGCAAATGTTTCATCATAATCAATTCCCTCCTGTTGAGAATATCCTTTTGCAACCAACCTTGATTTATTCCTTGTAATTATGCCATCACTATCAGTTTTGTTTCTGAACACCCATTTTGTACCAACAACTGATCTGTTCTTTGGTCTTGACACTAGGGTCCAGACTTTGTTTCTTTCAAATTCATTTAACTCTTCCTGCATTGCTTGCACCCAATCAGCATCTTGAAGAGCTTCTTCCACTTTCTTTGGTTCGGTCTGAGAAAGAAAAGAATAATAAAGACATTCACTTGAAGTAGATGTTCTAGTTCTGACACCTGCATCAGGATTTCCAATTATTAAATCAGGTGTATGTGATTAAGTCCACTTCCTTGCAGATGGAAGGTTTTCTCTAGAACTGGATGCTCCCCCATGATCCATGCTATCTTCATCAACATTTTCTGATGTTCCCCCTGAAACTGTGCTCTCTGAGTTGGATCCTTCAGAATTTAAGTTTTCAGAACTATCAGAACTTGGCTTATCAGAACTTGATGAATCAGAACTTGAAGAGCCAGTTGTCTGTTCTGATGCTTCTTGAGATGTGGTTGTATCTTCAATATGCTCCCCCTGCACATATGCATCCTCCTTTGACGTAGTCACCATAGTTTCAATGACATCAGAGTTTAATCCATCAGAGTTTGCAGTATCAAGAATTAGACTGTCAGGGTTTTCAGTATCAGAATTTAATTCTTCATTTTCGAATCTCAGCTGATCATGATCATTGAAATCTTCAAGTCCAGTAATCTTCTTATCATCAAAAGAGACATTGATAGATTCCATGATCACCCTTGTTCTCAAGTTGTAGACTCTGAAGGCTTTTGTGGAAAGTGGATATCAAACAAAGATTCCTTCATCAGCTTTTAGATCAAATTTGGATAGCTGTTCAGGATGAGTCTTAAGAACAAAACACTTGCATCCAAATACATGAAAATACTTCATATTTGGCTTCTTTTTCTTCACCATCTCATCTGGTGTCTTTCCTTGCTTGTTAATGAGTGTTGCATTCTGAGTAAAACAAGCAGTCTGCACAGCTTCAGCCCAGAAATAGGTTGGAAGTTTTGCTTCATGAAGCATAGTTCGTGCAGCTTCAATAAGAGTTCTATTCTTTCTTTCAACAACTCCATTTTGCTGTGGAGTTCTAGGAGCAAAAAATTCCTGCTTGATTCCCTGGTCTTTGCAGAACTCTTCCATTGTCAAATTCTTGAACTCGGTGCCATTATCACTTCTTATTATCTTCACAGAATCTTTGACCAATTTATCCAGTTGCTTTACATGATCAATCAAGATAGATGCAGTTTCACTTTTTGTGTGCAAGAAATACACCCATGTGTATCTGGTGAACTCATCCACTATGACCATAGCATATTTCTTCTTTGCAATAGACATGACATTCACTGGACCAAATAGATCAACATGTAGTAGGTGATAAGGCTCAAGAATTGATGATTCAGTCTTGCTCTTGAATGAAGATTTCCTTTGTTTAGCCTTCTGACAAGAATCACAAAGACCATCAGGAGCAAATACTGACTTTGGAAGTCCTCTCACAAGATCTTTCTTGACTAGTTCATTTATATTGTTGAAATTTAAATGAGAGAGTTTCTTGTGCCAGTTCCAGTTTTCTTCAATTGATGCTCTACTCATCAGACAGATTGTAGAACCATCAGTACTTGTTGAAAGCTTGGCTTCATAAATGTTACCATGCCTGTATCATTTCAGGACAACTTTGCCTGTAGATTTGCTTACAATTTCACAGTGTTCTTCAAAGAAATCCACATGATAACCTATGTCACAAATTTGACTAACACTCAGCAGATTGTGTTTAAGTCCTGAGACCAGAGCTACTTCTTTAATGATGACATTCCCAAGATTGATATTGCCATATCCCAATGTTTTTCCAATGTTGCCATCTCCATAAGAAACACTTGGGCCAGCCTTCTCCACAAAGTCTGATAGCAGGGCTTTATTTCCAGTCATATGTCCTGAACATCCACTGTCCAGAACTAGGATATTTTTCCTGTTGCCCTGCAATCACAAAGACCACTAATGATTAGTTTTAAGGACCCAGACTTGCTTGGATCCTTTGGCCTTATTAAGTTTGTTAACATTTGCAGCGGATTTAGCATCAGAGTTTATGTTAACATTTTTCTTATCAGAATTTCCACTATCAGACTTTGAATCAGAACTTACACTAGAAGGAACAATGCTAACTTTCTTTAAAGAAGGTTTTATTTGATAATAATCATAGTACAAACTATGATATTCCTTATAAGTATAAATGGAATGCCATAAACTACCACAGTGAAAACAAGGATTTTGTGGCTTATATCTAACAGACTGACTCTTAACTCCTGACTTTGAAGATAAGGAGTTTATGTTCTTATTCTTCCTGCAAAAAGAAGCCAGATAGTTAGAACTTCCACAGTTATGACACATTTTTCTAGGAGCATCAGGAACAGGCTTATAATCATTACTTTTATTCACACCTTCCTTTCCAATCCTATTTTTCCTAGGTGATTTTACCTTGTTTGCATTTTTAACTTCTTTCAGCTTATGCTTAAGCTGCTTCTTAGTCATTAAGCCTACGTTTACTTCAGTTATCTTTTCCTGTTTTAGTTTGTCAGAAGTTAATTCCTTTTTAACTTCTGATTTCTCAGTATCAGACTTTACAGCTACAAACTTAACAGGTTTTAACTTTGGTTTGTGTTTTACAACTGTAGGCTTAATATCTACAGTTCCTTTATCATTCTTATCATCTCCATAACCTAAACCCTCTTTCCAGTTTCCACTACTTAACAAATTCTGAGTTGTTCTGCCAGAGTTAGTCCAAGTCCTGATAATTTCTCTTTCCTTTTCTAGCTCAGTTTTTAGAGATTCATTCATTTTAAGTACTTCATCCCTAACATAGAGAGCATCATCTCTATCTTTCTGAATTTGATGGAACATGACTAACTCCTTTTCTAAATAATCATTCCTCTTTTTACAAGCAAGATTTTCAGAAGTTAATCTTTCACATGTTAAAGTTTGATCTCTATAGCTAATGAACATGGTTTTAAGATATCTTCTCAACTCATTAATATCATCAGTATGAAAGGCATAAGTAGTTTGAGGTACCTTTAACTCAGCAGCTTCAGGACTGTTGTCAGCATTTGCCATATCAGCATTTGCCATCAAGGCATAGTTCTTCTCACTTTCAGAGTCTGAAGTGTCTGTCCAGCTTTTCTTCTTTGTGACAAGAGCCTTGCCTTTGTCACTCTTCACTTTCTTGCAATCAGGAGATATGTGGCCTTTCTCACCACAGTTGTAGCATTTGACATTTGTGTAATCTCCTCTGTCAGACTTCCCTCCTTTGCCTTCAGATTTTCTGAAAAATTCTTCTTATCAGAACTTGCACCTTTTCTGGAAAACTTATTTCCTTTCCTGAACTTCCTGTATGCAATCCATGTGATTCCTTTCACTATAAGAGCACACAGCTTCATCATCTCTTCATCAGCATCCATCTCAGGCGAGCTTTTAGTTTCTGAGTCGCCATCACTATCAGAACTTGATGACTCAGTATCAGACTTTGTGAAGAGTGCTTTACCCTTGCCTTTCCTTGAGGTAGCTGCCTTGGGAGATTCTTCTTCAGCCTTAAGAGCAACTGTCCTTGACTTTCCTCCTTTCCTCTTGCTTCTTTGTTCCATCTCAAGTTCATGAGTCTTGAGCATCCCATAGATTTCATCAAGAGTTGTTTCTTCAAGATTATAGTTGTCTCTTATGATTGTGGCCTTCAAATCCCAGTTTTCAGGAAGAGCTAACAGGAATTTAAGGTTTGAATCTTCAATATCATACTCCTTATCAACCAGTGACAAATCATTCAAGAGTTTGACAAATCTATCATATAAATCAGTCAATGACTCATTAGCCTTTGAGTCAAAGTGTTCATACTCTTGACTGAGTATAGTCTTCCTGTTCTTCTTAATCGAATCAGTTCCCTGACATCTTGTTTCCAAGGCATCCAATATCTCCTTTGCAGTTTTGCAGTTTATTATCCTGTTTGACATTACATTATCAATGGCACTATACAGCAAGTATCGTACCTTAGCATCCTTAGCAATTGATGCGATATCCTCAGCAATGTAATCACTCTTCTCTTTTAGTACAGACTTTGCTACTTCACCTGCAACAGCAACAGCGAGTTTTGTTGGATTGTGAGGTCCTTCCTTGATTCTATCAAGATATTCTGGATCTATACATTCCAGAAACATAGTCATCCTCACCTTCCATATGGGATATTCAGATGGCTTCAATATGGGAACTCTAATAGCCTCATATCGACTATGGATTTGTGTCTTTGGAGGTTCTTCAGTTTTGGTGGGCTTTGTTGGAGTTTCTACTTCAGACATGATTGTTTTTGGATCTTAAACTGTTTGTGTGTTAACAGATCTGCTCTGATACCACTTGTTAGGTCACACACACTGTAGAAGGGGGTTGAATACAGTGTATAGCACAATCAAATCGAATTCAAATAACACAAGTAACAGAAAATAGACTTTATTCAAAGCAATAAACTCTGTTACAATATGGAACTGTCCTATCTCAGTGATGAACAAATATCATGAGAGCTGCTAGGGTTATAATGAATAATATTCTCGATAATGATAACACTTATAGTGTAAACCCTATGTCTGTGTTTATATATCACACATTTACAAGATAATCGCTAATTTATATGGAATATAATTATGCTTCCTAAAATATATCAATCAGATATCTTTTCTTCCAAGTATTCTATTCTTCATAGAATTCCTTCTTCATGCATATCTCTTCTTACGTTTGTCTCGATCTTCTTTCTTCAATCAGCCGCCTTCCTTATCTGAACATTTCCTTTAAGTCCTGATATTATCTTCAGATAAATATCTCCTGAACCTTAAGTACTGATGACTTAAGTTCTGACTTCAGTATAAGTGCTGATATCAGTTAAGTACTGATTTGTCCTGTTTAAGTAAGATCTGAAAACTAAACATAAATCATATTAGTCATTACATTATCAAATATATCTAACAAAATAATTGTTGAGTCTGCAAATTTAATACCTTATAACCCTTTTGTGAAACAGGATATCCCATAAACACACAAGAAACTGCTCTTGGTTCAAACTTGGACCTCTGTACTTTATGAGTTGCAGCAAAACAAAGACAACCAAAAGGCTTGAGATTCTGCAAATCTGGAGATTGTTTGTAAAGAAGACTGTAAGGAGTAGCATGATTAATACTGACTAATGGCATCCTATTAATCAAATAACAGGCACAAAGAATACAGTCTCCCCAATACCTATCTGGAACTTTAGATTGGAACAGTAATGCCCTGGCAGTGTCCAATAAATGTATGTGCTTCCTTTCTACTACCCCATTCTGTTGGGGAGTATAAGAACAGCTTGTCTGATGAAGAATACCTTTATTCTGATAAAAAAATTTCATTTTCCCTTCACATAATTCCATTGCATTATCAGTTCTTATGCACAAAACTTTTGAAGAAAACTGATTTTCAGCAAATTTAATAAAATTCTCTAATACATTAACAACTTCAGATTTGAATTTAATAAGATGTTTCCATGTGTATCTGCTAAAATCATCAACAATAGTGATAAACTGATTACAACCAGAATGGGTTTTTATTTTATAAGGACCCCAAATGTCAATATGGAGCAATTCTAACACAGATTTGTACTTAACAGTACTATGAGAGAAAGAATTTCTTGGCTGTTTAGCAATAGGACAGACTTGACAAATGATGTCTGAATTATTTTTAACAGAAATAAAATCTGACAAATATTTTATCTGAGAGATGGGCAAATATCCTAATCTGAGATGCCACAACTTGGCTTCTTCAACAGCAGAATAACAACATCTAGCAAAACTTCCAGCAGCTTGAACAAGAGTGTGATGATCAATTATGTAGAGTCCATTTCTCAGTTTACCAAGAAGAATTGGATGTTCTTTCTGCGAAAGGGCCTGAATAAAACATTGATCATCAGAGAAAATCAACTGACATTGTAAATCTCTACACATTCTGTGCACTGATAACATTTTGAATTTAAAATCAGGGACATGTAATACATTCTGCAATTACATATTGTCATTGAGTTGAATAGTGCCAACATGTAAAGCTGTAACTTGGCTTCCATCAGGTATAATAATCTTATTGTCAACATTACTAATTGTTTCATATTTAGAAAAATCGGCAAGATTAGGACAAATGGGATCTGTAGCCCCACTGTCTAACAACCAATATGATTGACATGAAACAACATTCATTAAACATGTTTTACCTGCAAGAGCAGCATGAGAATTAGCACTGGTATCACCATTTGAATTCTAGATTTTCTGGTTCTGAAGCAGTTCAATCAATTGGTTATACTGATCTACTGAAATGGAGTTGGAAGAAACATTAGCTTGAGGAAACTCTGTGGAGTCAATGGAGTTCTCATGACTGGATTGAGAGACAGCAGCAGCTGTAATTTTCTTTTTCCTGTTCTGTTTGAAACCAGGTGGAAATTTATGAATTTTGAAACACCTTTCAATGCTATGTCCTGAAATCTTACAGTTTGTGCAGCAATAGTTAGCTCATGGTTTCTTCCTGTTAGCATTACCACCAGAAAAATTTGCTTGAGGTCTAGAGCTAGTCCCATTGTAGTTAACTTTATTACCAGAACCAGGAGTCCTCTTAAAAGCAGAGAATGCCATAGCATCATTTTGACTAGAATTAGAGAATTCTTTGTGAGTTTCTTCCTGAATAATGAGCCTAAAAGCTTGTGAGACTGAGGGAAGAGGTTGCATCAAGAGAATATGACCTCTCACAGTTGAGAAATGATCATTCAGTTTCATGAGAAACTGAAGCAGCCTCTGTTCTTGAACCTTTTGTATCAATTTGGAATTAACTTGGCAAGTGCATTGCCCACAATTGCAATAAGCAGGATTCACTTCATCAAGATTATCCCATATTGATTTAATCTGTGTATAAAATTCTGAAATGCTTTGAGTACCTTGATTAAAATCTGTCTTCCAAATCTTTCCAGATTACACTTGCAGTATCAAGAAACAATACACTTCTTGCAATAGTCTCATCCAGATTAAACAGTAGCCAGGAAATTACTAAATTTTTGCATCTCTCCCAAGCAACATACTCTAGAGATGTCAATTCAGGTTTTGCTATAGTACCGTTCACAAAACCAAGCTTATTTTTGGCAGACAATGCTAATATCATAGACCGTTTCCAATTGGTGAATCCGTTTCTATTAAATTTCACGGAAACTAATTGAGAATTAGATGAATCTGATGGATATATATAATAGACACTCGAAGGATCATGATTTGTATTCACAATATTATTAGAAATTTGACGCAATGTTTAACAAATACTCATGAACTGATCGAGATAATGATCAAGAAATGTCATTATAAACAACAGTCAACAAGATCGCAGTTAGATCAAGTTCAGAAGTCAAGCAGGGAAGTTTCAACAAAGAGATGTTACTCTTATCAATGTAGTCGCAACTAAGTGTTACGAATAGTTCTGATTTTAGAACTCAGAAAACACAAATATGCAGAAAACAAAGATCAACATGAAATCGATGAAGGAGATATGAAATCACCTTGTAGATTCAGAAAGATTATGCGCAATGAAACAACAAATCAGCGAAGAACTATCTCTGATACCATGTTATTTCTGGAGTTTGAGCATATGAAATGAACTTGAGATTCTTACAGATTAAACTTCATCTTCTTTATTGAATACAGTAAACAAAAATTATCAAACTAATTTTTTTGTTGCAGAGAGATTTTGAGAGAATCTTACTCGAGAGAGAGAAGAACCTTATTTCTATTTTCTGTAATCTATCTTTACATCTAGCTTCTTTCCTACTATATACAATGTGTAACTAACTGAAAGTTTGTTACGCTGAGCTGGCAGATCTCTTAGCTGACATAAGCTGGCAGATCTTTTTGCTCATAACTTAGCTATGCTAATGGACTAATATAGTAGGCTCAGTATCTTGAATGTAATGGGCCTGAGTGTTGTATGGATTTGATGGACTTGCAAATGAGTCCATATATTTAATAAAAATCACCCAACATCGACAATTTGTAACCAAAGGCCTAGTCATTTTTGCTCAAACCCTTGAAATAGTCGTGTTTATCTTATTTGGTCTCGTAATAAGACCACACCAAAGTCTTGACCTGCTCTCCACCACAGACCAGGACAGAGCACACCAAGTCTTGACCTGCTCACAATAACCCCGAGGCCACAGTGTTCCAGTGTGTTTTATATGATTTTTTTGTTCTGTAATTTTCATCAGAATGTGCACTATTCTTTTCTATATTCTGCAAAGTATAATGTTCACCAACATTAACTTTCAATTCCTCTTCTTTTCTTAAACATGATTTTATGATTATTCCTTTAGTATTTTTGCACATATTAGAAATAGTTTCTTAATAAATTATTTCATTATCGTCAAATGAATTTTATACCGGTGCGTAGCACGGGCAAGGTACTAGTTTAGTTTAACGGATGAATTTGTAACCGAAAAATATAACAGAAGTTGACTTTGTGACTCACATTCTGTCTAGATTTGAGTTTAGCATATTAAACGGTTGGGGGAACTTGCAGCTGCATATATAATGAAAATGACATCAACAAATTCTAGTGATTAATTACTTTGTGCTTTCACGGATATATATATGCACTATGCAGAAGCTGAGAGATGGAAAAATGTAGCTAGTATTGGTAAAAGAACTTTTTAATATTCACCTTTGTTGCATTCTACTTGACTTGGTGAACCTGATTGCACCATCCACTTCTCAAGCAGTCAGTATCAGTATGTCATCCACCATTGATGGTGTGAATATTGCTCCGCTTCCAGGCTCTCCAAGCAACTGACTTCAGGTTAAACAAATTACGTTGGTTAAACAAATTACGTTGGCTCTCCAAGCAACTTGTCAGGATATCGAATAAGTGGTAAAATCTTGGTAAGAGGTCACATACTTTTGAAAGCTCGGATTTTATACTCAAGGCAAGTAAGCAACAACTCATAAAAATCCAGGTAAAAGGTTATGGATTTTATAAAACAAATGCCTTGGTGAGACTTTCTCTTAGTTAAAACTTTAAAGTGTTAGTTTATGGATTGTGCTGGTTGGGTGATCCAAATCCCTTTTTGACACTTTGGGCTACAAACAAATTCTTTTGATATCCTCTCTCCTATTAAATTCTACACATCACTTCTATACACGCTTTTTAATACATCTTTAAAGCATAATTCCACAATATTTTTTTTAATTTTTTTTCTGATTAAAAGTTTCATGTTTAAACTTTTATTCAAAAAAAAAAATTTAAAAAATATTATAAAACTATATTTTATATAAACCTCGAAATACGTGCAAATAGTAAACGTATAGAACCTCCGGGGAAGGAGGTAGTATCAGAAAGAACCATAACGCGGATACTTTTTACTTTGCATCACATTGCAGATCTGAAGGTGACTGTGTTTTTATATATTATTCATGCAACCAGATTATGATGCAAAAATACAGATTATTTAAGGCCAAGAAAGAGAAAAAAGCACCATATTCTTCACCGTAACTTAACCACATGTGAATTAGTTAAAAAACACAAGCACATACAGGCAGCAAAAGTATTTTGGTGGAAAAGATTTCTTTGTGAAAAATGCAAATCAAAGACTTATACACCAAGTAGAAAAAAAAGTGTAAGAAATGGAACTAGGTAGTTACGACGGAAACAGATACACGATCAAATCCAAGTCGCGATCATCTTAAGGCTGATCATTACCAAGTACAATACCTAGATTAGGCCTCTGAAGAATCTTGTAGCCTCCGCTAATTAAAACCTTTGCTGGAGCACAATGTAGATTAGTAAATTAAGATATTGAATCATAAATCACAAATTTACACAGTCACCTCTCCGGTACTTTTCAATGTCTGTTTACTAAACAGTGAATATCAAAGACAAATAATGAAATTAAACTGCAGTTGATGTCATTTATCGCCCAATAATGCTTTTTGATGTGGAGTGTGACCATGCGAATAGAAATAGATTTAGACAGACTCATGCAAAAATGAACAAAAAGTATGTACAATATCAGTTTTACAGGATGGGGAGATGCTAGAGCAAGGAACTCACTCAAGTCTTGTAGAAAACAGGGCAGGAGCACATAACAACTTGACAAACCAAACATCCAGTTAAAGGCTTTGTTCGAAGTACATCCATCTTTTTTATACCACCTCATATGTTTTCATCAATCATCCCAGCTGGCCAGCCACAACCAATAAGGATGTAAAAGTCACAAAATTATTGAAATAAGCACTAACTAAAAGTAATCCATATGTTTCCATTCATAATATTATTGTACCAATAAAAATAGGTACTAGGAAACACCTAACAGATGTTTTTCCTTGCCTTCTCTAGTGCAGTTATCTATCCTTGCAAATGTAGCAAATAGAACCGGATAAATTAAGTCTGGCAGTAATGAAGTCTGGCAGTAATGAAGTAATGAACCGGATAAATTAAGGTTGAAAATGAAAGATGGCATGTCTTACAAATTAGCATATATAAAAAAAGAAACTTACTTATAATATATTAAACAAGGTCTCAACACATGTAACTTAGAGTTAAAACTTGCAAAAATAAAAGGATAGAAATATAGAAAATGCATAGGTAAAATTCATCCTTGTCACTTGCACCCAGATTATTGCCTGCATTGCACAAATTTGTCTCTTGCTACATGTAACAACTTGATCGCAACACTAATGTCAACGCGTTTTGCTGGAGTCTGTTCGGAACATAATATCCCCACCTCAAATATTGATGTCAGGCATATCTCCATTGCCATCCTATATGATTGATTTACATTCAAACCATGTTCTTCTTGATCTATTACAATCCGTGGATCAACAATGTCCATTACTCTTTGTGGGAGTGCCTTCCTCACATAGTCATGAAGATCCTTGGTATTGTCCATTAATAGGCTGCTTTCTGTAGGACGCTTTCCGGAAAACATTTCTAGTAGAAGAACTCCATAACTATACACATCTCCCTCTGCAGATACATCCCCGCATATTCCATATTCTGCACAACAAAAGGGTTTATAAAAAGCAAAAAATAACTTTGATATATGATACTCCTTATGTTAAAAAATTCTGACACTTCAAATTTTCAAGAAATATTTGATAAACGTTTAACGAGATAGTTAAAGAAGTGCTCAATATTGATAAAAGAAACAATATGAAAAGTCACCTGGAGGAACATATCCAATCGTACCACGTATACCGGTTGAACTCAATTGTGCTTGATTGATGTCACCTGTATTAGCAACACAGAACCTCGCCAAACCAAAATCCCCAAGACGGGCAATAAAATCCTCGTCAAGAAGAATATTACTTGGCTTTATGTCGCAATGAATAATATTTGCATGACTATGATGATGTAGGTAATCCACTCCTAGTGCAATATCAATGGCAATATTTAGTCTTTGGAGCAGATTTAAGTTTCTTTCATTCCCTTGATGATGATGATGATGATGATGAGGACTTGGATGCAACCAGCTATCCAAACTCCCATTTTTCATGAACTCAAAAACCAATGCCTTGAAGTCATTTCCCTTATAATCAGTGCTAGAGCATACTGTGATGATCTTGATAAGATTTCGATGACGAATATTCCTCAATGTTTCACACTCCGCCAAAAAACTCTTGCTGGCTCCACGTACTTCAACTTTTAGTACCTTCACAGCAACTATATGTTCTACTAATTCGAGAATTCCCATGTAAACAGAACCGTATCTTCCTTCGCCGATAAAATTTTCAGGAGAAAACTCATTTGTAGCGAGTAAAAGGTCTTGGTATGAAAGTTTGGGATATGGGTTATCCTTTAATACGGGAATGGGTTCATTCAACTTTTTGGAATTTCGACGTCGATAGAAAATCAAAGCAAGACATGCTAACATGACACCGAGGGGTACAATAACTAGGATGAGTATCATTTTGAAGGAAAATGTTGTTTTCTTGTTCCTTGAGACTTTTACGGGACAAGCAGACAAATTCAATGCCTGAATACCTCCACAAAGCTCTGAATTTCCAATGATCGAAAAAGCACTAACGTTGGAAAAAAGACCTTTTTTTGACACTTGTCCTCCAAGCTTGTTGTACGACAAGTCGAGAAACATCATTTGATTCCCATCAAAGAAACTTGGAATACTCCCAGAGATATTATTGTTTGAAAGATCTAAATATCTAAGATTTTTCAAAGTTTTAAAAGATGATGGAATTTTACCTTGAAAATGGTTTCCTGCCATATACAACTCCTGCAACATCAAACATCCGTCAAGGGTAGCAGGTATATCTCCTGTTAGTTTATTATAGGAAACATCTAGTCCAACCAATTGTTTCAAGCTACCAATGTTGGAGGGAAGTGGGCCGGTGAATAGATTCTTGGACAAATTAAGGTATACACAATGGGAAGAAAATGCAATTTCATCAGGTAACACACCTCTAAGCCTGTTGTCAGCAAGAAAAATTTCCTGTAGAGTTGAGATATAAAACAACTGAGTGGGTATACTTCCTTGGAGCATGTTACTTTCTAAATAGAGATAAACTAAGTGAGTAAAGTTTCCAAAGGAAGTTGGAATTGTTCCTGATGAAATGTTGTTTTTACTCAAATCTAGTTGTCCTAAAGTTGATAGCTCTCCAATTGATTCTGGAATGGTCCCTGTTAACAAATTTTCACTCAAATCTAGTTCTTTCATGTTCAAAAGTTTTCCAATTTCGTGAGGTATGCTTCCGTATATGAGGTTTTTGTGCAATAAAAGTTTCTCCATATTGGTGGAGAGATTTACAATTGAAATCGGGAGCTTCCCACTTAAACTAGTCGTGTCTAAGCTCAAGAGCTTTAGATTGGTACAATTAACCAAAGAATCGAAGAAGCTCAAGTCACCGGGTTGCATATTGTCTCCAAGTGGATTATGACCCAAACCTAAATATTCAATATTAGAAAGGCTACCCAAATTATTTGGGATAGGCCCAGTAATATTGTTTATGAAGATATCAAACGAGACCAAATTGGATGCATTAACTATCGATGGTGGAAGCGGGCCTGAAAAACTGTTTGCGCCAGCATAGAACTCTCGCAGCCTAGGAAGAGTGAAACCCAAATCTGTTGGAAGCGTTCCTTCTAGCTCATTCTGGACGAGACTGACGAAAGAGAGGAATGAATTGTTGTATAGTTGTTGGGGAACCATACCGGACAACCTGTTTGCTGACAAACTAAGAAACTCTAATTTTGCAAGATGAGAAACATCAAAAGGTATCATTCCCACTAGATTATTATATAGTAGAGAAAGAACACGGAGAGATGATACGTTCGCTATCGACGGTGGAATTGATCCAGTAAAATGATTGTTTCCGAGATTAAACTTATAAAGCTTAGACCAAGGAGAAAAATCAGTGGGTAGTTCCCCTTCAAGGTCGTTGGCAGACAGACTGATGTTTCTAATATCTATACAATGACTCAAATTGGCAGGAAATCCGCCTTCAAAAGAATTGTCATTCAGATAAAGATATTGTAAGCGAAACAGTCGACCAATTTCATTTGGGATTGGGCCATGGAAGCTGTTTTGATATAGGTAAATTCTCCTGAGAAAGGAGAGATTTCCAATGTGAGGCGAAAGGGTTCCCACCAAGTGTAGTGAGGAGAGGTTAAGTATTGTTACCCTCTGTCGTCGGCGGCTACATATAACTCCTGTCCAGTGACAGAAATGAATGGAAGTGTTCCATGAGTGTAGTGCACCCATTGGGTCATCTCTTATCGAAGACTTGAAAGAAAGTAAAGTCTGTTCATCAGTGACATTGCTGGGAAATGAAGATATGAATGTTGTTGAGGTTCCGAATAAGAAAACAAAGAGGATGTTGAATAGGAGAAGGTTGAAAATCATGGTTGTACGATTAGGAAGAGAAAATGCTGCAGTGGTGGAAGTATTGGTAGTGAATGTTCGATTCATTTATAAACATGAAGTTGTGTAAGCGTATTCCAGACGAGTAGTACTTATCATTATCAAACAAGTAATAAGTTTTGTCTGCAGCAAATGACTTTATAAGGTCAAGCAGGTTAAGCCAAATATGACGAGTGAGTGGCAGGTACATTTTCCACACATTGCAACAAATTATGAGATAATTATTCATAATAGCTTCAGACTATGATGTTATTTAATCCATGATCTTGACAATTAATATCACATCAAATATGCATGTATGTTACGGTATTTAAAATCTACCAGGAAGCATCTCTAGTTGCTAGCAATGCTTTGACAATTTCGTCGACTTGGTTTCCCTGCTTCAACCACCCACTGTTCCAAATTCCAAACATGGAGGACACCTACAGTTACATATATGTTGAACAAATTGAACATTTTATATATGTTTAACTCATACCTTTACGATATTCATACAAGTTCAGACAATAACGTAGGGGATGCCTTGGATCAGGTTGGCTCAAGCACTACTTGTCTGTTGCAGCCTAATCTTTGCGATTCGTGTTACAAACATTGCCTCAAGTACATGCCACTGATACATTGGCATTGATTTGTGCAAGTAACTGCATATTTATATCAAGCCATTGAACAATAAATAAAAATCACCAAACACCGACTAACTGCATATTACAATGAGTTCAATTATAACAGAATTTAGACTATTCTTTTACGTATTCTGCATAGTTTATGTTCTCATCTTATTCTGCATTTAACTGTGCATGAGAAATCAAGTTAATAGAGTGTAAATTGGCCTGGTAAAAACAAGATATTAAGCTGCCTGGTAAAATCAAATATGGCGTTAAATATGTTGGTGTACATAATATTGGTTCAAATTACTACATAAAAAAAAATTATATATCGTTTAAAAGGCCAAATCCTATTTTGTATTGTTACTGGAGCTCCACCTCAGCTAATAAATCATCTAACCACTACAATAATCAACACCCAGACCTCTATACAAAAACGAACAACGATCAATAAACAAAAAAGATGCAGTACCCTGTATACAAATGCATCGAAAAGATTAGCCCAGCAACGTTACACAATTTATATGTACTGCAGATAATACAAGCATGTAAGAAATATGAGGTTTGTTGTAGCTGGATTGCTTTTATGCAAGCTGCAGTTTCTTTTGATTTTTCTTTGGTAGCCACAGTCTTCTCGTCTTTCTAAAGGGATCAACCCAGTTCTTATCCTCCTCTACGGCTTTTTCCCAGCGCGCCTTAAATTTTTTAAGCTCTACTGTAGATTGTCTTCTTATCTGTTCAGTCATTATCAGATACCGCAAAATTAACTTAAAGTGATCTCCATTTCTGAAATTATAGACAGTTACAAATGCCGCAAAGCATAAAGTAGTAATGAAATTACAAAAGTTGATATGACAAAGCCATTACACCACCTAAACTGACAATAGGATTACGAAGTTTGATAATAATATTTTAAATCAACTTCTGGTATCTAACTCTTAGTAGACACTAAGTTTTGAACATAAGTATCATACAAATGTGTCTTATTGTGTATGCACTTAAAGAAAATAAAGGGGAAATCAAGTTTTCTGAACTGAGGGTGATGATTGCCTGTTTAAGGCGAATGGTGAATTGAATGTGAAAGCGAATATTACTCCCAAGTACTAACACCTAACATATTTAAGACCATCACTTCAAAAGTTGAGGAATAGTAATCCACATATGATACATGTAGTAATCAAATCACCTATTTAAAGGACTATAGTAATTGCATCACAGTACTTAAAGAAAAAGAAAGCTGTTAAAAGTTCAGTTGCCTAACCTCTGCCCGTACATCAACAATATGTCTCTGAAATCAGAAGAAATAAACAACAGTGAGTACAAAATTATGCAGAGCAAATAACTATATTTTTCAACTACCCGGAAAACGTAAATATTTAGGAAAAACATGAAATAATACAAGAAAAAGATTAGATTGCAAACGGATACCTTTAACAACTCCTCTGTTTTTGGACCCTGCAAACAATTAAAAGGAAATCCAAAATTTCAAACTAGGTTGCAAAGATTATGAAACATTAAAATGTTTTCTCAGTCAACAAATTTAGTAGCACGTATCAGGATTTGTGCAAAGTGCCGTCAACATAGTGATTTTATAACATTAATATGGCTTATATCATTATGTTCAAAATAACTCTCATCATATGACTAGAAAAAAATCGGGCATATTACCTTTTCTGCAGATGGTCCACCTAGAGTTTGTATGCTCTGATGAACCAGATATTCACTATCAACGACACCTATTTTCTTTGTGCGATCCCCCTGGAGAAATTCAATATTGATGGAACATACAAGAACGTCAGATACCAGGATGAAAGCAGGAACTATGCGGCTACATTAAAAACAGTCTCTTTGGTTCCCAGATTAAAGACCCCAAAAATTGAATGCAAAAAAAGATGTTAAGTGAATACATGTATTTTAAAGCCCCACAAGTTCAAAAATATATATAATATTATGTTTAACAATGTTTATTAACATATGATATAAAAACACCTTTATATATGCTAGTCGCTACAGACTTGAATGTCTAGAATAAATCACTACGAGGTGCTATTTAATAAGTTATACTGTTATAGTAAACATTGTATACCAACATTTTTTTTCCTCACACCACTAGCAAGTCAATTAATTTTGATTAAAAGTTTCTCGTGAAAAGAGCCTCTTAATAAACTAAAGAACATTAAGCAATAAAAGGTACAAACTCAAGCAGCCTCCTTTAACATCCAGCTAGTATTATTAGAAAAAGAATAATGATATTTTGTTCATCATACTAATGTGATAATAAGCAAAACTTTCACTGGTTCATCCAAAATCTAAACTCCAATAATAAATAATTGTCCTAGAAGAGGGATTAGCAACAATCCATGATTTTACCTGTGCACAATAACCGAGTTTCATGTCCAAGCCCCATCCATGAACAAGATCATTCTGACAAAAGATTAACAGAGTAGGATTTATTAATAAGCTTCAATTCTGTATATAAACAAACCAAGTGATGAATTTGAGTGAGAAAGTCTCAATCAATACCAAAAAATCCAACAAGCTAGACCCGTAAAAAAAGTCCTACAAAGAACTCCCTATTCAACATGCACCTTGCATAATTTATCCAACTTTGTTTAGTAGAATAAGGATGACTGAAATGTGCAGGAGTGCATTTGAACAAGTGAAAAGACTGGGTTTTTTTATATCACTTAGGTTGGGTAGTTATAAACATCTATCGTCGTGAACACTATGATGTAGATCCTACTTAAAACTCCATTAGGTGGATTGAACTCCTGCACTTGCTCTACTAATGTCACGTCTCCAATTAAATTCACACTTACAAACTGCTTCTCTTATACTCTCTAATATATATATATATATATATATATATATTCCCTACCTTCCATTCTCTAGTATCATTAGCACAAACATTTTTTT
Organism: Apium graveolens; assembly: GCF_009905375.1. Taxonomy (NCBI): domain Eukaryota; kingdom Viridiplantae; phylum Streptophyta; class Magnoliopsida; order Apiales; family Apiaceae; genus Apium; species Apium graveolens. The sequence goes on from NC_133653.1 coordinate 43,365,293, forward strand.
ATGATCTATAAAAATAACCATGAAAGTAAATCAATCATCAGCAATCAGCAACCCTCGTGTTATAAATGTTGCCTTTCCATTCCCTGGAATTTAGCTCCATAGAGCTGCCTTGTGGGTGGCCATTCAGATTTACTTTCTTGGGTTCAAAGCTTAATCTTAAGAGCACTGACATTTATGATAACATTATCAGGACGAAGAACCCCAACTGTTCTAGTTTAACTTTACATAAAAAAACTTCCATAATATTTGAAACATACTTCGAGTAGTAGGGCACGTTTCGAAAGATATTCCTTATTCAGTTGTCTACATTCCACACTGACACTATTTATGTACGGTGTACACAAAGATACATTTTTTGCATTTTTTTTGTTCTAGTTAAGTAAGCATGTGTATTTTAGTAAAACATCCAAAGCTGTTGATGTGGAGTAAGCGCTCTTCCAAAATTATGATCGAATAACATACCTGAATGAGATGCCACGTACAATGCCAAGCAGATCTCGAGAACACTGGAGCCATACCTTCAACAAAACTGAATATATAGAAAATTTTAATTAACAGTTGGTAACTGATACAAATATTCAGTAACAAAATGTGCCTTCCAATTGAATGTTTGCTTTTATATGTTAACATTTCCTACAGTAGAGAGTACTATATTGCTATCTAACTAACGAGATTTCCTGGCTTGATTTACCGAATGAACCCGGTTGAACTTCCTGAATCAAGTCTAGCAAAAAGAACAAACGTTAACTTACCCGGAGCATGGTGGACCTTCACTGTCACCTGAACACTTTGTTTTTCCTCTTTTATCATATACTCTTCTGCATTAAATTGATTATACTTAATAGCATCAGAATCCAAATGCACCACTAATGATGGTAAAATCTCAGAAAGCTGGAAAGTGGTAGTGTTCGAATCTTGGAAATGTACACAGTTACCTATGAAATTGTTTGCGTCTACTTCGTATGGTGATCCTGTGATGTATACCAGTCGAATTTGGGTCTAAAGCCGGTTGAGATATCTCAAATCCTTGAGATCTAACAATATCCAAGTAACTGAAACCAGAAATCACGTCAATTATTCAAGTAACTATTCTAACAGGTGTACATTACACTGTTCTACATTCAATTATTTTTAAACGTGTGCAGGACACATCTTCACAACCATTTCAATAAAACATATATATCAGAAATCACATGAAAAAAATAAGACAACCAGCTAATAAGTGAATAGAAAATACCTTCTTGGATTAAAATCCTCAACCCCCAAATCTTCATCCCAGAGAAATATATAGTCATAAACAGAAACAACCGCCGGATGTAGAAAACGTTTTGCAAACCACCTGAAACAAGAACACATGATCGCACAATCTAGAATTTTTAACACCTAAAACAATAAAAAAAATGTTGTATGCCTTACCACTTTGTTTGGTTCTGACCAACAATATGAATGGCCTGATTACTCCATTCAAGATTCTGCCACCCATCCACTTTTCCGTCATAATGGAACAATACAATTGTAAAATTAACTGGAAGAAACTGAAATGAAAGATGTGAGATCAAATACTCTGCGCAGTTGTGTAAAAGGTTAATGAACATTTGAGCAGACTAATGAAGCCAAATTTATGAAAGTAAGTACCTTCTGAACTATGTTATCAACATTATCCTTTTGACTAATACCAACAGGAATTGCCAGCAAGTAACGAGGGCCGGAATCTTTTGCCTGTTACAAACACATAGGCAAATTTCAGCACAGAAAACAACACTACGGTAAAAAAAGTTCGTATGATACACTACATACACTTAGAATGTATCAACAAGGAGTAAGCAGCAAGTAATGAAACAATATGATGACTACACTGAGATGCATTTTGCACATTGATGTTAGATCATAGATTCATATTAAATAAGAATAAAATTCCAACCTTTGGCTTGTTGGTCGTCCACAGAGGTCTCAAGTCCAAATCAGAGGTGGATTGAATGATGCCACGAGGTAAACGAATTAAACTTCTCCAAGCTTCGTCCACTGCCTATACAAAAGATCAGAAGCACCTTATTTAAAAAACACATGCTTCCGCAAGTACTTTGAGATGAACATAAGAATGATAACATCACGCCATTTGCTTGTACAAAAAAGAGTACATAGGAAAAAGGAAATGACAAATGAAACTAATACAAAAGGCTGATGTTGAGCCTGTTACCTGTGATGTATAGAGAGGATGCAGTTTAATATCCAACTGATGATGTGAAAAGAAAAGGGAATTCATTAGCCAGACCATTATGGGGGGAAATAATACAGTAATAAAAAGCAGCATTATCGATACATTAATCTGAGACAATGAGTGCTTAAATGGCCATAACAAAACATCTACTATAATAGAAGCACTCTAAGCAACAAGCAGTGGGTCAAGAACCTTAATTGGAACTAATGCTCTTGACAAGACTTTAGGTTATGTGTCAGACATACTTTAGTGTATCCATATGTAGGTGCATATGTGCATAAATGTGTTTGCTCACAAAACATCATTACGGTTTCTGTGAACTACATTTAAGTCATCGTGAAAATTCAAACAAGTTAACTAATTAATCTGGCTTCTGAAAAATCATTAAATGGTCCCTAAATTCGTCATAGCTACTACAGACACACCCAAGTAACCAAGTTGGTCAGTATGATCGCCTAAATAGATGCCATAGTTTGGTAACATACCTCAGTCTGCTGGTACTGGTAATTTGTGGTTTTATAGACAACAAACAACATCACGGTACATACAAATCCCATAAACGGTTTCATCTTGAAATTGCGAGTCACCTGCAGTTTGAATGGATAGAGTAACAAAATTTAGTTTTCAATTATATTTCAAATCGTCAAATGCTCAAAACATCTATGCTAAGTTAAAGAATATTACCCCATCAAACAACACATGTCTTTTCCTCAATAGCCACCTCCACGATTTAAATCCCCTCATAGACAAATAGGAATCCAGATATTCTCATAAGCTGCAGCCAATGTTAACAAAGTATTCAAAAGTAAATTAGGAATATCCTACAAATGTTTGGAAGATGGAAATAAAAGAACCATAGAAGATTCTTACGCACAATGCAATTACCTAACAGTATCATTATACAAAAATAGTGGACTACAAAAAGATCAAACACTATGTTAGGCAACCTAACACCCCAACTTAACAAACCAAAAACAAATAACAACTAATAACGGTTAAACACAACCACCATTAAAAAATTCTAAATCACAAGCTACAAACATCCGATCTTTAAAAAAGTGCCATACTCTCATACCAAGTGCATTTCGGGTGTAAGAACATCTAGTAAATCTTGCTCTATACATATAATCAAAACAGATTGGGTTTGCTTCAAAATATCAAAATTCATTCACAAACAAACCCAAAACCCAAAATAAGTTGCACCCATTTCGATAAAAAATCGAAAACCTAACAAACAATAACAAGAATTAAAAAAATAAAAAAACCCAAATAATCAATACATGTAAAAAAGAAGCACATGATCTCTGTCAAATATATAAACTACAAATCTTGATTTAAAACAATAAAATAAAACAAGGGTATAAATCAAAGACAGTAAAAGAACAAACAATAAAACAAATGTACAAACTAAGCTACTAAACACTAAACATATATTATAATCATTAAACAAAGGAGATCTTGTAGTAAAAAAAAACACACTTAAACATATACATCATATGCGTGTGTGTGTGTATAACAGTAATTGCAGCTGAAATCAAGCTCCGACAAGCATCCAGTTCATCGAATTATGTGTCAGGCGGGAAAAAGACAAAAAGGGGGTTCAAAGAAGCACAAGAGTTTCAAAGGTTTAAGATGATTATATGTATGTATGTAGAGGAGATAGATAGATACAGAGATAAAAGAAACGAGAGGGTTTTAAGGAGAGACCAAAGTTGAGTAAAGTGTTGCAACGTTATATAGTACGAAGCCAACTCTAGTACTATTGTTTGTGTGTGTGTAAACTGTAAATGTGTGTGTTTGTGTTTTGTAAAAATGTAAAGTGTGTGTGATGTTAAAGACACTATCAATGTCCTAAATATAATATTGTAATAAATTTATTTATATTTGGCGAAAGCATTTATGTGATTCTGTTCTTTGAGGATGTAGCTTTACATTATCTTTATTTATTTATTTTTGTTTATTTGTGAAAATACTGAGATGGGAAAGACGTGTGATTTATGACACCTGTCTATTTCTGGTGTGATTTAATTTTCATCATCATGTTTGTTTAAAATGATCATGTAACAACGACTTTGGAGTTATATTTGATTTGCGTAAAAATTTAAATTTGATTTAATATAAATTGAAATATATATTTGAATTTAAATAAACTTATTATGAAATAATATATTTGGTAACTTGAATTTGAATTTAATTTTAAAATTTTAATATATTCAAATATTAAATATGAGAATTTGAAATGATAAGCTATTTATTAAATATATTTTTTCAGAGGCTGTTTGGGTCCTATTTTCTGATAATTTATAAGTCAGAAATATACTTATCTTTGAACTTATAAGATAATTATAAAAAAAAATCAAGCATAATAATGTTGTAAGCGTTAATCTTGCATAACAACAATCCTAGGAGACCGTGAAATCGCCGGTAGATCTAGTAGAATTGTTTAGCCATATGCACACATGTATTATATTTCAATTATAATATAATTGCCTAGTTACGTTAGCGGTAAGCCGGCATATTTTATTTGCTCAACTGAAATAGGTTATAAACGAAATTTATACAATTTTAAAGTGAAAAAGCTTGATAAAAATAATTGTTAAGTTTAACACATATTGCTTAAAATTCAGTATAAAAGCAGTTGCAAATGAGTTAAATTGTTTGTAAATTATTGGAGTTTTATCGCTAAAATTACTTATTTCAGTATTGTAAATGAGTCAAATTGTTTGTGAATTTCTAGAACTCGACTCTTAAAATCTTCGAATTCGATTCAATAATAATCAAGCCAGATTCAAATTATTTATCGATTGAACTCGAACTTGTCGAACATTTTTAATTAACCCACTGGATTACTCGTTATTAATTAGTTTTGAACAAATTTATAAGTTTGCTCACCCACTAAATTAATAGATTCTCCATGGCAAAAAAATAATAAATAAATAGATTCTCTAAGTAATTATAGCAAGTCTTTCCTTTCCAGCAATAGACTTTAAGGTATGCTGGCATGTGGGTTGTTAAGCCTGAAATTAAGGTCAATGTTTTAGGTGAAACCTAAACACTGGGACCGTTACAAACAATATTTTAACGAGCAATAATATATTGTTAATTCTTAATCGAGCAGTTGCTTTCTCACTTGTCTGTAGATCTGGGTTTCCCTTTTAAGGAATCTATTTTGACAATGAGTTGAGCAGGTTTTTATTGCTTCCTTTTGTGAAATTTGTATTCAGAAATACAAGAAAACTGCTTAGATTTCATGTCATTTTCTCATGGTACATCTCACCTTTTCGTAGCTTATCTTGTGAGTGTGAATGAATAATATCGGAATCATGGTTACAGATTTTGGATATCGAAACTATTTAGTTGAGTTATCGATTTGCAATTTATCGGGATCGAACAAATATTTTTGAACGATTTTTGAGTGATTTATGGACGATTTTTGAAAAATCGACTAATTTCTATAATAATATACGGATATATTACCGAGCGTGGTGACGTAGTAAGGACTTATTTCTTGTCCCGGGATTCATTGGAAAACTTGCTCATTTTCAAGGCATGGACATAAATTGGATTTTCATAGAAAACGTCTATGATAAGTTTGTACATCTATCTCTTCTCCTAAATGAGAAAACTAGAATACACTTTAATATGTTTGATTTGGTGTTCTCACAACTGAGTTATGTTTAAGATGATAATACAACTATGGCTAATCAGCTACTTTTAGCTAAAAAATGGAGAAAAACTACAAACCAGTCATCTTCTGTGCTGCTCGTTTTCTTTCCTTCATCACCATAGATTTAGATCGATGATTATTGGAATCTGTGTGCACAATCTTTCCGGGATGACTGAAACCTTTCTTTGTCACCAGCTTTGACTGCTTCGGAAGATTAGAACCATCAGCATTGTTAATTTTTTTGGAACCAAGCGATATCCCTATATGTTTCTTTGCAGTCACCGGGGACCCTAAAGGAGCAGAGCTGGAATCAGCATTTCGCATTTTTAGGTACCCCTGTGGAGATCCTGAGCTTTTTCTTGCCACCACTGATGACTGCAGTGCAAGTGAAGGAGTACTAGGACTCACATCACCTACTCTTTTATTACCAAGTAGAGTTCCAGCAACACCACCTGCAGTATCAGTTGGCTTAGCAGAAAACTTTGATTTCTCTGGTCGGGGGCGAAAACTTCTTGGTCTTACAGGAGTACTGCGCATTGGTGATAAATGTACAATGGACGAGAAAACCTTATCAAGGGAATCCTTGCTTTGTTGTCTATATTCTTTCATGAGAAATTCTCTGAGGGTAAAGGCAGACTTGTACTCGCGTGTTCTTTTCGAGTAAAAAATCAGCGCATTATTGGCTAGCAAAAGAAAGTCTCTGAAGAGTTCTCGAATTGATTTGATGGTCCCACTATCAATTCTCGATCTTATTGTGTCGAGATCCATGTGTTGTCGGATTATTCTCTTGTACCGTGCCCGCTTCTGTAAGAATTAACATTAATCACGTAAGTGTACAGATAAACAACTACAATCAAGATCTTTTCTTTTTTTTGAGGAGGTGAAGAATGACGGTTCAGGAATCAAGATCCACATCTTATACATGTCTCACTATTGCCTAATCAACGAATATTTTGGTAGTAAAATTTGATAGAGATGCTAAAAATTAAACAAACACCAAAAATATTTTACCTACCTGGCTATCAAGTCTTCGCGTAAAGACCATAGCATGCTTGCTTTCTGCAACGACTCCAAACATCCCCATCAAGCTTCCACTGGTCCCCCTAAACAAGTCTCTATATTTACCATCTACAGAGGAAGATTTGTTTATTTCACCACAGCCACTGGTAGAGGTTTCCTTCCAAGATGAATTGGTTTGAACATTAGATGGACAAAAATGTTCGCTTTCTAAAATGCTACCTTCTCTGACTTCCATATTACAACCTTTCCTCTTTCTTTTACCTCTCCTCTTTCTTACAGTACTTTTATTTTCATTCATAAGCCCTTGTAATTTTATGCTTAGAAGTGTCTCATGCTCATCAGACTCCAAACTCTTTGGCTTTGTTTCCAATTCTGGAGTTGATTCCAGTTCTGTAATTCGACATTCAGGGGAAAAACTTGACCTGAAATCCTGAGTGAAACTTCCAGCAGATAAACTGTCCTTGGAAGTTTCTTTAGCAGAAAACTCAACGAGCTTGATCTTCGGTACAGGTTCAGGTGATTCTGTCCGGCTGGTATCATAATCAACCTGACAGTCCTCTACTTTCGCAGCCTTAAGCCTCTTCAGCTTCGCTTCAAGAGATCTAAACAAAAAATAATAATTCATTTGTACTTCAAATAAAAGGTTCAAGTTCTTAAGATAAAAAATAAATTACATCCATCTAAATTTGAATATGAAAGAGAGAAAACTACTTTCATAAATGATCAGAAGGCAAAGAAAATAAAAGTTAAAATAGCCTTGTTGGGCAACAACACCAAAATAAATAAAAAAAAGGTATAAAATATCTAACCCGATTGATTCTTCGGATTTCTTCAATTCTTGCTTAAGCTCTTTCACCCGGCACTTCCTTAATTCTTCAAACCAAGCTCTAAAGAATAGACAACAAGGAAAATGAGAAAACATATATCAAGGGAAAGTTGATTACTGGATGGTTAAAGATAAAAACTGATTCACAGATGTATTTTATTTTTGCGAACAATGGCAAAGCCTGTACTGCTGCCGGGTTACCAGTGGTGGGTAAATTACTTCTCAGGATTAAAAAGAAAATACTCTGTACAATTGCATTATATTAAGCAAGGAAAAAAAGCTATTGACAATGTATCCAATGTTTTAATACCATTGAGTCCAAGTGCTACAAGGTCATGATGTCCTTAAATCTAGTTCAAAATATACATTATTTGCAAAGTCTGCAAATCAATTTAGTGGTTGTAGTAGGACACATTAACCATCCCACGAACTAAAGTACACAGGGACTAGGCTAAAGCTCTACTAGGAATCACCTTACTGCAACACCATACAATTCCCTTTAGAATTTTAACTAATAAAGTAATATGACAAATCAAATAATAGATGTATCAAAGAAACACGTGTACTTACTTGCAGCCGGAGTAACGCCGTCGTAAGTCCTCATACTTCGCTTTGCAGGCCTGAAATCAAGTAACAGTTAGCATCGCACCAAAAAAAACAAGACGAATAATAACCTAACTAGAATAAATACAAAAACAGTGAAAATAACTGAATGACGTACTGTTAAATTCCTTTAGGTTAGGAGGGATGAAATTGGATTGAATAGGATGGAAATTCTTATTGTTAAATAAAAAGCTTTTAACTATTGTATTCCTTTCTTCATTCCATTACGAATTATAACTACAGCTCAAACCCACCAAATTTAAAAATGGTTGCTCCATGCTCCTTCCTAATCTCTTTTCACAAATCTCATTACTAAAATTTTTAACTCTTCTACTTATTACACTCTTTATTCTTCCAACCGCTTCTTCTACCTCTAATTATGTATATAATCTTTCATTCTGTTCCTCCCAACCGAATGAAGTATTAGTTACTTATCCATCCTCTGACAAGTAACAAATAACCTATGATGGTTGGTATAAATAAGTCAAGTGAAACTGAGTCTATCTGGAGTGGAACTTTGACTAGTTTCACCACGCTGTAATTTACAAATTACTTGGGTGTTTGTTTCAATAAATTATCATCTGGAAATATGCATTTGTAGGGCTGTAATTCGAGCCGAGTTCGAGTTTTTTGCAGTCGAGTTCGAGCTTTTCTTTATCGAGTCGAGTCGAGCCTGAAAATAATCGAGCCTGAATTGTGTGTTCGAGCTCGGCTCGGGTAATACACGAGCCGAGTTCGAGCAGTTCGCGAGTTTTCGAACTTAACGAGTTTTTTAACGAGTTTTCGAGTTAAACGAGTTTTTAACAAGTTTTCGAGTTTTCGAGTTTATCGAGTTTTTCACATATTTTCGAGTTATCGAGTTTATCGAGCCTACGAGTTTATCGAGTTTTTAACATGTTTTCGAGTTATCGGGTTCTTATCGAGTTATTCGAGTTTTATTTTTACCTTCGTAAAAATATTTCTTTTTTAAAATTTTGACTTGTAATTTAAAAACATTAGTTTCACTATTAATAACAATAAATAAATGTTCAAAATAACATACATGTGTTCTGAGGTAAATCAAACAACACATTCAAATACATGTATAAACTAGAAAACAAATAACAACACCTTTGTTAGTATAATTTTTCAAATCATCTATTTTATTAATTTTGTTTAACTCTATCTTCATATTTCTTAAAAATGTACTTATTTTTATATATTGTATATTGTATATCTTATATATATAATAGGCAAGTGCTCAAATACAAACCAATATTAGAATACAAACTACAAACCAATGAGACCCATATGTTTAATCACTTTCCCCTTCGTTTTTAATTTTACTTTTCCCGTTAGTTGGTTAACTTTTTAAAAAAAATAATTTCACCGTATTTTTATTCATCTCACACTCATCGATTTGCATAGCATATTTGCTATATTTTGACGACAAATCAGTATTTAAATGGGTTAAATATCAAATTGGTCACTGAAGTGAAAGTGATATATCAATTCCTTCACTGATCTTAACGGGGTATCATTTTGATCACTAAAGTCGTATAATTATCAAATAGATAACTCCAAAAATGTGACAAAAAAATAAATATTATCTTTTGTTAAGTTCTACACATTTTTCTTCAACGCTACTATAATCAAATGAAAAGTTATGAACTCTAGCATTTTAGATAATATATCTAGATTTTAAAACTTTTATTTACTATTTATTTTTAATTAAGTAAGATAAAATAACTATAAAATTTAAAATAGATAGTAAATAATTTTTTTAAAATCTAGATATATTATCTAAAATACTAGAGTTCACAACTTTTCATTTGGTTATAGTAGCGTTGAAGAAAAATGTGTAGAACATAACAGGTGATAATATTTAATTTATAATCGTATTTTTAGAGTTATCTATTTGATATTTATGTAACTTTAGTGATCAAAATGATACCCCGTTAAGATTAGTGAAGGAAGTGATATATGGCCTTCACTTCAGTGACTACTTTGATATTTAACCCGTATTTAAACTTACCCGAATCAGTAAACTGAAATCTGTACTAATTCCAGAACCAGTACTTTTATTGATTCTCGTAGACATAATTAGTGATTTATCATCGAAACATATCAAATATGGTACTGATTGTTGGATGATATAGAAAAATATATTGAAATTAGATTTTAAAAAGAGTTCACTAATTGACGGGAAAAATTCAATTAAAAATGTAGGGAATTATGTGTAATTGTGTGTGGGAGGTGTAGTTTGTATTTTAATTTAGTTTGTATTTGAGTAAGACTCTATATGATAAATAAAGTAAAATGATAATTTTATTATTGTCGGGACTCGGGGGAGAAAAGTAATTTTTATCTTTTTTAAAACAAAAGTACGCAATAGACATTAAATCATTAATAAATAACAATTATAAAAATAATAATTTTAATTAATAACAATACAACATAATAAAACTTTTTTGGTATAATTTATATCATATTGTATAATATACCTATTAACTTATCACTAAATTGTAAATTTAGATCTAATTAGTTGACATCTCAATTAGAATTTAGACAACTATCAAAAGTATGATTCGAATTTATAATAAAATATCAATATAGTAGTAATACATTATTACTATAAAGGACCGTTATATTTTGAAATAAATGATAACTTTTGAATCTAAAATAAAGGAATATTCTATAGATTCATGATTTAAACAAAAAAATAGAAGCCCTATATTGAATAGATTATTTGATGTAAAATTCGTAATTGTCCTTTTTATTTTAAAATAAAATCAAACGAAACTCGATAACAATTTTACTTGCTTCAACTCCAACTTGATCCTTTTTTGTTTTACTCTTTCAAATTAATAAATTCTTATTTTTCTATAAAAAATTAATAATTGATGCAATACAAATCTAATTCAGTTCAAAACAAAATTAGTTTTGAAACAAAATAAATGTTACATGAAAAATTGATAGACTAAAAATGTGACCAGAAATTTTTACTTAAAAAAATTAGTATGACAAGAAATCTGAGTCAACAAGTATTTATAAATGATACGCTAGAATGAAATTAAAATATTTTTTTTGATAATCATATCCTATTTTGTGTACAATAGCAATAAAGAAGGCTTTATAATGTCGGTAGCTAAAATATTTTATAATTTATATGTATAATGGAATAACACAATTACATATATATTGAGAAAAATTAAAAAAAATATTTAAATTAAATAATCTTTATTAAGGTTGACCAAAAAAACACCCTTGGGTAGAAAAAGGGACAATATATAGGAATACATGTGAACTTTGAAGAACCGATTGAAAAAAAACAAATGCAAATATTTCAAACAAATAAAAGTATGGAAGGGTCCCCTCAAATATACACAAAGTGACAAAGGACTACCAATATCAAAATATATATACATATCCAGAAAAAATTATCAATCATGTAAATAACAAATATAGAAAGACATAAGTCATATTAATAATATAAGTAAAATAAAATATTATTAATCATGTAAATAATAAATAAAAATAGCATCAAGTTACATTAATGGAAAAAATAAAAATTTAGAAAAACATGAGTAATATTAATAACATAAGTAATAACATATATAAAAAATAAAAATATTATTAAAATATAAAAAATTAACCGAGTTCGAGTTCGAGTTCGAGTTTATCAAGTCGAGCTCGAGTCGAGTTCAAAAAAACTCGGCTCGGCTCGAGTTTTTAATCGAGCCTAAAATCTTGTTCGAGCTCGAGCTCGATAACGAGTTCGAGCCGAGTTAATCGAGTCGAGTTCGAGTCGAACTCAAAAAAGCTCGGCTCGAATTACAACCCTATGCATTTGCAAGTGTCAAGAAAGTTTCACAACATACGGGAGATAAATAAAAAAGCAAAGAAAAGAAAACATTTTTGTTTAGGAAATGAAAAAAACCCCAAACCCATATTACACTTTGCTATAGGTGGAAACACAACTTGGAAAATGCATAATGAAACCTAGAAGCCTAGGCCTCAACCCATACCCAAAACATTGAACATTCAGCAAATCTATTGACATGTTAATTATCTTAACTAAAAGGCAATTTTTATGTTCACTTCATAATCACAATTAAAAATTTCCAAAATTTAAGAATGAAAAACTTGACAACAAAAAACATATTAAAACCAAAAAAAAACATCCGCAAATTATTTTTAATAATTCAACAAATAATCAAATACACTTGTCTCTATGATTTGTTTGCGACAGTATTTCACTCTCTTTTTTATGTTGTTAAATCATAACACTTTAAGATTGATCATATGTAATGATCAAACTAAACCAAACTAAGCATACTCCAAAGTCTAGAGTAGAGTCTGGGAGAGTAACATGTTCAACAATCGTACTCTCTAATCTTAGGAGTAAGAGCAGATAAACAATCATGCAAGACATATTTTACTAAAGGGAACATATGAACTCTCAGCCTCTGAACTGCAATTATCTTTGAACTGGTTCAGTATAGAGTATAAACACCTATAACAATTATTGACTGATCTGATTCAAAACTTAGGCACCATAGTGTACTAAGACACCCAGGGATTGCCAATATCTTCTCTATGGAACTTTACTATTCTGCCTCAATCTCAATAGGAATAAATTTAAGTATTCAAATGAATGGTATTGATAATTTATAATCTCTATTGCACCTTCTTTCTAAGTAGAAAATAGGACGTGTAATTATAAAACTCGTTCAAAAAACAAAATTACTGATACTGAGTATTTGAAGTGTGTCATTTGTATTGTAACTAGTTCGTATACTAAGATGATTTGTATTGTAACAAGTTTGTATACTAAGATGACTTGCAATGGAACACGACTAGGCATATATATATAACTAGATAAAAGTAACCTAAAACTTAAAATCAGTTCAAATGTAATGCCTTGGTTCGTTTTTGTATAATCTAAACATAACTTGTTTTGGTTACTTTTGATAATTTGCGCTTTGGCTTAATAAACATCAACATAATATTTTGAATGTAATTATAGTAAATTCTGTTATTTGGTACTTTTATACTTTCAGTTAATTTTTTTATTCTGTTACTTTTATACATCATATAACTTAAAAGTTAAATGAGTTAGAGATTTGAATTTAGTGGAGAGCGGAGAACTACCACAGGATTATATTCTTTTCTTTTTAATTATTGAACACACTCACAAACCCCTCCTTGCCAAAAACCACATTTGAAACCTCGACCTCCCTCCTAGCAAAACTGAACTTTATTTATTTTTTAAAGGCAAGTCTCCAAGTTCTTACTCGCAAAATATTCTCTGCAGAACTAAGCTATTTTAATGGTATATACCCAATCTGAAAAAGCTTATTTCATATACCAGTCTCAGAAAGCGTATTTCAACTTTTAAAAAATAAAAAATTATGTTAAATACCTATTCTGAGATGGCGTATTTCAAATAGAAATCGTATTTCGTCAATATTACCAATTTCAAAAAATACAGTATTATTTACCATTATCCAAATTTTTACAACAAACTTTTACTTAAAGACCCAAGCACGTGAAAAAAAGTGACTTGCAAACTTTTACAACTTCACTAATCTTTTACTTAACACCTAAGCACATTACTCTACATTTTTATAAACCACTAACTTCACATTTTCTTCCCACATGTCTACATTAAACAAAAATAAATGAAAAACACATTTCTAATAACTTAACATAAACTAAAATAACTGCAAAAAATAAATTCCAAGAAATAAAATAAAATAATTTAATAACCTCAGGGGTGAAGCTAAACGGGTAAACGGTTCGGACTCGGAGCTCCGAAGCAATCAAATTCCAATCCTTTTTCCCGTGCCTTAAAACCGCGCTTCCCAATATAAGTTCCTCCCATGTACCCCACCTCAACCTGGGCCCCACCGCTAACTTCCCTTCCCTCATCTTTGCCATCCACGTGTACGCCCACGATTATATCACCCCTATTACTATTGCACGCACCCCGCGTATTTTAGCAAATGCCCCCCTCGTATCGGAAAAATATACACACAAAAATACATACAATTTTCCGGCGAGAATTTTATTGTTTTGTAATAAAAAATGATGTTTGGAGAAGAAGTAAGCGTGAGAAAAGGAGTTGAAATAAAAACCGCTAATTAAAAAAACATAAAAATAGATGATTGGTAAATATTATTAATTATTATTATACATAATTTTGATGTAATTGAGGGGTTTGTGTGTGTATATGTTTATCTCTATCTCCTCTATATCTTTGTCATTCTGTTTGTAAAGTGGTGTTGCTGTTTTGCTCCTCTCTTTTTTTTTGACGATTTTACCCTGGTGTTTTGTCCTGACATTTGTGTTTTCAGGGGTTTATTTGGGTTTGTATGTGTTTTTTGTCCGTACTGGTTTTTGAAATTTTAGTAATTTTTTATTTTGTCATTTTCAGTAGGAGTATGCTTTGCCAAACATTCCTTTAAGCCCTTGTTTTTCAGATGCTTTTTGTATTATATTTATTTGCATGTACCGAAATTGACTATCATCTCCTGTATTGATTAATTTACAAAATAATAGGAGGATAATTTGGTGTTCTTTGTAACGGGTTTTAAAATGCTTAGTTACCAATTTATTATTAGTTCTTTTATCTGGAATGATATGGATCTCTCGGCCCTCATACTTACATAGAGTCCCATAAAATATTAATCTCTTTTGTGTTATTTTGAAATGTTAACACTTTGTCTTAGTTTCCCAATCATAGTATCTTGAAGATATAGTAGCAGCACATATAAGTAAGATATAGCTATTGGAGACAGTTTAAGAAACATGCGTCTGCTATTGTAATACACAGTGCAGAAATGTTGCAGGTAAAAACCTTGCGCAATGTGCATACCACAGAAATTCAAAACTCAGACTACAGATCTCCTTGCTGCGCATAAGCACACTTATTAGGCTCTCTCAGCTGCATGTCCCGTAATGGACTTGCTTTGAGCTAAAATATATTAAACAAATTCATATTTCAATACTTCACAGCCAGATGCATGGTCTCCGGACATCGTTTTCCATTCAAGCAAGTACAATAATACTTTGTTATATTGATAATTCACTGGGCAAAGACATATTTGGCTTGATTTTACTAATATACAACCACCACTGTGCTAGGGAATGGTAGTTTTAATTGAGCAAATACAGTTTTTCGGTAAAAATACATATTGACGTATTAACAGCTGCTTTTACAATTGTACCCATTGCTCGACGGGGAAGTATGTCATTCTTCTGCCTGAGCTTAGTGCAAGTGGTAACATCCATGCCCTCCACGCTCCAGACTAGTGGTGAAGAGAAATGGCATTGTTATCCTCTGAATTGAATGTAACTCTCCATATAGATTCTGGGAGTCGTTCTTTAAAAAAAACTCTAAAATACATAAAGGATCTTGTGTGTTCTTGCTGCATTGTCGAACTCAAGCTACTTGTCTTCGTTTAATCACCTTATCCAGGTTTTCTGAAACCAGTGCAGTTAGGTTGGGATCCTCAAATCCAATATCTGCACCAACCCTAAAAGACCAAGAAAAAGACACTAGAATTAAAAGAAAATATACAAAACAAGAGGATCTTTTTTTGAGATTTACACATAGTTAGTGCACTTCAAATCTACAATGGCAGAATAATAATTAAATGAGCAGAAAGCTTGCAATTCGAACACATAGAGACATTATTCACATATAGTACCAGCTTAAAAAATTCCCGAAGTAAAGTTAACTGACAAATAAGCCACATTAACTCAACCAGAACAACACACGCACACACAGAGGGGGGAGGGGGATGGGGGGAGACGGAAAGGGAGGGAGCTTTATTTACTTACTTTGGATCAAGTACCAACTTTTGTACTTCCTTGATGGCTGAACTAGCTGCATAGAGTGATATCTTTCCCACCTGCATCAAGAACGACTATGAATTTTAAAAAATATTGAAATAAGAATGGGTTCTTAACAGCCGCACAGAGGAAGCGCGTATTAAGAATGAAAGAGAGAATGTAGAGGAGGTCATTTGAGGAAGATGGTAGATAGGTTACTGGTTAAGCTTACCTCCAATATATGCTGCTTGGCATTGTGATCATTAGGAAGACCACGGATGTCTTCAGCAAGTCTTGTTGCCTCCTTGAGACTCTCGGGCCAAAGAAAATCAAGGCCTAATTGAACTGTAGACTGCAGAATAAAATGAAAAAAAGTACAACTCATCAACTCTCATGCAGATATTCAACTTTACACTGTTTTCGTGCATCATTTAGAGAGCAGATATGGGTGCTGGAGCCTACTGATCTCCTGGATGTTTAAAACGTAAACGGTTGAAAAATTCCTCAAAAAACACATATTTCTTAAGATGAAACCAGCACAGAGAATCCAACAATTAGGTAATTAAAATAACAGTATCTCCCTCGCTCTCTCTATGGGATTTCGAGGGTTTGAACCTTCAAAGGACAAGGTGGGTATGTGAGTGTGTTTAACTAAAACAAGTAACTTTTCAAAACAGTGCAAAAGTTGCTACGGATGCAATCGATTGAAAAAGAAATACTATTCCAATTAACAGAGTCATAATTTGCAATCCTGAGTTTCCTGAGAGTAAAGATATCAAACAATACAGATTATTGCTAATGGAAAGGGAAATGCAGACTACAAGCATACCGAAGTCCTACAATATTTTTCAGGTCTCACTGTGGATAACACTTAACAGAAATTCTGTCGAACATACTTCAAATCATTTAACCATCGCCTTCTGTCTTCTAAAATTAGTTCTGGGTCGCTTTACGTAGATGAGGATGACTGACCTGAAGATTTCGCACTTGGAAAGGACAACCAGCAGGGAGGAATACGGCTTGCCCTAGATGCTGCTCAAATGACCATGGCTCTACTCCTGAGAGAAAAAACAATGATTAAATATTATCATAGCTAAGAACAAAAACGAATATTAAAGTTGGTAAATATATCATTTTTGTTTCATAATATATAGCCTTTGTTGGTGAAATTCCTGGGCCCCAGAACCAATCGAAAGAATATATGCACCTAGTTCTTCCTTCAACTTTCTTTTATGATGACTTTTCAAGTATATCACTCCATCGTAAAGTGGCTGGGGAACCTAAAGATTAAAACAGTGGAGTAACAATGTCAATGAAACTGATGAGGAAAGATCAACTAAAAGACATAATCCAATTACCGAAGCAAGAAACATACAGAATCGTATGTCAACTCATCTGGTCTTCCAAATTCCTTCGAATGGACTTTCAAAAACTCAAGCAGCTTTGGAACATCCTGTCGCCTGAAGACATCCCAAATAGCTCCTGGACGACTCTCTCCAGAGAAGTTCTTGGTATCTCCGTTCAAGTCTTCACAACTAACAAGTTCCTTTTCAGCCATAGAAACAGCAACATTATCTGTTGCTTCTTCCTTAACTAAATCCAAATGGCCCTCCTGCTCTTCTTGTTTTTCATGTTCCCCGAGTGATAATTTGGGTGATCCGTCATTGCTTAAAGTAAGTGGTGGATCATTGGTCAACTTATGTGCATCAGGTTCCTTAAAGTCGTTTTGCATAGGCTCAACAGCGGTCTTTTCCAACCCCTTGAGCTTCACTTCACAATTATGCACGAGCAGGTATACCTGCATAAAATGACATCTGAAATCATGACCATATCTGGAGTGCACATAAGAAGAAAAATTTGGGCAATCTAGTGGATTAAAATATTATAGGTTTAACTAGTTTACAAGTTAAATAACAATAAATCAAAGTAAAGAAAGAATCTGAACAACCATTACTAGTCCATGACCAAAAGTTTCCGAATTCAAGAAGATATATAAGAAAGTAAGAAACCACCTAAAGAGGTTGGCCAGCTCTTTCCTTTGTGAAATGCTACCAGTTCAATTAATCTACGAAATAGCTGTACAATTGCTATTGTCTTTATAGTTAGTATATGAACTACTAACTGGTCACATACTTCATGCATATTATATAATCTACTGGTATTGACTAATACAACAAAAAAGGCCCTTCACTCCTTTTATCGTCTCGTTTACATTTTTAATTAATGACAGTAAGAAACAAAATACAGGGAGCTCACCATGTCCCTCAGATTGAAACGGAGATTGTTCACTGAGTCACCGCGATCAAGTTCCTCAGATGTCCCATATGATATGAAAATTTTAGGTCCCACGTCATTCTGCAAAAAATAATGTGGCAGTTTTGCAGCTACATTAAGTAGACCCCACTTGGAATGAATATACTCTAGCAAAGGAAGATCGTTGATAATTTCAGGTCTCTGGTACAGTAAGAACTCATCCAAAGAACTTGGAGAGGGCCAGTTCTTTAACTTCAACATTTGTGGACGGCCATTTTCATGAAAACGACCCTCATGATATCCTTTGATAAACTGACCAAGTTCAATATCAACCTGTAATAACATAACATACAAGCGCATCCATCGTTAGAACATCGGGGTGCAGTAGTAAATCATTTTTAGGATTTATAGAACACCTAAAAAGGAAGTCAGAGAACTCTAGACGATACAGAAACTGTATGCACTGATTAAAATTTGTTAAATCCTACCTCTGACCACTCCATACAGTCTAGAGCCTTCACATCTTTGCTTACATCTTTCGTTTTCTCTTCTGCTGTCACTTGAATTCCTCTATATATAACCACCGGATCCCAATTCGGCATTGATGAGATATCTATTACCTCCTTTATGATAACAGGTTCACCTCTGATCCAATGTTTCCTGAAGTCCCCAATCCCTTCCGCTCTAACATCCTTAGATGATGGACAGTACAAATAATTATCTTTCTCATCTTCTCTGTGAGCAAACTGGCAAAGTCTAGTTTTATGTTCAGCTTCTTCTGGACTTGTAGTATCATGTATCTTGCAGCCATTAACCATTTCTTCGACATTCTTCACCAATTTCGCAACCCAATTCATCTTAAATATGCGTTTTAATGTTAAGGATGAGCAACCACAGCCTCCATACTCTTTTGGGCGGCATGGTATACTGCCATCAATGTTGGCTCTCCAGTCAGAAAATCTATCAACCAGTCTATTTCTGGAAGGTTTGAGTTGCTCAGACATGGCCATAGCTTCCTTATCACTGTTTCTCCCTGTTGTCCCATCTTCTACCTTTACTTTGGTATCAACTTTAGATAAATCTCTAAGATCTTGGCAGCAGCCAAGGCATACATCATATGAGCAATTCATGCAGTGTCGATGATAATCAATAATAGGACTCCTACAAAGATCACTGCAAGAATTTTTTTTAAAACAAATCAAGTTCATTCTCGTATTAGAAAGCCGCATCTTTAATTTAAACATGCTTAAGTAAGGTAGTAGATCACATATTACTTCTCCTCAGCTCTGCAAATACAAATAACGAAAATACCAGGTAATTGTACTATAATGGTTCTGAGAATCAATGTTATCAAATGAAAAAGTACTAGCTCTGTATCTGTGCAAGGCACATGCATATTCTAGATATCAATTAGTTATTGGTTGTATTTGGTGTGTTTGCATGTTGCCATGAATGAGTTACGAGACACTTAATGTTTGCAGAAGTTCATCTTTTGATGCCGATCATTCCCTAACTTGTTCGAAGTGTTATACTTGTACACATGAAAGTTTATTTATTATCTTCATGTAAATTTGAACTTATTTCTACTACAAAAGTAATATTTAAAGCATGGTTGTCACGACTTACATCGAGGCGAGTCGATGAACCTCGGGCTAGACGACTAGTGATGAGGAACGGAAATAATCAATTATTTTATATGTTATTAAGTAGTTTATATTTGTTTAGGAGTTTCTTAAATTAGTAGTTTATTTACAATAAAGCCCAAATGTTTACGAGCCTTGGTCCATTAGGTTTAATACTAAGGTTTTATAGTCTATATATAAGTAATGTAATCCCCCACATTATTACTTAGCTTTATTTACACAATTTCTTGAGAATAACATTGATTAATTATTCTTGGGAATCGTATAATTCATCGCTTGTTCTCTTATTATCGATCTTGCTTAATAAAATCGTTGCTTTTCAATTCTTGTCCTGCATCAAATTGGTATCAGAGCCGAATTCCCGAGGTTTTAGTGTTCATCGATCACTGTTTTTACTGTTCACATCCGTTTTTACTGTTCACAGTCACGTGTTTGCTGTTCGCCACCCTTACCACTAGTCAACCACCATCCCACAGCCACCATACAGCTGCTGTTCATCCACCTATTCACCGCTGCTACCCTACACGTCCATTACCCAAATACAAATCCCTAAATCCCCAAACTCTAAACCCATAATTGCGAACCCGACCCGACCCGTATGCAAGAACCCTAATCCCCAAATCAGAACCCTAATAGCCAACCCAAACCCGCAAGCACACCAACTACTTCTCTAAACAGTCATCATCGGACAAGTGGAAAGAAGGATCAGATTGTGGAAGTAAAGAACATAATCAGAATCAGATTGGATAACCTTTCCAGTGGAGCTTCATAACTTTTTCTGAATTAAACGTGAGGCTGGTAATATACATATTTGGTGTATTTATATCTCCTGATTATGCGTTTATGTTCTAATAACGCATATGTATTAGATGCCCGGTACTCTGACAGTCCAATCATTACCACAAAACCCCGCCCATATCCTGTAGCCAGCCCATTAAAACTCCATCGTTTTGTCACCTGGAAACCCAATGGAATATATATTATTCATAAACTGCAGTTTAGTACCCGAGAGTTTACAGAAAGATTAATCCAGTCCGTGAAGTCACGTAAACTACGTAGCAGCCCCTGAACTTTGCAGAATATTCAGATCAGTCCCTGAACTTTGCAGAATATTCAGATCAGTCCCTGAACTTCAAAGTACTTAATGTTCAGCCCCTAAACTTCAGAGAATTGGCATTTGTTTTATGTCTTAGAACATGTCTTCGTACATTAAACAAAAAACTGATATTGTGGAAGATAATATCTATTGTCTTGAGCGTGAATATGATGAATTCTATTATGAAGCCTATGTTTGTCATCGTGACCATTGGTTACTTCAATATATACTTAAGGTTAAGGAGTTGAATAACCAACTTGATGAACTTAAAAGATTGGAAAAGAGGTACGAAATTGAGTTGAGGAAAGAAAGGTTGAGAAAAGAAAGATGCAACCTTGCAGATGAAAATTACAAGCGTGCAAAGGTGGAAGTACATAGGGCTTTTGAGACTCTCACATCTCAGGATGAACGTCTTTTACATTTGGAAAATGAGAAGATGTTTAAAGAAGAGATGAAAGTTGAGCATATTGAAGAAGCTGATATGGAAGATTCAATTGAGGAGGTTAAAAAACTTACGGAAGATTCAGTCGAGGAGTTTAAACAAGTTGAGCATTTAGAGGTTGCTTGTGAGGAGCAAGTGGAAGAAACCAAGCCACAACCAGATTGCTTTCAAACTTTTGGGTATCATAAAGTAGATGATGATATTATTGAGGTTGAGCATATCGACTTCATCATTCCGGACTACTTGCCTAGGCTTCCTTCACTTGTTTGTCAATTTTCAAAGTTATTCGCGCCTCCGTTTTTCCAGAAGACCATGAAGTTCATCTTGGTTCCATCTCATCCTTGCATGGTTCTTGACTTCTACAAAACTCGTGGTCGAGTTTTCTCCAACAAGGGGAGAATGACGAGGAACGGAAATAATCAATTAATTTATATGTTATTAAGTAATTTATATTTTTTTAGAGTCGAGATAAATAATGTATTTATCTATATGTTTTATACGTGGGGTTGGGAGTTTATTAAATAAGTAGTTTATTTACAATAAAACCCAAATGTTTACAGTTGGTCCATTAGGTTTAAAACTAAGGTCTTATAGTCTATTTAAGTAATGTAATCCCCCACACTATTACTTAGCTTTGATTATACAATTTCTTGAGAATAATATTGATTAATTATTCTTGGGAATCGTATAATTCATCGCTTTTTCCCTTATTATCGATCTTGCTTAATAAATCGTTGTTTTTCAATTCTTGTCCTGCACCAACTAGTCGTATACTAGTCGAAAAAATAATAATATATTACTAAAATTATATATAATAAATATATTGTGTAATTGAAGTTTCTAAAAGCTAACTTATTGTTGTACTTTAGAATTTTAGGATCCAAATACTTAAGAGAATGCATGGATAAGTGGAAAATGATAACAACAAAGCAAAATAATGGTTTTGTAATATGCAAGTGACTATTAACACGAAATGATGTATGATAGACTGATAAGCCGCAACTAAACTTATAAAGCTTAAAACATCAACTGAAAACAAAAATAAGTTTATTACTTCAAGAATAAACTGAAAACAGAGCCCATAAATCGAAACATGACAAATATACATACAAATTCGTATATATATATATACATACATAATCTGTATGTATAGTTATAAAAAAATCAACTGAAAATTTGTATGTATATACATACATAATCTGTATGCATAATAAGTTGTTGGTGTTGAGCAGCATCGTTTTTTTGTTATATTAGAAATCAGGGTTCAGATATTGGGCTAAAAAGAATTTGGGCCAGGTTTGGGTCATTAAAATAAACCAGTTGGAGGCCCATAACGACCGGTCAACCCGACTAGTTGGCCATTCGACCCAACAGGTCGCCCAATCGACGAGTCAGTCGACCAGTCGCCCGAAATATGCATTTTTCTCAAGTCGACATGTTCAGTCGACTGCCAGATCTCAATTGCTTGACTAGTCGTCGACTAGTCGCGACTAGTCGAGCGCCGTGACAACCATAATTTAAAGTATAGGTTTAACATCGAATGTGAAAAGTATTGTCTCAGGTATTAGTATGTCTCGGGTATTAGTATTTTGTGATCCATGATTTATTTTAGAGGAGTTACAAACAATCACACCACAAATTAAAGATTTTATAAACATACTATGCCTCTGTTTGGGATTGCAGTTAAAAATTGTTGTTAGAAAAAGAGCCGGTAAAAAA
Organism: Apium graveolens; assembly: GCF_009905375.1. NCBI lineage: Eukaryota > Viridiplantae > Streptophyta > Magnoliopsida > Apiales > Apiaceae > Apium > Apium graveolens. The sequence continues at coordinate 43,388,598 of NC_133653.1, forward strand.
AGTGTTGTTATAAAAATCATATGAGTGTTTGGTAATATTTTTGATATGTATATGTTTTGATGTAAAAAAATAAAAATAATAATGCTTTTGGTGAGGTTTGATGATGAAATTATCAAATGCTTCTCGCAAAAGTTGAAAAGCAACTTTTTCCAAAAGCATGGGGGACTTGCTTTCTCTAACAACAGCTTTTAGGTAAAAAAAAAGGTCAAAAGCACTTTTCGGAAAAGCCGCTTTTCAATTTTACCAAACAGTTTTAACTGCTATTCAGTTGCTGTCTGCAACAGCAATACCAAACACACTCTACATCTGTATATCATATTATTTTTGCATGTGTATTTTGGATAAAATGATCTAATTTGGTGGTGATAAAATATGAATGCCTCGCTTAAATTACAATCCGGTCATATTCAAATTCTATAGATTTTTTTATTTTTATACATACATGTGTAAAATATGTTCAATATTTGAGATTAGATAATATGTGTAAACTATGTATATAGTATTTATAAACATTAAATATTTGATATTTTTCTCACAACTTTATAGCACTTAAATACAAAATAATCTAGTTTTGTGATCATGTTTTCCAAACATAATTATTTCACCTAATTGTTATCAATTTGGCACAAACTGACATATACGTTATGTTTTTTCCCGGAAAGCATAAACAAACATATACCGATATACGGGTATGTCAGTGAAGCAGAAACATGTTTTAATATAAAATCGGGACATACTGTGTATTTTAATATGCAATTTCACAACGTAAATGTAACAACTATTTTCTGCTTTCCATGTAAAATATTAGAAAATATATATAAAAATGAAGTTATTGGGTGGTAAGAAAATGTTTAAAGCTGTTGAGAGAAAAAAAATCAACTCAAAAAAGATTGTTCATAGATTTCTCTCTTAATCATTTTCATTCGTAATTCATTGATCATTTTGTCAAGATTATCTTGGTTTTAGGTTTACATGTCAGTTCTCATTTTTTTAGGTAGTTCAGCACCTGAGTTGACATTTAAAATTAAAAGCCTTAAAACATTATACCGATTTACTGTTGGCCCTTGTGCGTATTTCATAACCTTTAAGATGTGATCATCTGGTTGTTTAAGGCCTGGGTTAATTGACGTTAGGACAACTAACAACTATACAAATTACAAGAAGTTCATATTTAAATAAGAAAATCTATTTCCATCTGTAAAAAAAGCCTCCTGAATCATGTCATGTATAACTAAGGTATAGCAGTCTAAAATAATTATAAACTTTATGAATTTTTAAACTTTTGACAGTTAATGATTGTTTATAACTAAAGTAATCGTAATTTTATAAAATAGAGTTGTAAAGAAGTTTTCTTTATTGAAGTAAGCGCAAGTACATTTTCTGAATTTACAAAACTAACTTATTTTTGTTTCACCAATTCCGTAAATGATATTATATCATCTATTATTGTAAACATAAATTCAAAACAAATACATTTAATTTTTGCATGCATCACTGAAAATTAAAATAATACACAAAAATATCAATGTATGCATGTCCGTATTTGTAATAGCTTTATATTTAAAATTATTTGACATAATATATATGTAAATATACATACCTATATTAATAACAAAACAATTAGTATACATTAATAAATATGAGATATGTAATAATTAGGAAGTCACTCGATGTTTATAATATCATCGAGTTAAATTGCGTTTTGATCACTCAACTTACTATAAACTTGCAATCAGATCATCAAACGGAAAAACTTTCAATCAAATCATTGTACTCTTTAAAATTTCCATTCAGGTCACTGGCCATCATTCCGTTAAAAATGGAAAGTTGACTAAGTTTGGTCAGTTGGCTTCCATGACATGTACAGTTAGTTGAAGCGGCGTTTGGTCACTTAACTGACTAGAAACTTACAATTGGGTCATTAAATTCAGTTCAGGTCATTGCTTAGATCCGTCAAAAGTCGGAAAAAAATCGGACTAAGAGCCAACAGCCTCAAAAGCTCTCCAACAACACCTCTTTACAACAAATACACACACATTATCAATGGTTTCAGTCACAAAAACTTCATTCTTATTAATCTCTCGTCATTCTACATATCTTTAGGCCATTTCGAAAAAGCCCGTCAGATTCTTGATTATAATTTTGATTCGCTTTTCTAAAACGGCCTAAAGATATATAGAATGAAAAGAGATTAACAAGGATCAAGTTTTTGTGACTGAAACCATTGATGTTAATGTGTGTGTATTTGTTGTATTTGTTTGGGAATTTTTTAAAAGAGAAAAGAACTGTTGTAGGAGAACTCTTAAGACTATAATAGGAGAACTTTCAGTCCGGTTTCTTATCAGTTTTTAACGGATTTTATGGTCAGTGACCTGAATGAAAGTTTTTTGAGTTTGATGACCCAATTGCAAGTTTCTAGTCAGTTGAGAGACCAAACGCCGCTTTAGCTGACTGTACATGTCACGGGGGATTTATTCAAGCCAACTCACCAAACTTAGTCAATTTTCCGTCTAGTTTCTAACGAAATGTAACAACCAGTGACCTGAATTAAATTTTAAAGAGTACAATAATCTGATTGAAAGCTCTTTCAGTTTGATGACCCAATTTCAAGTTTCTAATCATTTGAGTGACTAAAACACCATTTAACCCTAATATTATCTAATGTAAAATAAAAAATAAAAATAAAAAGTAATCTAAATCACATACATTACATACGTATCTTAATTACAGAACTATTAATATACATCAATACGTATAACATACAAAAAGGTAATAATTAAGGAGGGGCAAAATGATTATTTGACATGATTAAATTTGCTCATCAAACCCCATGCTGCGGTATTACTGATAATATAGATAGATATAGAATTATAGATGTAGATGTAATAGCAGATGGTGGGAATACATTAGTGAATCACTTAGAATATTATATACAGAAAATTAGAGCAGGCAAAAATACCAGCACATTTGCTCATCTGCATTCAGTTTCATTCTGGGAAGATCTATCTCGTTTCCTGGAGAATAGGTAGAGAGAAAGTGAGATCATGCTGACATCATATACTGCAATGCTAAAACTCCAAAAGAACTTTATCAGCAAGTCACCTCGAAGCCTTCTTTCGAATTCTACCTCAGAACATTGTTCACGGTGTATCCTCTTAGCTACAGGAAGCACCGAAGACAAGAGACAATATATATACTCCAACTTCTCTTTGATAGGTATCTCACGAATCTTAACCTGAAATGGATAACAATTGTGATCACTAAAAACTCATTGCAGAAAATTAATATGTACTCGAAATTAACTGTAATGGCAGAAGCGATTAGCTGTAACAGCAGAAGCGATTAGCAAATACTACATACCTTGATTAAATTGTCATTCCTTAAGCACGCCTTACAGTTACAAGTTCCGCGACATGCAGGGCATCCACTCTGGATATCTTCATAAGTGACGTCTGAATACCTATTTTAGAGAGAAGTCAGTGTCATATAAATTTTCAGAACAGGAAACAAATTTATATTTTATTGATTAAATATACTTACCAAGTTGAGATGCAACTGCCACAGTATCCTCTCCTATCACATTTGAGGCACCAGATAACTTCTCTGTCATTTTGCCGACACTGATGGCAAATTTGACCCACAGTATCATCAGATGAATCTGAGCTTCCATCATAGGACTCCTAAGAAGAGAAGGGCTCATTTAGGCAAGAAAAATAGACTCATCTAAGTAGAAGAAGATGCCTCGAAATGCTAGTTTGCTCCTATTTTAAGGCTACCACAAGCTTGGAAAGTACTGTATCAGCCCCAAAAGGACAGTTAAATACTTACTTTAAAGAATATCAAGCCTACATTACAATTTCAAATTTTTGAAGAACTCAATGATTACACGACTTAGGCCCACATTATTAGGCAAGTGCTGCAAGCCTGTCCAACTTAGTACGGGTCTGAAATTATAACATCCAGCTTATCTTAACTGGCCATTCTTAATTCCTTTGTTTTGAGCCTTAAAGCCATATTTCAAGGTTCTGCCTCAACCTATTAACACTCCAGTAGCTCGCACCTAATTGACTTCAATTAGATATTATAATCCATGTCGCTGAACATGGAAGGTCTTCTGAACTGATCGAATTCATCTTAAGGGATCATAACAGAATTATGAGTGCAATTATTTACCAAAATGTAAATAGAGGTAAATACATAGTTCCCACCTTTTCCTTATGATATTAGAAACACAGAGGTATGTTGGAAGTGATATTATTGCTAGGTGAATTCAAAAATCAGATCAAATAAACAATTGAAAGAACAAAAGATAAAAAATTACGCTGAAATGAAAGAACAAATATAAGACCAAAAATTACGGTGAAATGAAAGAACAAATATAAGACCAGTATTAAGCAAGAAACTAGATACCGGCTGAAATATTTTTATTGGAAAGAGAAACAAATACTTTTTCTGGAAGCACACTACTGCCACTTTCCCACCCATTTCCTGTTCCACACTGTCACGGAATGTGTTCATAGACACTGTTTAGCACTCACTCCTTGGTCAATATTTTTGACAGTTCATTCCAGCTCCCATGTCAAATACATCTAGATTCTCCGTAATAAGCATTTGCGCTTTTTTAGCTTTCATATGAAAGCAGTAATGACAAGGCTAAAACAGACATAAACAAAGCTAGAGTCACAGTTGAACTAACCAATGTAGGACTATCTTCGAAGTTCTTTTCTGATCTACTTCTAGATGACTCCATAGCTGAAAGAGGTGTGCCATATGACCTATAATTCTCCTCATGCTGTTCAAAAACTATTCCCGTGTTATTATTTGACACAAAAAGAATATTAAAAGACAGATCGTCCATAAAAGTTAATTCAGCAAATAACTAATCCAATTGTTTTATACCTTATCATTATACTTTCTCCCAGAGATTGCACCAGAATAATCTCCATGTTTTGAACTCAAAAATGGTGAATCCATGTCATCACTCTTACTCTCCAAGTAGACATCACTTTCACCTAGAGAATTTCTTTTGGCTTTTTTCATGCTGGCCCTCATGGCAGAATTTGCAGCCCTCTTCTTCGCTTGAATGTAGTGCTTTTCACAAACTGTCTTATCCGGCATGGACAAGGCAGTGCATCTCCATTGCTTCCCATCTGACCTCTTACACCTCAAATCATCAGGAATCCCAGAAGCATCATCACCATTTCCAGGAGATGATCGAGCATAGTCCATCTATTATTATCTAAGAATTAAAACTACGAACATAAAAATAATAAAGGGAATCAACCTGAATTTAGTGATCCAAATAATCATGGCTTTTCTATATATTTTTACTTGAAGACTGTCCCCATCTCTTGTACTATTATCATGCTAAGAGGCGAAAATACAGGTGCCTACGAATTTGGGTGCGAGGGTATAAGGCATATATAATAATATGTTAATTATATGCATAATGTTATTAATGACAAAAATTATCAACAAAACTAAGAACTTTATGCGAATCCAATCAAATGCATAACCTAAACATCCAAAACACTAGAATACAAGTTAAAACTCTTCTTTTCGCAGTAATGAACATATCATCGGTACCTTTCACTCAATTACAAATTGTAAAAAAAAAAAATTATAGTTGGTGTTGTGTGAGTATCCAATACCCCAATCATCCGAGTATTCCCATGTATCCAATATAGGGGTGCTTTAGGCAACTCAAGTATCCCCTACTTCCTAGGTATCATGAGTGTGTGAAAAAAAAATCCAGATTTATCCTACTCAGAAGTAGGATTGGGGAGGTAACATGTACTCAGATTTCACCCCTACTTTAAGTCCAAGGAGATTTCAACCACACTCCAATTCCAAGGAAAAGGTTTTTTCCATGTTGGCTTATTAAATAGGTACAAAGACATCAGATTAATTACATTACACTAATATATTATGACGGTGTGTACTCATTACTACATTATCTAACCTGGGTACAAACTACAAAGTGTCAAACATGAAACCTATCCAGGTGCCACAAATTAGAACTGGAGTGTTAAATATAAAATCAAGGCGCTTGAGTTTGAACCCTCCTAACCCTCAGAATTATTTAGTACAGTGATGTTGAAAAGGACACTAAGTAAACTAATTACCCAAAAATTAACCATAAAACACAATTTAAACATGATTTCGCTAAATGCTTTAAAAATTAGGTGCACTCTTCTCCTCTTCTTTCTCTTTTCACATCAAAAGATCACCTCTCATAATCCTTGGTCACATCACTTTCTAATTATCAATCCGCAACTTCTATTTATACTAAAAAAACCGAAACCGAAACCTTTATCTACACAGAATCAAAACAACTAACAAGGTAAACAAATCATCAACTATTAACCGAGTAATTTCACAACTGAGCAACAAACCGAAAATTACAATTTCCCTAAATCAACAAAAAACACAATGTGCCCTCACAATTAACACAAACAATACATAACTAAATACAAAACATGTAATTCAACACAAACATACCACTTAAATGTTAATCCTCTGCTTTTCTTCTTTCTCTGTACTTCAGTTGTCAAACCTCAATTCAACTAGCATTACAATCAACTGTAAAAAAATTTAAAAAAAAAACAATGAAACAGCAAACTAAACCCTAGATCAATTAAAAACAAAGAGTAATAAGAAAATTACAGGGGTAATAATTTGATGAGAGGGTAAAAGAGAAAACCTTAGAGAAGCAATTACGCCCAAAATTACAAAAATCGTGAGCTGTGATTTGAATTTAGTTTTGATTGTATGTATTTTTTTTGTTTTTGGAAGTATATATACGAAACAAGCCTGTGTGTCGCAGTAATTGCAGAGATGCGTAGGAAAGAAGACGATCGTTAATTTACTTTAATACCCCTGTCATGTATATTTTTTAGCCGTTTGTATTTTCTGCTCTATCTGCAATGGGGAATATTTAAGAGGGAAATTGTGAAAATAATGTTATTGTGTGTTTTGTTTTTTATTATTAGGGTGGGAATGAATATGAACGCTTTTTTTAAGAAATTAACTAAATTAGTTCTGTGAAATTATTCTATTGTGTATTTATTATATAATGTGAAATGTACTTAAGTTTTTAATCAACAACTCCTCATTTCAATATTTAATTTTTTTTTATTTTATACCCCAAAACACGCATAGATAAACTATTGAAATAATCATCTAATTAGTTTTTTTTTGTTTTTTTTAATAACACGGTGATTTTTCAGCACAAGTATTATACGTGTTTTAGAATTTTCGGTAGATATTGTATTATTACTTATTTTTGCTCGGATCTACTTGATCCGAAGAAGATGATGAAAAATAATGTATTTACTACTAATGGAAAATGTAAATAACATTTATTTTTCAATAAAACTAATGACCAAGTTTTATAAAGATTAAGTGCTAACTTTAATAACAATAGACTGATTGTATAAATTTACCCAATTAAAAGGTGAATGAATAAATAAATTGATCTAAAACATCAACTAGTCAATTGATCAAAGCTGCATTGAACAAAACAGCAATTAATGTTCTTATTCTAGGCACCTATGAACAATTCTGGACTCCAGAAATAGGTTATGTTCTAGCTAATCAACAAATAATTTTATAATCACACCATCACGAGAACTCTAGTACACAAATTTGTCACACAAAGCAACAATCAATAAATTGAATAGATACATTTTCACCAAGGCCATGAAAGCTTGATAGCCTCTGCGAAACTCACAACTGGAACCGGAATTGAAAGTGACGATGCTAAATTCAAGTTGTTCTGACAAAATTTGTTTGGAGGCCAAGCCAAGTCACAGCATTCTACCAAACGTCAGCTAGCTATGTAGTTTGTTCTTTTTAATCTGATTTATTCTCCAATGTTGTCCCTTGTTCGGGCTCTTCCAACCATATGTTGAAGGTCCTCAACAATTTCGGACATCGGTGGCCTGAACTCTGGCTCCGGCTAAAAAACACGACAAGTGACCAGAAATATTAATTATCTTGACATGCAAAAAAAAGGATAATGAACAAGATAAGTAAACAAAAATTGGCCCTGAAAGGAATAAAATCATATGCAACAAGCCTCACAGATGAAAAAATAATATTGTCTTGCTGTACAATTTTATTTTATAGGGAAAGAAAACTACGAATATTTCGTATAAGATAGGTACAATTTCTAAAGAAGAAGCAAACTGGTTCTTTATGCATGCAATCTAAATATTTTTAGATAATTTGGTGTTCTATGGAAGTTCAAAAAGTATATACTGCTTCCTTATTGTTCCATCAAACATATTAAATATACAAAACAGAAAAAGAGTGTGAATGAACAAAGACGGAAGAAAAGCTCACCTGCACACACAGGGATATTATATCAGCCAAACGAGATAAAGACTTTGATGGATAAGTTCCTTTTAATGAAGGATCAACCATTCTTGATAACGCATCAATATCATGCAGCTGTGGAGCTGCCCATCTAACCAGGAATTGCTCCCCTCTAGGGAGCGACCTAAGGATAATAATGAACATATTGTTAACATTTTCCACTCTTTTGGGTACAACTATATAATTGATACATTGCATGCACAGATAGATTATAGAGAGTTTAAAAGAGAGATAACCTGTCATAAGCTTTCCTCCCCGTAAGTAGTTCCAACATAACAACTCCAAAGCTGTAAACATCACTCTGGCATGTATAATTTCCCATCTCAAGCTCTGGGGCACCATAACCGGAACCTTGGAACTGGCATGTGGACAACTGTCAGTAGTTCTTTACACAAGACTCATTATAACCTTGTGACTCAATTCATATGTACTTGTCATAACTGCTTGATAAGATAAGCTTATATGTACACCCACAAATGGAAGTTATTTCTCCATGAATACGTTGATTGAGTCAACTGATAACCGTATTTTTAAAAGATTAGCCTCCGTCTTTTTCATGAATGGTCTAAACTAAAGTGCCTTTTTGACTAACATCAAATCTGAGGCAAATATAATCTCACGATATAAATCATAACGCCTTGAAGTTGGTAAAATTTTCCATAAACTAACATTAGAGCAAATCAGATGTGTGATGTGTTCGAGGATGTAAAATTATACTTGTAAAATTTTGATTACTCATAACAAAGATTTACACTTCCTAAAATATTTTATACGCAAGTATGAAAACTCGTCAGTGAGGACTGCCAAAAAAGAAAGCATTGATGTCCCCAATACTGATTCCTATAACAAAGGGTAATCTACAAAGGTGTAAGGTTTTGTAGTCATATTCACCTGAGTTACGTAACTAGATGATATCAATGGAGCCAAACCACAATCTGAGACACATACTGCAAACCCATCATCAAGAAGAACATTGGCAGATGTAAAATTCTGGTGGACGATGGGTGGTTGACAAATCTCGTGCAGATACCTGTGTCACGAAACAACAAGACATCAACTCAATTTCCAACATACGGAATATAAATGATGTTAGATGTAAGACTTATATGTACAACCAAAACTTTTATATTTACATGATATAAAACTAGATTCCATGGCAATACAGTACAGTTATGTAGTTATCTTACCATTAAAGAATAATTGGAGCTTAATAAGAAAATGTAATGGACGGTAATCATAACAAGAAATGGAATGGTGGCATAAATGCAGTATATTTAGATGTGCAAAAACTAGTGATTATAAGAGTGTTAGAGGGGACAGCCAGACAGGCCCCTGTTTTCCCCTCATTTTCCGTTCTTGCAGTTTCATATCAAATTAGATACTACTAATAAAACATACAATCTTTTAAAACTCTCGAGCCTAAGAAAATGAGAATCTAGTATATTGCATTGAGATTTATTTCAGATACTTACTCTAGGGCTCTTGCAGATTGAAGTGCCAAGCGTACCCTAGCATTCCATGAGAGATTCTTGTGAATTTCATCATCTATGTGCAGTGCTTCATAGACTGTTCCATTGCCACAATATTCATAAACAAGTAATCTTTGTCCATGTTCACAACAGAAACCAACAAGCTGAACTATGTTAACATGCTGCAGTTCCGAGACTCTAGAGACAAACTCGAGAAAATCTTCATCAGTCTGTTTCTTAGAAGCTGCACCATCCAGTTTCTTTACAGCCAGTAGCTACAAATCAAAGAAAGTAAACTCAAATATTTGATCCATGAAACATATATATATATATATATTTGAGAGATGTGGGGGGGTATTAGTTAAAAACAAAAGTTATCATTCAGTGATGTTCTATTACTACTCCCACTGTAGTTTAAAGTCTGAAAATTTAATAATACATAAAGGTATAGTAACTTTTACAGACAAAGCACAAGTTAAAATAAGATTAGAACAAAACTACAAAAGTATGCAATTAGCACAACAGCCAACTTTTTGCCCCAAATATCAACAGACCCAATTAACACGATACTTCGTTGATAGTGTCTCAAAATCTTGTTTCATTGGTAAGCAAGAACAATTATTACCTTTCCATCAGGAAGCTCTGCTCTATAAACTGTACCAAGCATTCCACCTCCGAGAAGATTATCTTGAGAAAAACTATTTGTATACTGTTGAAGAGATGCAATGGAGAATGTCCTAACAGAGCTCAATTTCTCCATAGATTGTTTTTTAGATCGCACTGGGGGAACATTTGGCCTGATAATCACCTTCTCAAAAGGATTATTTAGAGGAGGCAGGGGTGGTGGTGGTAGAATATATTCATCTGATACTGGCATATCTATCTCATGCTCCTCTTTATGCCTAGGTACTCCAGCCACCTCATTTTGCCTAGGTACTGCAGCCGCCTCATATCGCCTAGGTACTGCGGCCACCTCCTTTTTTGGTTCAACATCTTTTTGGGCTGCGCATAAATAATAAAAGGTGTCCATTTCCTTTAAAAAACAAAATTACAATATGTGTTTGTGTGCGTGTGGAAACAGGAAAAAGATAATTGATATGGACATCAAGAATACCATTCTCATTGCGACTGGTTTTCAGCAATGATGTGTCGTGCCTAGGCTTCTCCTCTGGGACATCATGGACGTCCATTTCATGCCTCTTAGGAACTTGTTTGGTTACTGGGCTTCCTTTGCAGCACCTTGACATGCAAAAGCAAAGTCCCAAAGCAACCACTATAACTATCACCAATCCTGCTACAACAATCCAAACAATTTTTTTTGACAGAAAGTTTTCCCCTTTCGAAGAACTTGAGTTATCTGGATTAGAAGGCTCGTTCGGTCGTATTCTAGGGACTTGCTCAGAAGGTGGAGAGCCAATTGGTGGTGCTGAAGGAGGCGATGCTGGTGGTGATGAAAGAACAGTAGTGTTGAATGGATTTCCTGCTCTTCTGCATAATGATGTGACTCTTACTTAGCTACCTTGCTAAAAAATAAATGAAAACCCCACTACCAACTATTAAACCTAGACACTAAGATGAAATATGTCGACACTACCATACATTACTAATCCTCCATTAATTAAATAGAGTAGAATTAAAATTTGTGAACAAATTAAAGTGGATAGAAGGATGTAGTGGAAGAGTTGAAAAAAGGAAGACTTAAAAGACGAAAAAGAGCAAATTTTATATGATGAGGTTTTAGAAGATTATGAAAAGAAAGAAGAATTTAACTTTGCTATCGCAAAAGCCCGCCAATATGACCAATCTCAAGTTAATATGCTTTTGCAGAGGATGTGAATACGTCAAGTTTGATATACTCTGTTTGCAAAGTATCTTCGTAGTTCGTATACTCTCAATTTATTCACAGTACTCTGCTTAAAAAGTAGAGCAAAGTTCTACTCCAATAAGTAATGTGGATTTGCTTTCGGATATGACAAATAACAAAGTGACCTAAAGAACTAATCATCCTTTAATAGGATGGAATAGAACCTAAATTTGTGAACAAAATTAAACTGGATTGATGTAGACGGAAGAGTTAAATAAAGGAAGATCGAAAAAGATGAAAGAGAGAAAATTTTAAATGATGAGGTTTAAGAAGAAAATGAGTAGGAAGGAGAATGGACAAATTGCTAGGTTTGAGATCTAATTTATATTGGTAGGAAATAAAAGAAGGATATAGTAACCCACAAATAGTACAAAACCTACTTCATTTTCTCCCAATTTAATCTGTCCAGCCAAATAGAGCTTTAGATTGAAAGTGCAGATTGACATAATAAGTTTATGCAACTTTACCTAAAATTGGGAATAGTCAGCAACTTTGGAGGTATGGGTCCTGAGAACAAATTGTTCTCAATGTCCCTGAGGAACAAGAAAATTTTGCATTCAAAATTACCAACACACAATTTATAACTGAGAATAATGTGTGCATATGAAGAAATAGATTACAAGTCTATTAAGGGAAGATCTTGCAAAACATCAAGGGTCCCAATAAGACGATTGTCCTGCAAGTGACTGCAATACAGACATGGCGATGCATGAAGTTAAACACGGGTTAAATAATCTTGGATATAAAATTATAGTTATTGCTTAAGATAATTACGCACAATGTGGTAAGTGATAATAAGTTCCCAAGTGAAGGAGGTAGTTGTCCCTCTAAATTGTTGCCAGACAAATCCCTGCAGCATCACCTGTAAGTACTAACTTCCAACACCGTATTCTTCTTTTAAATTTAGAGTATGTATACATGTTAAAAGTAAAGGACTAAAGAGGATACATACAAATTAATTAACCCTGTAAGCTGTTGGAAAGTATCTGGTATAACTCCCGTCAAATGATTGTTGCTCAATGACCTAATAAATGAGTTCGTGTGCATATATATAAATTAAGATTGAGTAAAGTAAAATAATAGTACAATGCTCTGAGACAAACTGAATGTTCTTACATGTCTGTTAATTGACCTAAAGTGGAAAAGGTCTCCGGGATGGTTCCAGTAAATTGATTACCTGAAAGAGACCTACAATATGCAAACTAGTCAGTACCTAGAGCAAGTAACAAATTGAATTTAACACTAAGTTCTTTAAACAGTTCAATGTTAAGGGAAAAGCTGTCTATAAGGGTTTAAACTTACAAGATCCTTGTTGTAGTTGGCAAATTCGACGGAATGATTCCCCCAATATGGTTATTGCCTAAATCTCTGCATTTAAAAGAAAACATTAAATGTATATTATCTTCCGGCTTATTAAAAAAAGACATGAACCAATGTTACTAGTATAATGATGTGCCAGCGGAAAATTTTAATACTTCAACCTAATTACTAGACAACTAAGTCATAACACGATAATAAGAAAAACAACGAGGACAAACAATATAAAATAAACAAACTCCTGCGACCAATGATTTATACTTACATTTGTATGATGGAAGCAAATACCCCTAAACTCTCTCCCAGTACACCGCCCAAATTTGCTCCATTCAAAGCACTGTCAATCTTAAACCTTAAGTAATTTATAGATACATATCCAAAAGGCATCAAATTTAAATCCTTATAAATAAGATGCATACATTGCTGTGATGTTGGCATTAACACATTGTACACCTTGCCAACCTTCAGTACACGGGTCTCCACCAGCTTGTACCCATCCAATAAGAGGTGGTGTACCCAGAGCACCATATAAATTATTAATAGCTGCAACTGAAATCGAATAAACAACAGGCAGAGAATCAACAAAACTTTGATAACCTTCACAGTTCACACACTACTATAACACTTCAAACTAATTTCCAATCTTATGGATAAGGCAAAACAATTACTGCCTTGAACTATTAACCAAACTACTAGATATTTTCCCACACACACACACACAATCATATGCATATATCAAGAAGCAATCTTGAAAATAAAGGACAAAACTTTAAATTTTGAACCAATCCTTACCATCTCTAGGATCTGTAAAACTCTGACAAATTACAAATGTTGCCATCAATCCAACAAAAACTTGCATCCAATTAAACTGACCCATCTTCAAATATAGCCTTAAAGCCACTCAAAAACCCTAAATTTCAAATCTTTTCAGCTAATTTCTTTCTGCACAAACTTTTCCAGTACAAGAATCTACACCAAGAACCTCAAAGCTGAAGTCTTGAACTTGAACACACTATACACACAATAAAATTGAAAAATAAAAACAACCCATTAATCAAAATCAAAACTTTTTAGTGGGTTCATAAAGTTATTGACAAAAAGCAAAAGTAACATACTAAACACACTAGTAGTTGGATAAAAAAAAGTATTATTTAGCCTCTAGGTTGAATAATTAAAAATTAGAAACTCGAAAAGATGAGTAAATAACAAGGAATTGAAGGAGAGTGATCAGACATTAAAGGTGGCAGCCGACAGAATATTTGCTTGATATATATCTTGAAACTGTGTGTGTAATGTGTAGGTGAAAAATCTTTTATAAATAGTTGCTTGTGATTTCAAATATATCCAGATTTAAAACGGAGGCGCTATTTATTTATTATTTTTAAATTAGACCGTTGAGTGGCTCAAGGGCCTCATTTTTGGGCTGGGCTTTTCTGCCTTTTGCTGTTCACTTGTTGTGCTCTATAAAGCAGATTCTAGATATTGGTTTTGTATATTTCACAAATAATTTTTTTCTGAAATATCTCCTTTTTCTCGATCATACCAGATCCTCATTAATATTTTCATATTTTTATTTATTGATTATTCGTGCGAATCACGGGCTTATATTAATATAATATTAAATAATAATTATAAAAATTTATTCTAAATTATAATTAATATATATATATATAATAAATAAAATTGTACGAATATTGCAATTATTCTTTTGAAGTTATATGTAATTTTCATTAACTCAAATCTTATTATAACAACAAACTCACGTTATTATATATATGTTTTTCAAAAAGACATAACTAACATTTACATCGAAACTTCAGCCAAGTAATAAGCAATACGATTGACGGATAATTTAACAAAATATTAAATGAACATTACTAAATAATTACATATTAAATTTCTTATTATTAGCGGGATTTGTGTTTTTATATAGTTTGTGATCGCATATTTTTTTCTAATAAAATATTCTTTATGTATTTATAAATTTACATTTGATGCTAAAATAAAATTCTATAGATATGAATCTATAAATTACAACGTATATACGATTCCGTTTATATAAAAATAATATAATTATGTGATATATAAGAATAAAAAATGGGTAAAATATTACATATATTATTATAAGTCATATGGAAATAAAAAAAATAAATATGTTATATTTAGAGCTATAGTAAGATTTAGAAAGGGGTGAAACCAAAAGTTTGTGAAAACGATAAGGGTTTGAAACCAACTTAGCGATGATTTCCCGTATTAATAACAACTAGCCTAAAACCTGTGCCTCGCACAGTATTATAATATTACATATATTAGCTTAAAACTCGTGCAATGCACGGGTTCGCGTTAATATTTAAAAAATTTATTTATCTCGTCTCGTGCGATGCACGGGTTTTTGTTAATATTTAAAAAAATTATTTATCTCGTCATATTATAATTTTAAAATATTTATATAAATATATTATAATTTTAAATTTATAATTAAAATTATAGAATAACATGCGATCGTAGTTTAGGAGGATAAGTATAATATGTCTAATAATTTAACAATTTAGTAGTTTAGCGAATATATAACACTATTTATTTATTTTTTTAATAATAGGAAAATTGTGTTTGTAGTTTAGTAGGATAAATAGACTATGTCTTGTAGTTTAACAATTTATTAGTTTAACGGATATATAACAGTATTTATTTATTTTTTTAATAACCAAAATTAGGGATAACCGTTAAACCAAATTATACCTCATTCCGGTTATTATAGTATAATATAGATTTTTTTAAAAAAATTAATATGAATTTAATTCCTAAATCTGTTCAATTAATATTTTTAAATGACATAATTTAATGATATATATTAATCAATGTTAATGACATTTTTAAAAGAGGTATCTGAAAAATATTTGTTACCCATTCAATTATATATTTTTAGTGATATTTCTCCGCGTGATCACAAATTTTTTAATAAAAAGTTAAGTTAGTTTAGATGAATAGTGTACGAATTCCGTTTATTTTGATATTAACTTCTCTTTATCTTCGTAATAATAGTTTATATTATTTTGATTTAACTCGAGGTTCATTACATCGACCAAATTCAACTAATTAATTTAGTTTTATTATAATTTTTTAACCCGGATCAATTGTATAATGTGTTTTTAGTCTGAATGAATATTATAATTATTTTATTTTAGCTTGATTCAATAATATAATTTTATTAGCCGGATCAATAATATTTATTATTTTTTGAACTCCAGACACAATATAGCAATCAAATCCAACTAATTATATCTAGTTTATATTTTAATTTTTTATTTTAGCTCGGTTAAAAAAAATTATTTTATTTTAACGCGGATGAAAATTGTAAATTATTTTAAAATAAATAATATTTAAATCGGTTGATATATTAAAGATCATTTTAGAATTTAATTGAATAAAAATTAAATTAGTAGAATAAGTTGATTTTAATATCAATTTGAATAATATAGACCACATTATGAATTACAATTTAAAATGGTATAGGAGGTTGAATTTAATATTGATTAGAATAATATAGAATTCAAAGTTAATTATAATTTAAATTGATTGAGAAAGTTGACCTCAATATCAATTAAAATTGAAATTGACATGAGAGGTTGACTTTAATATTATTAGAATAATACAAAATTGGATATGAATTGGAATTTCAATGGGTACATGAATTTCACTTTAACGTCAATTAAAATTCGAATGATCGACCGTCCAAACATTGCATGTTCTTGATTTTTTTAATTTACATGAATTGAATTTTTTTAAAATAATACCATTACTTGAATTAAAAATAGTGTATTTTATTTTAGTTAAAAAGGAACAATTGATTGATTATTAGTAACTATAATAATTAATAATTATAATAATTATACAAACTTCAATTCACAAATAATTTAATGGGGGCGTCAATATAGAGAAGCGGGGCGGGTAAACAAAGTTTTGAGTTGACCCCGCCCATAGGTTCCTTTGTCGTTGGGGCTAAAAAGAAACCTTGTGACTCATTCCTTCGGTCGAGCGCTCTTCGGGCGTCGATCAATCTCACTCAAAATCATAGGCCGCTCTTTTCATTGTCTGATTTTTGGTTGTCTGATCACACTCGAAATTATGTATCTACTTATCGTATTTTTGCCCCTGCTCGGTAGTTCCGTAGCAGGTTTTTTCGGACGTTTTCTAGGATCAGAAGGAACCGCTATAATAACCACTACGTGCCTTTCATTCTCTTCGATCTTATCTATGCAGTTTATCCAAATAGAAAAAAAAACTTGATAGAGCTTTATGTGAGGGGTCATATAATTGAAATTATAGACCGACTTAGATGGGTAATTGACTTTAATAAAACAATATTAATATAATATGTAAGTAAGGATAATTATGTAAAATCAGTCTGTATTAAAAAATAAATACCGACGAACAAAGTTTAATGTTTGGTTATATGAAAAATTAATGTAGTTTCATATAAGAACCAAACAATAAGTATTTATAATATTAATATAATTTATACATGAACCTGCTTGGTTATACGAGAGTCAGAAGACTCGTACACAAACGAAAAAAAGGGAGTACAACTTAATTAAGTGGTTCAATGAAATTTGATCAACAATGCTGGCTTTAAATATTTGTTTATATATTATTTATAAATCCCGTCAAATAAGTTTTTATATTCTTTACGAAGATTACTCGCATATTTAGTAACTTGGAGTACCTAATATCATGTAGTTTCTTTAGTAACTTAAGGTACCTAATATCATGTAGTTTCTTGGATTGATATGCAGACATATATTAAGTCTATTATTTTTATTATATATTAGAATTAGAATATAATAGATATAGGTAGTTAGTTAAATTCAATGTGTACCAAAAAACATGTACTGTACCAAAACTTTGAATGTTTCGTCTTCGATATAATAGATATATAAAGGGTTCTATTTTATTATTTTAGTAAACAAATAAAAAGGAATTCTACGGAAAATAGAAATATCATAATTATAATATGATATTAATAATCTTTATTTTGTTAAAAAACAATATAGAACTCTACATGTAAGAGAAATCTAGGTGTGAAACCAAAATACGGCGTAACCGTATTAAGATGAAACCAAGTACCCTATCAAGAAATAATTTAGAATTCTACGAAAAAATTGTAATCATGATACGGTTTGAACAAATTTATTATTTTCTAGGGGTGAAACCAAATCACAGTGTTCGTAATATCCATATCATTTTATTAAAATGGAACTTCACCTACAAATTAAAAAATTCTAAATTAAAATATTCCAATTTAAACACGATTTATTTACTTGGTCGTGGTTTATATTATTCAGAATCTATTTATTTGGGCCAATTTATGAACCTATTAATTTTAAAACATAATAAGATTCAAAATTATAAGTTATATAGGAATCAAAAAGAATAAAAATAATACAGATAGAGTTATAGCATGAATCATAAAAGGTGAAACCAAATGTTGGTGGAACAAAAAATAAGTGAAACCAAAGTAGCACTTAAAAGGAGATTTTGCTTATTAACAAAGGTTATTAATTATACATAAATTTTAATAAAATGTCAATGTTATTGTACAAGACATGTCTGTACTATAACAAGATTAAGTCAAATCGACATCTCAAAGTTAGCTGTATGATAATCTAAGTTTGCATTTTGTATTGTATTTTACTTGAGTCTGTAAAAGTGTAAATAGATTAGACTGGAGTATTTTTCTGTAAACAGTCTCAAGCCTAAGAATAAACTCTGGAAGAAGATCATGAAGATCATGCCTCATAGAAAGTGTGAAGAAGCTTGGAGTTGAATAAATATATTTTGAGAAAAACATTCTAAGTCAAGAGATCTACAAGTCACGGATCAAGTCATATAGAGAAGTCATTCGAGAACTCCATAATGACTTATCGACAAGTCAAAAATTACCTTATAGAGAAGTCTCAGAGATATCGACAAGCCAAATGAAGATATGAAGATTGGAGATATCGACAAGTTATTTCTGCATTAGAGATCCCAGAGATATCGACAAGCTAAAATGAAGATATGAAGATTAGAGATATCGACAAGTTAATTCTACATGCAAAGACTTGAAGACCTCGACAAGCCCAGCTCATTCAAGAACTCAGAAATCTCGACAAGTCAAGTTCATATTCGAGAACTCAGAAATCTCGACAAGTCAAGTTCACATTTGAGAACTCAAAGACCTCGATGAGTCAAAACACTTGTAGAGAACTAAGAGATCTCGATAAGCCATTATACTTATCGAGATGTCAGTTCTCTATAGTTTAAACTGGAGATCTCGATATAAACCTCAAGTACAGAATGCAGACCAGTTAAAGATCCAAGATTATCAATCAACAAATAAATTAATCACTGATTTGAAAAGTCTACAAAAAATAGTTTGAAGAGTACAATATCAAAGGTCAAGATTAACTGATAAAGTAAAGTCACAGACATGCACGATTTGCATAGATACACTAAGCCAGAAATAGAAAGTTTTAGTTAACTTAAAGTAGGGTTGAGTACATGTTATTGCATGCTGTGTAAAACCTGTGTTTATTATTCTATAAAGTAAACACTAGATGCTTTGTTTTAAGAAGTAACAAATAGATCTAGAAAATTTTGTAACTCTCTCGAGAAAGAAGCTGAGTTCTTTATCAACAAAAAACCGAGAAATTTGTAACAAGACATATTTGATTTTAATATAAAATTAAGTGAGTTTTGAAGATAGTGTGTTTATGTGCATATTTTTTCCATTTCTGTTAAAACACTTAATCTCTACAAATTAGATTGATTTGTTCACCATATCCATAACAATTTAAAAAGCTTAAAAATCATAGAAAACACGTTCACCCCCCCCCCCCGTGTTGTATTCATTACCTAACAAATGTAAATAATTAAATCATAAAATTAATAAGTAAATAATCTTAATTTGAATGTGAATAAGATCAAATAGTATACAAATAATAATATATAATTAATAAGATTTGAATGTGTATCAATCATAATATATATGTTTTTTGTTCACGTATACGAATCTGTGAGGTTATTTTTATTTTTATAAATCTATTACTAATATATAAAAGATGAAACATTAAAATTTTTAGTACGTTACCTGTTTTTTGGTACACGCTGATTTTATCGGATTAACCTTACTTAATTATTTTTATAAAAATAATTGATATTTAGATAACATAATTTATAAAAATTTATATTAACTGGTTCTTAATATAAACGAGCGCTCAAGCAACATAAGTTAATTAGAATCCCGCCCCCTAAAATTTATGTTAGATATATTTGTGATGCCATGTCTAATCTGTTGTGTTTAGTTTCAGAACTCAATATCAGGACTTACTGGAAATCAGAACTTACTAAAGTCGGAACTTATATCAGGACTTAAATGCGGGTACTTCAGATAAGAAATGCAGCTGATTTATAGGAGAGGATCTGGACTAAAACAAAAGAAGATATGTTTGAAGAGTTGGACAGCTAGAAGACTTGTAGAAGATAATATATGATTGATATATTTTAGGAGACAGAATTATATTCCATATCAATTAGGAGATATTGTAACGCCCTCAAGACCCGGGGTATAAGTTTGGGGCTTACTCGCTAATCACCAAACCTGTACAATCTGATTAACATATAATAAAGAAATGATTCTAAACCCCTTTAACACTAACCGGGATCTTTTTAGGTTGAAGTATGAAAACAAGAACCACTAACTACTTTATTACAAACCAAATTCAAAATCTTACAAACTCTCTTTATTACAAACCATTGTCTAACCAGTTTTAAACTAAGTTCATCTTTTATTCAAACACACACGCTAACTATCTACACTCCACCTGTTCGGGCAACTCAAAGCGTTCTTCCTGGATTGGGATCAACACCTTGGGTATGAGAGGATCCCGAGGCTTGACCCGCTTCTTTACCACTCGAGTCCTGATGGGTTTCATATTCCTTCTTAACTGAAAGCAATAAGGTGATAACAACAAAAAGGGTGAGCCAAAAATTGCTCAACAAGTCCGCAAAATATAAATAGTGTTTAAGCAGTTCAAGTGAAACGATAACCTGGGTATATCTCCAAAGATATAACCCCGCGTGAATAGAAAGAAGGCCATTACTGGCGAATACAAACGAACTAAACTGGATACAAGTTCGCATCTATATCCTGCTGATCAGCCAGGATACAGTGCAGATCTATATCCCACTATATGGATCCTGTCGGGCACCCTGGCACTACGGCCCATCTCAAGGATCCGGTTATGTCCCGGTCCTTAGGATTAAGTAAACTTAATCCCCAAAGTATCACTATCCAGTCCATGGAATAGCAACCGGAACAATCGGTATGCTTTGACATATTTTAATCACCAGAATACATCAATATTTGTGAGTAACAATTGGAATATGAACAATGAATTCAAATGAAAAGGAGAAATCAAGAATTGAAATGAAATATGAACAAGAGAATCAAAAGAGTGCAAGCGTGATAGGAATCTGAAGAAATATCACTATTCTGAAAGTAGAATAGGGGAAAAACTTGCCTTCTGTGTGACTCACTGCAAATATGTCACCTTCGTCTATCACCGTCCCAACCAGCCTTGCTGGCTTAGCTTCTGTTAGAGAAATAGACTGGTTTAGTCATTTCGTACTTCAATTGCATCTTGAATTGACTCCACATCGTTCCTATCGTCTACCCATGCGCTTATGACTGACTCGTATATTACATATTAGCAAGCAAGACTCGATCAACCACATAATATACATAAGCACATAAGCACATAATCATTTTTATAGTTAAAAATAATTTTTAGAATCAAAATCGACTCGCTGATCGCTCAACTGATCATTATCTGACTCGTTTCCTATTTTTCGGACTCGTCTCGGCGCGCGATTCGACTGATAATCAAACAAATAACAAAGTCAACTAGTTTCTAGAAGAAATTAGGTCTTAATATTATTTTTAATGAAATTATCTCATTTTTCTGAGTCAAAGGGCTTTCGTTTCACTCAAATCAGACTTAATTATATTTTTAAATAATTATTTAATAATTATTTTATTTTAAAATAATTAATCCTTAATTATTAGGATTAATTACAATTTATTACAATTATTTACAAATTATTATTACTTACTCGATTAGATCGATTATTTACAAATAACTAATCGATACAATTAACTGTTACGTTATTTACCGAATAAGTAATTATTATTCGCACTATAATCTAACTCAACGATCAACTACTCGTATAAATACGAGTTACTCGTATTCCTCGTATAATTATCGAATTATAAATCATATTATTCGATTTTTTTTAATTATATTTATTAATTTATTACTTAATTATTAAATAATAAATAGATAAATAATTAATTAGATAAATAATTAATTAAATAAATAAATATTTTCGATTTTCTAAAATGATAAAATAATTTAGAAATTATTATTTATAATAATTATCAGATTTTAAAACTGATTTTTAATTGATTTTTAAAATTATTTAAATCTGATTTTGGATTTTATAAAATATAATTAAATAATTAAAAATCCAGAAACAGAAAACAGGTTATTGAATTCGGGTTTTGAAGATCAAACCCGGGTCGTACACTGGGTCGAAACAGGGTCGACCATGGTTCGCCAAGAACAGCCGTCCGGCTGCCCAGAATCCGGCACCGCTGGTTTATTTCCGGCGAGGCTCAATCGTAGCCAACACGTAATGATTTTGCACCGTTCTTGCTGCCAACACGTTCCCCACTACTCCGTCATCACAACCACCCGTCCTGCAACGACCGACGATAGCCCCGTCGTCTTCTCCGGCAAAAATCGGCGGAACTCTAGCGAAAACACGATTCTTCGTGTTTGTATACCAAACTTAAAGATTATTATACGAAATCGAAGCTCTCCAGTTCACGAATCAATCCCAACAACTTACAACAATAAAAAACGTTCATAAAGTAATAAAAACGAAATCAAAAATTAATAAAACCCAAAAATTCGAACAACTACTTCTAGGGGTTATATGAATCAATTAAACACACGAAATCATTCCTTAACTTAAGATAAAGCTACGGAAATTATCAAAACATACAAACGATTCCTAAATTAAAAACCCCTAAATTCAACATAAACCCTAAAAAAAATCGAATTGAGAATCACACACTGAAACATGAAATTGATAGCAAAATCAGAAAATAGAGTCCAAGAGCTTTCGATTGACTACTTACATGAACGATTTGGTGCACAGAATCACTATGAAATCGCTGCTTGAATCCACGAACTCAAGATCCCTAATTCTGGAAATTTGGGGAAATTTCTGAATTTTTCTGATTTTTAATTAATTAATTAATAATAATTAGGCTATTTATAGTAGTAAAATTAATACTCCTAATTAAAATTAAGACCCTAATTCTACATCATTTAAAATTAATTGGCCATTAATTTTATAATTTTTGAGTATTAAAATTTAATTTATAAATATTTTATATATGCAATATATATGCCAAAATTTCCCAAAAATTGTAAACAATGCAAAAATACAAAGAAATGGTATAAATAAAAGTCCAATAATTTTATAAAAATAAAAATATGATTTTTGTGGGGATTTTTAACACCCAATGGGGCCCGGAAAAGTCATTTTTCGTAAAACGAGAAAATTTATCAAATGCCTAGATGTTCAGAATAATGCGATGGTAAAAGCCGTTTGATGAAAAATAAGGCACATTATTTTATTTGAAATACCAGGTTTAAAATCATGGTTCGGGTCGTAAAACATTTGAAATGAAAGCTATGAATGCAAAATAAAATATCTGAAAATACCTTAAAAATACTGCAACGACACAGAATGCGCGTAACACATATCAATTAAGGTTTGACAGATAATTCCACATAAGTGACACATTAACACACATAATTTATTATAAATATGATATAATACAGACGTAATTTCCCAGACGTTACTATTATCTTGTAACTGTGTACTATATAAACACAGTTTAGGGTTTACACTATAAGTGTTATCATTCACAAGAACATTATTGATTGTAACCTAGCAGCTCTTAGTGATATTGTTCATCACTGAGAGAGTAGTTTAACCTACTTTGTAATTGTTATTCCCAAGGAACTAACAATGAGATTTACAGAAGGGGGGTTGAATGTAAATCTCAAAACTTTTTCAAGTTTTGAGCAGTTTATAAAGCAAAGTGTTATGATGAACAGATGTGTGTGAATTGCTTTGAGCAGGTGCAGACAGATGTATATTCAAGACACAAATGTAAATAACACAAAGGCTTCAAAAACTTTTCTGGTGGATTTGTTGTTCCACCAGAGATGTGTATTTCAGAAAATATGTGATACAAAGAATTGATCACAATTGCTTCCTAGTAGAAACTAGATGATTTTCTCTCTAAGTTTTTCTAAACAGCTCTGGAAAATTCACATTTAATTACTAGCTGCTACTTGGTTTATACATCACCAAGTTTACAAGTAAAGACAAAGATAAAATACAATTATAAAATAGTTCTTCACATATTTCTTCTTTATTTCTCTATCCAATGCAATCTAAGATAATCTGTAAAACTTTGAATACTTCCTTGTTTGCACCAGAATGGAAATGCTGCTTTTTCTTGATTCCTCCAAGAGGCTACCACATTCCAATTGTCTCTGTCAACCCATGTGCCTCTGTCAGCTTATGAATTGTCACTATCAACTGCTATGGAACTAAGCATCCGTTGAAGCTTTCATCCGTTGATGGCTTTATTCGTTGATGCTTTAGTGACATCCGTTGATGCTTTAATAGTTGAAGCTTTATCCGTTGATGCAATCATCCGTTGATGGATGTTATCCGTTGAAGTTTTAGAAACATCCGTTGAAGCTTTGTTTCTCATCCGTTGAAGGCCTTTAATCTATCAGTTGATACTACTTCATTTATACAAAATTATAAGGCATGAAATATTTACAATTAGCCCTCTTATTTGCATATCCACTAGTAGTCAACATGACTTATAATTTCCCACAACTTCTAAGAATTATAACTTAAATGCAGAGACTGAAATGAGCTATAATACTAAACTTATTTCTAAGTAAAGCTACTCTATCAACGGATAGCCAAGATGGACTTATCCGTTGAGCATACAAACACTAGATTTCTACTTAAGTGTTTTGTTTAACTTATCATCAACTAATACACATATTCCTAACAATCTCCCCCTATTTATGTCTACTAGAATTGTAGGCATAAATTCAGGGTTAACTTGATGATAACAAAACACTTAACATATATATGAGTTGAAATTAAGTAGAAATTCAAAAGTGCTGCAAAAGTGTATGTACTGAGATATAATTGAAGATTTACAGTGTTTCCAAGGGTGCTCCTTTAGTCTGAGCAAATCATTTTCTTTTCCTTTGTTCCCTTGTTTTTTTCCCTAGCCTCCTGTCATTTTCCTCTACTTGGAGTTGGAGTTGTCTGTAGAATTCAGCTTCATCTTCTTCACTGTTGTCCAACTTAGATTGCATGTCCTTGAGAGTTTCATTACCGGCAATTTTAAGCTGGTCTTCAAGTCTGAAAAATCTTCTGACTCCTTTGTTGTCTCTGAACTCCATCAACCAATGAGGTGATTTATGAATTGTGATTCCATGCTCAGGGATGAGTAATGTTCTAGGCAAGGTATTTGACTCCCACCAATTCTTCCTTATGCTGGCAACTTTGTTGAGAATCTCAGTTTTGGCAGTCATGGTAAAGCCAGTATCCATTTTGATAGCTAAGTAGACTCTCTAACCAAGGTAGAATAACCCTCATTTTGAATTCTTTGTAGAGGCCAAGTCCTTTCCACATTTCCTTTATATTTGAACACTAGCCTTTCTGGTAGCTGTTTATAGGCACTTATTCCCCTTACTTCCTTCAGCTCATCCAGGAAGAGTTCAATATATGTATGTTCTTTTATGTCACAAATGTGAACATAATCATCCTTTGAGGCTTGTTGCTTAGGCTTAGGTTTATGTTTCTGAGTGAATTTACTTGAGGTTAGAGGAGGTGTTGATTTGGATTTTCTTTTCAGTTTCTTTGGTGGTGGAGAGGTAGTTAGGAAGGTAGGCAATTTGATGGTGTCCCAATCAATAGGTTCCTCTTTAGGGATGATTGTTTCACCATGAATGTTTATACTGGGATCAGCCACAACAGGTTCAGGAATAGAAGGTAGTGGTTTAGATTTTGATTGGGTTTCCTCAGTGTCATCTTCACTCTTCCTTTTTGCCTTGACCTTCTTTCAGTTCCCTTTCTGCCATTCCTTTCTTTCTTCACTCTTTTCCTCCACACTCTCACCAACCATATTCCCCATATACACATTTATGCTTTCAGTCTTGTCTCCTTCACTCTTGTCTTCAATTTTCTTCTTTTCTTCAATTTGACTTGACTTTAGCTATTTTTCAAGCTTTGCTTGTGCTCTTTTTTCAGCCTTTAGCTTTTTAGCTTCTTCCTTTAGCCTCTTGGTCTCTTCCCTCTTGGCTATTGAGAATTTGGGATGTCCTTGCATCACACAGATGCTCTTTCCCTCTCTATAGATGATAGTCATATTCATTCTTTCCACTCCATCCTTGGTCTCTTTGTGCTTTATGATGTTACCACCCAAAATTTTGTTTTCATCAGGCTTTGGAAGAGGAATATCCATCTGTTTTAGTTGAGCAAAGCTTAGAGGGTTCTTTGTAGAGTCCTTGTTGAATCTAGTGGTTGGCTTGAGTACCATAGGCTTCAGGTTCCTGAAAGAAGTTTCTCCAACCTTATTCCTCCATACTGGCTTGTGCTCCATTGTGATTGGCTCAACTTTTGTGCAATGTTTCACAGATAAGGATTTTGTAGTTGAAGAGCCAAACATTTGTTGCATCCTTTCATCAATTTTTCTCCTTTGCTCTTTCACCTTCATCTCAGTTGCTGCTAGCTGGATTAGATCAATTCCATCAAGCTTTCCTTTGATTTGAAGTGTTGGAGAAGTAGTGATGGCTGGAACTAGCACTTTTAAAATTTGTATTTGTGTAGATGGCTCCCCTTCCCCTTCCCCTTTATTCTCCCCCTTTTTGTTATCATCAAGGAGAGGGGTCAAGCCCTGTGCTTTAGCCAGTTGCATTAGAAGACTAGTCTACGACTGTTGATTTTGAAAAATGGTGACCACAGAGTTTTCAATGGCTTGAACTCTTTCCTCCAATTTGGCCATTTTTTTTCAGCATCTGATTATCTTCTCAGTCTCAGTAATAGTTCCTGCATGGTACCATAGGGCATGATTGAATCCAGCTTCTCAGAATTGTAGGACTTCAAGTTAGCTATATCCTTCTTGAGTTCATCCACACTTAGATTCTGTCTTACTTGTTGTAGCTTCATGAGATGTAGAGAATCTAGGCGGGCTTGAAGAATAGCCTTGGTACCAGCATTTGAAGTTTCCTGAATGGCCTTTTGGATAGACATGACTTGTTTGACTAAGGATACATTGAAATGCCCTGGTGTAGACTCCTTTGTCAATGCCCATTCAGGTAATTCTGGAATAGAACTTGGGCCTTCATCTCCCCCTAAGTTCATGCTTCCACAAAAGAATCAGAGTCATCATCATTAGAATTTACTCCGAATTCTTCAGATGGCTCACCAGCTGTAGAAGGCATTCTGTTGACAGCAGCTTTATCCCTTTGTAGGTTTCTGAAGTATGTACTAGATTTAAGGTCTTTTCTGCCTCCTCATTGCCCTGAATAGCCAACAGTTGATAGGCTGACACAGGATGAGTAAAAGTGTCAACATCCAAGGAAATGTTATCAATTACAGCTTTGTAATGTTGCTGAAATTGCCTTTCCTTTTCAGCATCATCCACAATCATTGACTCACTAGCAATGGATGTATCCACCCTTATACCTCCTGTACCTGCTTTTCTCTCAATTTCTCTCTTTTCTTGCATCAGGGGCTCCCCTTGGCTCACACTCCTCACACCCTCACCTTCACCTACTAAGGTGGTACTCCTCTTACTTTTGCCATGCTGGAAGAAATAGCATGCATATTTAGACTCTCAAGCTCTCCTTTTGCCTGGGAGCAACCCAGCCTCTCACTCAAGTTTTCACTCCCTTCCCTCAATCCTAGAAGTGACTGTATAGTAACCATGTCTTCTACACTTGGAATTAATTCAGTTGTTTGTGTAGAGACCATCAATGGATAAGGGGTATCCGTTGAAGTTGAAACTGATGGTATCAACGGATAATTGCTGTGAAGCTTATCCGTTGAAGAACAACCACTTGTCAATGGATGAGGAATATCCATTGAAGAAGGAAAATAAGTAGAAATTGAAAGTGGCATAATTGTTGAATCTGTGTGGATTGATTTTAATTTAGGTGACACAGATTCTTCAACTAAGTCTGAAAGAATTGGCTAATGATCCAACAAATCATCTAAAAGATGATGATCATCAGTATTTGAGTGGGGCTCCTCCCTGAGTTGTAAAGAGGGAGAATCAGGAATTGATGTGAATATCATGTCCACATCCAGAGATGGTGATGGAGAATTTGGTGATTGATGTGTGTCAATTTTGAGAGAATGGGGCTGTGACTCCACATTTGTTGGAGTCACATCAAGCTGAATTTGAGAAGGCATAGATACAGGTGGTTGTATCTGTGCAGTGTGTGCACCCTGTGTGGAAACTAGGGTTTTGACCCTCTTTCTTCTTGTGAAGGCTTTTACAGGTGAGTGTGTGGCTTCAGTGTCCCTTCCTCTTTTGTTCTGTATCCCTGGTCGGTGACTATTTTTAATAGCTGCACCCTTTTGGGAGGATGCAACTAGGGATGAGTTTGAATCCTTTTCAACCACCACAGTCTTTTGAGAAACTGTGGCTTGGCTAGCTTGGGTACCACTCACCTCTCCTACCTTATTCTGGGGGTTTTCTTGATATTCACCCCTCCCCTCACCACTAACACCCTGTACACTCCCCTCAAGGTTCATGGTAGGTGTTACAACTGTTGTCTTTTGAGAGACAACAAAGGTGGCTTTCTTTGACTTGGTTTTTGAAGTTTTAGGTTTGGTGGCCTTGGTAGGAATCTGTTGGGGCATTAACACAGATCCCATGGCCACACTTGAAGGCAAAGAAGTGATGGGGTTGGAAGAAGTAAGAGTTGAAGAAGTATTTTCCTCACTTACCTGAGGTGCATTCATGATTGGTAAGTATACCAATGGCACCTGACTGTTGAGGTTAATTCTTAAAAGGTCTGCGAGGACCCTCTTCTCTTGTGCCCAGCATTTGAGTTTATTACTCTAATTAGTTATGACCAAACCTTCAGCAACATGGTTAGCCAATAACATAAAGAATCTAGCATAGTAGATGTTATGAGGTCTATTAGCCTTGTTACCTAACCTAGTACCCAATTCTAGCATAACATAATTGCTAAAATTAAAATACCTATCAGAAACCAGCATATAGAGCATATTAACAAGAGATGAAGTTATTGCATCAAAATTACTAATTTTCCCAGAGAAAACCTTGATAAAGGCATCACCAAGAAAACTCCATTCTTTCCTAAGGCCTTTTCTCCTAATACTGCCTAAACTAGCAGAATCAAAGGAATAGCCTATGGAATCTAACATGCTAGATACATCATTATCAGTGTGTGGTGTCATGGTATTATTTTCAGGTAATTTAAAACAGGACTGTATATCATTACAGTTAATACAGTAATCCTTACCTTTGAGAGAGAAAGTGATGGTCATATCAGTGGTGTTGAACTCTGCAGTTGTCCACATTTCCTCAACTACCTCACAGTAAATCACTGGGGCTTCCAGCATTACATAGCTTAGTTTGCAGTTTTTTTACTACTGGTGCCATTGTTGTGAGTAGAAGTTGCAGAGAAAGGTTGAGAGTTTTGGGAGAGAAAGAGAGTAAAAGCTTTTGAAAATTGCAAGAAAGCGTAAAGTGAAAATAAGAATTCAAAGGGGCTTTTATACTTTCTCAAATTAAAACATAAAGAGAATGATTAAACAATATTTTTAAGTGAATTACAGCCGTTTGTGAATAATAAAAAAACTGTAAGTATTCTAAAACTGCCTTTAATACATACAACTGTGTATATATGTATGTATCAACGGTTAAGTAAATAGAATCAACAGCTGTGACTTACTCAAAACGACTGATGTGACACTTCAACGAATGAGGTAAACAGCTATCCGTTGAAGATTAGCACAATTTTATCCTTTGAAGGATAAAATTACCAGAAATGTATTTTTCTTTCAACGGATAATGGACATCTGTTGATAGAACAATTTTGGCTTTCAACGGATAGGGAATATCCATTGATAGAATAAACTTTACTATAATCCAACTTTGTTCTTGCAACAAATTCATTTCCGGCTACAAAATAAATTACAAATAGAACATGAATTTAGGAATAATTAAGCATACCTAGCTCACT
Source organism: Apium graveolens (assembly GCF_009905375.1). Lineage (NCBI taxonomy): Eukaryota > Viridiplantae > Streptophyta > Magnoliopsida > Apiales > Apiaceae > Apium > Apium graveolens. The sequence continues at coordinate 43,419,065 of NC_133653.1, forward strand.
TACTAATCTTATGAATGTTGATTCATCAAGTGGCTTGGTGAATATGTCTGCAATTTGTTTTTCACTAGGAACAAAATGAAGTTCCACTGTACCATTCATCACATGTTCCCTTATGGAGTGGTACTTGATGTCAATGTGCTTGGTTCTTGAATGCTGCACTGGATTTTCAGTAATGGCAATGGCACTTGTGTTGTCACAGAATATTGGTATTTTGTCAACATTTAGGCCATAGTCAAATAGTTGATTCTTCATCCATAATATCTGTGCACAACAAGTACCGACAGCAATGTACTCAGCCTCAGCTGTTGATGTAGAAACAAAATTTTGCTTCTTACTGAACCATGACACAAGCTTATTCCCTAGAAATTGACAGGTGCCAGTTGTACTTTTCATGTCTATTTTGCAACCTGCATAATCTGTATCTGAGTAGCCAATTAGATCAAAACCAGACTCTCTAGGGTACCAAATTCCTAAATTTGGAGTCCCTTTGAGAAATCTGAATTTTTTTAATAGCAACTAAGTGAGATTCTCTAGGATCAGCTTGGAATCTAGCACAAAGACATTTAGAAAACATTATATCAGGTCTACTAGCAGTTAAATATAGAAGTGAACCAACCATGCCTCTATAGCTTGTAATGTCCACAGACTTTTCATCCTTGTTAAATTCAAGCTTGGTGGCAGTGGCCATGGGAGTTTTTGTTGATGAACATTTCATTAAGTCAAACTTCTTTAAAAGATCATAAATATATTTAGTTTGACTAATGAAAATTCCACCACTAACTTGTTTAACTTGTAAACCAAGAAAATAAGTTAGCTCTCCCATCATGCTCATTTCATATTTACTTTGCATTTACTTAGCAAACTTTTTACAAAGTTTATCATCTGTAGAGACAAATATAATATCATCTACATAAATTTGAACAAGTATTGTAGAGCCATTAACATTTCTAAAGAAAAGAGTTTTGTCAACAGTACCTCTTGTGAAGTAATTATCTAGGAGAAATTTTGACAAAGTCTCATACCAGGCTCTAGGTGCTTGCTTTAGTCCATAGAGTGCTTTCAACAGATAATACACATGGTCTGGAAAATTTGGATCTTCAAACCCTGGAGGTTGACTCACATAAACTTCTTCCTTCAATTCTCCATTCAGAAATGCACACTTGACATCCATTTGATAGACTTTGAAATTGGCATGGGCTGCATAGGCTAGAAAAATTCTGATGGCTTCAAGTCTTGCAACAGGAGCAAATGTCTCATCAAAATCTATTCCCTCTTGTTGAGAGTAGCCCTTGGCAACCAATCTAGCTTTATTCCTTATGACAATACCATTTTCATCCATCTTGTTTGTGAATACCCATTTTGTGTCAATAGAACTTTTGTTCTTTGGCTTGGGTACCTGCTTCCATACTTTGTTCCTCTCAAATTGGTTTAGCTCCTCTTACATTGCTAAAATACAATCTGGATCCAATAGAGCTTCTTCCACTCTCTTAGGTTCCTCCTGTGATAGAAAACTACTGTATAGACATCCATCTTGAGTAGCCCTTCTAGTTTGCACCTTAGATGTTGCATCACCAATTATTAGTTCAAACGGATAATTCTTGGTCCATTTCCTTTGAGGTGGTAGATTAGCTCTAGATGAGGTTGCCTCAGTATTGTCATGATGTGAGATAGAGTGTTAATTGGTTGAAACTCCCCCTGAGTTATTAGTCCTTTGTAAGGAACTGGGACTTCCATCAACTGATGATGTAAATTGATTATCCGTTGATGAACTATGATCAACGGACGCTCCATTATGTACTTCAACGGATGATGCACTTTGTCTTTCAATGGATGCTGCATTGCTTCTGTCAACGGATGCTGAATTATGACTTTCAACTGATGCAGCATTTTGTGCATTATCCAAAGGCAGATTTTAAATCCTTTTTGAAGTGTCTTCTCCATCATTTTCATCTTCACTATCATCACAATATATCTCAATGTTGTCAAATTTGAGTCCTTCATGATGTCCCCCATCTATTAGTCCATCAATCTTTTTATCATCAAACACAACATGCACAGATTCCATAACAATGTTGGTTATTAGATTGTAGACCCTATATGATTTTCCAGCAGAATAACCAACAAAGATCCCTTCATCAGCCTTTGCATCAAACTTTCCTTGGTGATCAGGTTGGTTCCTTAGAATGTAGCATTTGCAACCAAAGACATGAAGGAAGTTTAAGGTTGGTTTTCTTCTCTTGAATAATTGATAGGGAGTCATGCCTTTTTCCTGATTGATTACAGAAATATTATGAGTGTAATATGCACATTTAACAGCCTCAGCCCAAAAGTATGTTGGGAGTTTTGACTCTTCAAGCATTGTTCTTGCAGCTTCAATTAGTGATCCGTTCTTCCTTTCCACCACACCATTCTGTTGTGGAGTCTTTGGAGCTGAGAACTCATGCATGATCCCATTTTCTTCACAGAACAACCTCATGGTTGAATTCCTGAACTCAGTTCCATTGTCACTCCTGATATTCCTTACTTTGAAATCTGGATGGTTGTTGACTTGCTTGATATGATTGATAATGATTTCACTAGCTTCATCCTTTGATCCAAGAAAATAGGTCCATGAAAACTTTGAGAAATCATCTACAATCACTAGGCAATATCTTTTCCTTGAAATTGACAATACATTGACTGGTCCAAAAAGATCCATGTGTAGCAGTTGTAATGGTTGATCAATTGCCGATTCAAGCTTCTTACTGAATGATGCTCTCTTTTGCTTTCCTTTCTGACAAGCATCACATAGTCCATCCCTTGAGAATTCCACTAGAGGCATTCCTCTAACTAAGTCCTTTTTGACTAGATCATTCATTGTTTTGAAATTCAAATGGGACAGCTTCTTGTGCCATAACCAACTTTCATCTTGACTTGCTTTGCTGAAAAGACAAGTAATTGATTCTGTATCTGTAGAGTTGAAGTCATCCAAGTACACATTCCCTTTTCTAACTCCAGTTAGAACCACTTTGTTGTCCTTTTTACTGGTGACAACACAGGCTTCAGAATTGAAGGAAACAGTATTCCTTCTGTCACATAGTTGACTGATGCTCAACAGATTGTGTTTGAGACCATCAACTAATGCAACTTCATCAATGATGACATTTTCTTTTGAAATCAAGCCATATCCCATAGTGAACCCTTTGCTGTCATCTCCAAAGGTTATGCTAGGGCCAGCTCTCTCCTTGAACTCTGTGAGCAGGGTGAAATCTCCTATCATGTGCCTTGAACAACCACTATCCAAGTACCATAGATTCCTTTTTTTTCCTGCACACAACAAAATCAAATCAAGTTGATTTTGGTACCCAAGTTTCCTTGGGTCCATCCTTGTTAGTCTTTTTCCTAGACTTCACACTTCCTGCACCTTTTGACTTATGTAACTTTGAGTCAACCTTGATCTCAGATGTAGTTGGTTGAAGTGTAGGGTTAGTCACAGAATCATTTAGCACATTTGATTGAATTTGATAAGGCATAGATTGTGCAAATATATTATTCCACATAAGCATGTTGTATGGCATTTGAGGAATACTAAATGCAGCAAAATAAGGATTATTAACATATGACATGTTTGCAAAATGTGCATGTGAATTCTGTTGAGACATAACAGGCATAGCATGCAGTGGTGACATAGACATGTTAGGCATGGAAGGAGTTAAAGGCATGGGAGCATTCTTAACAGATTTGCAGTTAGCAGATAGATGATTAACACTACTACAATACACATAACTTTTTCTAGGAGCATACTTATCAGGTGTGTAATTGTTGTGTTTGTTAATCCCTACCTTCCCATTTCTATTAGATTTTCTTTTAGTTTCCTTTTTATCCTCAACCAACTTAAGCCTATTTTTCAACTGATCTAAAGTCATGTGTCCTATATGCATCTTACTGGCATCTTTGGATGTGCTAGCTTCTTCTTTGCCAAAGTTCTTGGAAGTTGAACCAAATTTCTTACTGAGATTTATCAAATTATTCCTTTTAGAATCATTTGCCTATTTCAATTGATGAGCCTTCAACGGATGCTCCTTTTCTTCCTTCAACGGATGACTTTCATCATCCGTTGATTCCGCATCCGTTGGCAGTCCATCAATTAACTCTATTTCCTTTTTGTTTTTCTTCCAGACATTCTCACAGAGTGATTCAATTCCTTGAACCTTGACAATTTGAGCACTAACATCCCTAGATGTTTTCCAGGCCTTGATTACCTCTTGCTCACGTTCTGGTTGTCTGGAAAGAACTTCTACTTTCCTAACCGACTCTTCTAGTTCACTCTCAATAGATAAGCATTTGATTTTAATCTTTTTAAGCTCAATTACCTTACCCTCTAACACAGCATTCCTATCACTTAAAAACAAATTATTCTCTTTAATTATTGTGTTCTCTTTAGCCAGTGATTTAAGGGAAACACGTAAATGATATAATTCATTGGACATAACATTTATAGCTTCATTGCATTCATTTTTAGAAAGCTGAGAGAGGTCAGTAGTAATTACCTAGTTGTTTGATGAACTAGTTTCATTTTCATCAGAATTAGCCATCAGGGCTAAGTTGACATATTCCATATCATCATCTTCATTGGCTCCATCAGCTGCCCAGTCATTTTCCTGAGTCAGAAAAGCCCTTTCCTTTTGTTTGAGCAATTCGAAATATTTCTTTTTGTAATCCACTTGCTCAAATTTCTTCTTTTCAGAAGTTGGTTTTCTGCACTCACTTGCAAAGTGTCCACTTATGCCACAGTTATAACACTTGAACTTAGATTTGTCCATCATGTTATTGTTTGGCTTAGTGGCTCTAATGTTTTTCTTGAATTTCATCTTTGCAAACCTTCTGGACAGAAAATCCAGATGTTCATCAACATCATCAGAGTCATCTTGACTGGAATTGTCTTTAACCTCAACATCTTGCTCATTTCCCTTGCTTGATTCTAATTTGCTTGTGCCATTTTTGAGACTTGGCATTGTCTTTTCTTCATTCCTGGCTTCAGTTCTCTCATTGTCAGCTACAAGTACAACTGATCCACCTTTTCTCTTTCCCTTCTCCAACAGCTCATCTTGCTCCATCTCAAGTTCATAGGTCTTCAAAATTCCATATAATCTTTCAAGTGTGAAGTCCTTATAATCTTGAGAATTCTTTAGTGAAACAGTCATAGGCTTCCAATCCTTTGGTAGAGACCTCAGAAATTTTAGGTTGGAATCCTTGACTTGGTACACTCTGCCATACAGCTTCAATCCATTCAACAGTTTCTGAAATCTATTGAAGGTATCATTCAATGATTCTCCTTCTTCAGAATGAAAATATTTATATTGTTGAATGAGAAACTGCATTTTATTTTCTCTAACTTGTTCAGTACCTTCACAGATAAGTTGCACAGTATCCCAAATTTCCTTAGCAGTTTGGCTGTTAATGACATTATCAAACATATCTTTGTCTAGGCCATTAAACAGAATGTTCATGGCCTTCTTGTCCTTGTGAACCTCTTCAATATCTTCATCAGTCCATTCTGCTTTTGGCTTGGAAATAGACTGTCCAACAGCAACTATGGCAGTGACAGCTAAGGCCACTTTGTGAGGGATGTAAGGACCATTCTCAATGCAGTTGATGTAGCTTTCATCTTGAGAGAGAAGATGTAGATGCATCTTCACTTTCCAGTGATGATAATTATCTCTTTCCAGGATTGGAATCTTCACTCCAATATCCTTCCTACTCATGATGTTAGTAGAATAGATCTTTAAACTCTCTGTATGTCAAGAGCTTGCTCTGATACCAATTATTATTCCCAAGGAACTAACAATGAGATTTACAGAAGGGGGGTTGAATGTAAATCTCAAAACTTTTTCAAGTTTTGAGCAGTTTATAAAGCAAAGTGTTATGATGAACAGATGTGTGTGAATTGCTTTGAGCAGGTGCATACAGATGTATATTCAAGACACAAATGTAAAGAACACAAAGGCTTCAAAAACTTTTCTGGTGGATTTGTTGTTCCACCAGAGATGTGTATTTCAGAAAATCTGTTATACAAAGAATTGATCACAGCTGCTTCCTAGTACAAACTAGATGATTTTCTCTCTAAGTTTTTCTAAACAGCTCTGGAAAATTCACGTCTAATTACTAGCTGCTACTTGGTTTATATATCACCAAGTTTACAAGTAAAGACAAAAATAAAATACAATTATAAAATAGTTCTTCACATGTTTCTTCTTCATTTCTCTATCCAATGCAATCTAAGATAGTCTGTGAATCTTTGAATACTTCCTTGTTTGCACCAGAATGGAAATGCTGCTTTTTCTTGATTCCTCCAAGAGGCTACCACATTCCAATTGTTTCTGTCAACCCATGTGCCTCTGTCAGCTTATGAATTGTCACTATCAACTGCTATGGAACTAAGCATCCGTTGAAGCTTTCATCCGTTGATGGCTTTATCCGTTGATGATTTAGTGACATTCGTTGATGCTTTAACAGTTGAAGCTTTATCCGTTGATGCACTCATCCGTTGATGGATGTTATCCGTTGAAGCTTTAGAAACATCCGTTGAAGCTTTGTTTCTCATCCGTTGAAGGCCTTTAATCTATCAGTTGATACTACTTCATTTATACAAAATTACAAGGCATGAAATATTTACAATTAGCCCTCCTATTTGCATATCCACTAGTAGTCAACATGACTTATAATTTCCCACAACTTCTAAGAATTATAACTTAAATGCAGAGACTGAAATGAGCTACAATACTAAACTTATTTCTAAGTAAAGCTACTCCATCAACGGATAGCCAAGATGGTCTTATCCGTTAAGGCTACAAACACTAGATATCTACTTAAGTGTTTTGTTTAACTTATCATCAACTAATACACATATTCCTAACAATAATAGAGATTATTATATTGAATAAACTTGATTACTGTTATATACTTGTGTTCTAAATCGATTTGATTGTATAAACACTATATTTAACCCCCTTCTATAGTGTTGTGTGACCTATCAAGTGGTATCAGAGCCTCTCTGTTGATATACAAATAGTGAGATCCAGTTTACAATCATGTCTGAAGAAACACAAACTCTAACTAAGCCCATAAAAACTCAAGATACTCAAAACAATCAAACTCACAGTCGATATGAGAGTATTAGGGTTCCCATACTAAGAGCATCTGAGTATCCTATATGCAGGGGCAGACGCAGACTGAAGACATGAGGGGGGCCAAATTTTTTTTTCTAATTAGAGATCTTCTCTCTTTCAAGTTACAAAAATCTTCTATAATATAATCTACAACAATAGTATAAACAATTTCTTTTCAGGATACAATATTAAATAATAATTCTTGAAAAAGTTGAGAACTTGACTTTAGTGCTCGGAGTTGGGAGACCAGAAGTAAAGAAAAAGAGTTCAATTTTGTTGTATCACATATACAACTGAGACGGATAGAGGATAACTGTTTTACTGGCAATTTCTTTTGCTTTGTAATTTGTTTTTTGGCTTTTTATTAGTTAAATTGGATTTGTATTGAGCGTAGGGGCCATTCTTATGTTTTACAAGCAATTTATACATAAAATATATACTACTCCTACAAAGCTGCTGGGAAAATGGAGGGGGGGCATGGCCACCCATGGCCTTACACTAGGTTCGCCCCTGCCTATATGGAAGGTAAAGATGGCTATATTTCTGGAAGCCACAGATCCAGAATACCTTGATAGAATTAATGATGGAACATATAAGCCTACCAAGCTTTCTGTTACAGTTGCTGATCAACCAACAAAGATGATACCAAAGGAGAAATATGATTACATAACTGAAGACATCTCATCTATTGCCAAGGATGCAAGGGTAAGGCATCCGCTTCATAGTGCAATTGACAATGTCATGTCAAACAGGGTAATTGGATGCAAAACTGCAAAGGAAATATGGGATGCTTTTCGAATAATTCTTGATGCAAAGCCTAGAATTCCTTCGTTATCCTTCTGAGTTGTGATTTATTCTCCCGTTAAGTCGTCATCTTGACTTCTTCTTGACAGCGACGAATCTTCTCTAATAACTCTGGTTGAAAAGTCATAGCGTAGATAGCTTCTATAGATTCATTGGGAACACGAATTTCGATTTCCAACTTGTCAAATTCCTTGGCTAATTCTTCACATGAAGTTAACAAATTCAATCTTTCTTTCCTGCTCAGCGCATCTGCCACAACGTTTGCTTTCCCTGGATGATAACTGATCATAATATCGTAATCTTTAATCAATTCCAACCATCGACGTTGTCTCATGTTCAGTTCCTTCTGCGTAAAGATATACTTTAGACTTTTATCATCCGTGTAGATTTCACATTTCTCACCGTAGAGATAGTGTCTCCAAAGTTTCAACGCAAATATGATCGCTGCTAATTCCAGATCATGCATAGGTTATTTTTGTTCATGAGGTTTGAGTTGTCTCGAAGCATAGGCAATGATTTTACCGTGCTGCATCAGTATACATCTTAATCCGCGGTATGAAGCATCGCTGTAAATGACAAAATTCCCATGCTCGTCTGGCAATACGAGTACCGGTGCGGTTACTAACCAATTCTTCAGCTCTTGGAAACTTTCTTCGCATTTGTCATCCCATACAAATTTTTCACTTTTTCGAGTTAACTTGGTCAACGGCGTTGCTATTTTCGCAAAATCTTTGACAAATCTTCTATAATATCCTGCCAATCCCAAGAAACTTCGAACATCTGTCGGTGTCTTTGGCCTTTCCCAACTCAGCACAGCTTCAATCTTTGCGGGATCGACTTGAATGCCTTCTCTACTGATGATGTGCCCTAGAAATTGTACTTCCTTCAATACAGAATTCACATTTTGAGAATTTCTCGTACAGTTGCTCTTTCCTCAGAATATCCAAAGCAATCCTCAAGTGTTCAGCATGCTCTTCTTCCGTCTTTGAGTAAATCAAGATGTCATCAATAAATACAATCATGAATTCATCCAAGAATTTCTTGAATACCCTATTCATCAGATCCATGAATGCTGCTGGCGCTTGGTCAAACCGAATGCCATTACCAGAAACTCATAATGTCCATATCTCGTACGGAATGCAGTCTTGGGAATATCTTCAGCTTTAATTTTTAATTGATGATAGCCCGATCGCAAATCTATCTTCGAAAACCATGCGGCTCCTTTTAGCTGATCGAACAAATCGTTGATTCTCGGTAAATGATACTTATTCTTGATAGTGAGCTTATTCAATTCCCGATAGTCAATGCATAGTCGCATGCTGCCATCTTTCTTCTTCACGAACATACCGGTGCACCCCACAGAGATACACCCGGTCTTATGATACCTCAGTCTAGAAGATCTTGTAGTTGCGTTGACAATTCCTTCATCTCAACTGGAGCCATTCGATATGGAGCTTTCGAAACTGGTTATATCCCGGAAAGCTCGTCTGGAAAGACGTCCGGAAACTCACATACAACTGGAATGTCTTCTATTTTGGGACTTCCCTTCTCAGTATCTAACACGTAAGCTATGTATATCTCACATCCCTGTCGAAGCAATCATTTGTTCTGCATCACTGTCAGAAATTTCTTTCGCTGTTTTTCGCCCTTGAACATTACCGTTGTATTTTCCGCAGTTTGTAATTTGAATTTCTTATTCGCGCAATCGATCTGAGCATTATGATAAGCTAACCAATCCATTCCCAAAATGACATCAAACTCTCCTAACTTAAAAGGAATCAATTCTACAGAGAAATGATGTCCGGCTATTTCTATATCACACACAGGACATACTCGATCTACTGGAACTTGGTCGTCATTCGCTAATTTTATAATTAACGTCTCGCCCAACCATTCGATTTCGCAATGTAACTTATCAAGAAATTCTTCAGAAATAAATGAACGGGTAGCTCCAGAATCAATTAATACTTTTGAATCTACGGAATTCACCAAAAGCGTACCTACAATTACACTAGGACTCTGCACTGCTTCTTTCATTGTCATGTTGAAAGTTCTTGCTCTGGGTTGATTAGGCGGCGGTGGATGAGGTAATGCCAACACTTTCGGATTACTAGCTGCCATGGCTGGTTCTTTGCAATTCCTAGTGATATGTCCTTTGTTTCCACACTGGAAGCAAGTAATTTTGGCTGTTTTTCCTGTTAAACATTCGTTGGAATATTGCCCTTTCTGTTTGTATTTGAAACACGTCACATCCGCTTTGATACATACGCCGGTGTGCTTTCGTCCACAAGTTCTGCAGTATGGCACTGGGATTCTGACAATTCCCTGCTGGCTGGGGGCTTGGAAATGATTACTTGTTTTCTGAATACCTTGTCCTATCCTTTTGAAATTCAAATTTGTCCGGGCTTGAAATCCTGGCTTCCTGCTGGAGCGGTCTTGGAAACTTCTCTGTCCTCTTTCCTTTTGAGATCTTTCGTTTTCCCTTTCAATGATCAAGGCTTTTTGGACCACGGCGGTATACGTCATTAATTTAAAAACTGCAACTTATCCACGGATCCACGGTCGTAACCCTTCTTGAAACCTTTAGACTCATTTTTCTTCAGTATCAACTTATTCTGGAACGAACCTAGCCAATTCAGTAAATTTGGCTTCATACTCTGTCACGGACATACTTCCCTGCTTAAGTTCCAAAAACTTAATCTGCATTTGATTTTTCACATAGCGAGGAAAATATTTCTCTAAAAACAGTTCTTTAAACCTATCCCATGTAATAACATCTTCACCTTCTAAAGCCTTTTATTCCCACCAATAATTTGCTTCTCATTTCAACAGATAACTAGAAAAGTCAGTCTTCTGGTCTTCACCTAGCTTTACTAGCGCAAATAATTTTTCTATTTCTTTCAACCAAGTGCTAGCCTTAATAGGATCAGTAGACCCCTCAAATTCTGGAGGTTTAACCGACTGAAACTGTTTGAAAGTAACAATAGGTATAGCTGGTGGTATCTGGGGCTCAGGACGAGGTGGTTGTTGTAACATTTGCTGTTGAATCTGCTGCTGCTGCTGTTGTTGCATCTGTTGTTACATCATTACCATCTGTTGTTGCATCAAATGGAATAGTTGGTTCATGGTATCATTGGTCTGTTCTTCAAAATTGCTGTTAGAAGTCTCAGTCCTAGTCTTTCTCTTTGGTGCCATTTGCTGATAATGAAACAAGTGATGTTTCTTTAACAGTTTAATAAATAATTGATAGTAGGTAAGAAAATAATTTATCTTGTATTAACAAAATTTAAATAATGGTTTGAAAAAAGAAAACAGTTTTCTTAATATAATAATAGGAAATGTAAACAGTTAAATGAAATGTTTGTTCTCTCTTTTTTTTCAACAGAATTTAAATTTAAAGTACGAAAAGCTGTAAAATAATAAAGTAAAGGTAAATGTTGTAAAACTGTAAAGACTGAAATTTTAAATTAAAGAAATTTGAAAAAGTTCATTTTATATATGACACCAGCCTCAGGTGTAAGAGCTTGGTACCAAAAGTCTCGCTCTGCTGGTCATCACTGCGACTACAAGTCAACTAACTACTACCAGTCAAACTTGTTACGACCGGCATTTTGTGTAATATTATTTGTGAACTCTGTATAATATTAGAGCCGATTAAAAATATACTTAATGATTGTACGTTGTGTGAATGGAAATTTCTGCATTATAAATTGCTTTATGTAGAATATAAATTTTTCAAAGCAAGAGTTTTATTAATTGCTCTTATTTTTGATTTATAAGGAATATTCTATACCTTGGAAAATTTTCTTTTAAAATTATTTCATTCACAAATTTTAAAAGTGATCTCATAAAATTTCTAAAAAACCAAGTTATTTTATGGTATAAATTTTATAATATTTGAACTTTTATTTTATTTTATAAAAATAAATCTTTGAAAATTAGTTGCTTAGTAATTATCAAATTACATGGTTACCCTTGCATGCAAATACTCTTCCATTCAACAAAGGGGTAAAGAAGGCATTTCCAATCCCACTCACTTTCATTCTACTAGCCAAGTTACCACTTTGTCCTTGCATGCAAATCTACCTAACTTTAGCTAGAAGGTTACTCTTGTCATTTCCTAAATCCACTCACTTGTGGTCAAATCAAAAGCATAAAAACCAAGCAAATGTGATGATCACTCCACTTTCACTCCACCATTCCACCCTATCCTTTCTCCTCCCTCCCCTCTCGGCCCTCCTCCCTCTCGGCTCTTTTGGCCGAGCCCCACCCCTCTTTTCTTTGATTTTTCATTCAAGCTTCTATCTCCCATTCAAGTAAATGTTACTTCCTATATCTTGATCATATATAATGTAAAGAGTTTTGAGTGAAAAGTTTAAGTTTTGAGCTTGCATGTCAAATTTTTAGTTGGAACTCAAAGTACAATCTTGATTCTCATGGATTTAAGGTTGTATTTTGAGGGAACTACAAGGAATGGTGAAATTCCAAGTCATGAGAATGAGGCTCTTGATTTTAATGGTCATTTCCCTTCCATTTCATTCGGCCATGACCTTGAGGGAGCCGAATGAATGGTTCTTGAGGTTGTTTTGTTGCCTTGTTTCATTCCTATGTGTTTTTGGTGGTGATAACATGAGTTATAGCTTATGCTAGGCTTGCATGTTGATTTTTATGATAAAATTTATTTTGGAAACCATATTGTTTTAGTTTAAATATTCGAAGGCATGCATGCATGTAAACCACTCATGTTTTTCGAAAGTTTTTGATCATTTGGATTGATTTTGTTAGTAAGCCTTAATTTCAGTAGGGTTAAGATATTAATCTTGATTTGTACTCCTTGATATGTGATATTAATTCGTATATATTTATAAAGAAGATATAACTTGTCATTTTCAAAAATTGATGACTTGTAATTTGTGTAAAATGTTAACTTATATTTTGCTATGTTGCACCTTAGGTAAGGATGATCTCCACTAAGCTTATTTTGAGTGTAAGGGAGTTAGTTCAGTAGAACACCTTAGTTAAGGTTTGGTTTGGGTTTTTGGTTGTTGTTGGTTGGGTTTGTTAAGTAAGAACCTTGGTGAAAGGAGATTATTAGTTTCTGCAGAAAATCAGTTTGGTACCCTGAGGTTTAGAGTGAGATTTGACCTTGTCATTGTTGTGCACTTTGAGTCCCAAGACACCAGAAGCTAGCACTAGGAGTATAAAATAGCTTTTAGGTGTTTGTTAGAGATTTATAAGACGTTTGGTTAGGTGCACGAATGGAAACACAAAATAAGTCTAGCAGGGGACAGTTTTGTTACAACTTAGAAATAGAAAGTTAGGCCCTCATTAGGCCCTGTTGGGCCTTAGTTAGAGGGAATGTCAGAGGAGTTTTTTCAGCCATAGTTCATAGGATTTGAGTTGGAATAATGTGTCACAAGTTAGTTCAAGTCAGGACCTTTTCTGCCCAGAATAATAGGGGAGTCATGGACTTTAAGCTTAGGCCTAGGGAGGCCCAAGCTAGGCCCTTGAGCCACATTAAGTTTGGGAGTTGACTTATGATCAGAAGAGTCTAGTGTATAAGTTTTGAAGGAAAATGTGCCAAACGCACCCAAGAAACCTTAGAGGTCATTCTAAAATTTACCATAATAAGCACCTTCACTTACCACATAGTTTTAGAGCACTTATGAGTGAGGCCTAGGTTGACCACTATAGTTGCAAGATAGCATAAAGTCAGTAGAGTGAAAGCCCCAAGTTAGGGTCAATAGGAATTGAATGGTTTAGTAAAGGCACTTCGAGTAGGAAGCCAAAATTTGGAGATTTTGTCTAGTTTAGCGACCAAGTGACTTAAGTATGTGGAGCGAGATCATCCAAGCCTAGTGTTGCAATATGGCGTGTGTGATATTATTTGGTACTTAAATATGGTATGTGAGCATATGTGGCTATGTGTACTATTATCTTATAAGGTGATTGTAAATTGCGTGTATATAGGCCTAAGTGCCATTGTGTTTAATTTCGGTTTACAAATAGGTTGAGTTGGTGAGAATATATTATAATGAGGTTATTATTATTTGTGTAGGATCTCGAGACGAGGGTAAACTTGCCATAAAGGTCGAGTAAAGCTTCCAGTTGCTCCTACATGCCAGTCCAGTCCAGCCTTTTTTAAGGCAAGTGATTCAACCTGCCTTTCTTCACGTTTACACTACAAGTGTGTGATAACTAGTTCCTATATATGATGCGAGTATTCTGATTTACCTTGATATACATGAACCAAGTGGTTTTCAAATCTATCTTCGTATTATATAGAAATACCATGAACCCTCAAGTGTCTATTACAAGTAATTTAACCTTATTAAAAGATTATTATGCAAGCAGATCAAAATGTCTTATTATGCTAGTATACCAAAGTAATTGTGATGTTGAACCATGTGTAAGTTATACTCAGTAACCTCAGCTTGAAGCCTAAAAGCCAGTCATTCCTTAAAGATTGTTAATGATTGTTCTATAACCCTATCCTTACCCTAAAGCGTGATACCCTGTTATACCTTCAGTTGATGATCACATTCTTTATATTTCAATACCTATATCATACCTGGAACCAGTGATGCTTATCTTCTTGATATTTTAATACCCATGCCTTATTTGAAACCATTGCTTTAAGCCTAGTCGGGCATTACTCTTTCATATTATCCGATAGCCTTACTAAATCTTCTTGTCAAAGTCCTTGTAAATAGAAACCTTTCAATTACCCTGATAGAGTAAAGTCTAGTGGATCATGGCCCTAGTGGATATATTCCCAGTATTTTAAAGTGGATTTATAACCCTTGATAAAGATGTTTCATGTTTAAGAAATTAATTGTCAATTGGCATCAGTTTTTGAAATGATAAAAATTTGGATTTTCAGTCCCAAAGGGGGACAAATGTTTTCTTTAAATAGAGGATCCGGACTGAGATGCAAGTCTTTTCCGCACTTAAATTGTGGGATTAAAAGTTTCCTAGGGATCCCATTAATGTTTTAGAACCCAGCGAGGTTCGGGATTACTTCACGGCTGATCACCAGCTGTAATCTGTAGCGTCATAAAATGGTTCTTGATTAAGAAATGATTTTGGAAAAGTTTTGATACAAACAAATGATGCCATCACCCAACAGTCCATCCCTTGTAATTATTAGCTCTCTCTTTACATTGTTATTCTTTTATCTTGTTTTATTGTATAGCACTTGTTGAGCATTTGGCTCACTACTTGTTTCCACCCTGATATTACAGCTAGCAGCTATGGTTAGATTCAAGCAGACAACACAAAAGACTTGTGATGCCGATGCGTATGTTCGAGCTCAGGTAGAATAAGAAATAGTTTGTGTGAGGACTCGATATTAAAAAATCAGATTATAATAGTTAATAGTTTTGGGCTGTTCCAAACCCTAAACAGTAAGATCTTGGATTCGGTTGTGTTTACTATCTTTTGTTAATAATTTGTATTATATATATTGTCAAGTTGGGGGCGTGACAAAACTACTACTACAAGTCAAGCTACTACTATACACATACACACTACTCACTATGTCATACTAGGCTGCATCTATATACATCTATCCGCTGAAGTCAATGTCTCAGAACCCTGGCGGAATATGCCTCAGCTCCTCCCTAAGTGTCTGAAGCAAAGTCTGCGCCAAACAGAATACCCTGTAAAACTCCGCAAAAGAAGGCGGTCCCTCATGGGTCAAATCATCCAGCTCCCAAGTAGCACTCATCAAAACCGACTGTAACATCTGCCTCATAAAATAATCTGGCTATAGGGCAGCTAACGGTAATCGGTCTCTCTGGTCAAATAAATGCATAATCTCCCTGCACTGAGCTCTCCAATACTCCACATCATTTCTCATAACCCTGTACTCATGGTATGGTACCATATGCGATTGTGCAACCTGACCCACTAACTCCTGTGACGGAACCCTCGACATACGTGCACCCTGCTGTGGTAATCCCAACTGAAAATCCACATCATGCTCTCCCATCCCCTCGACTGGAATCATCTGAAATATGTCTGGCTCTGGGGCATGCACTGGTATAGGAGGCAACACTGGTGGTGGTGGAAGCTCCGGCTCAATCCCCGGTATAAACTGATGCTCTACCGGTAGTGGAATCATCGGCTCAAAGAACTCCAATTGATCAAACATCTCTATAGGGTCATGGACTATCCCATATAATGGAGGTACTGGCTCCTGTGGTAATGGTGGTGGAGGTGGAAGAGGAGGAAACATGAACTCAGATACTGGTGACACAACTGGTGCTGCTGGACCGGTCACTGTCCTCTCAGAAGAAGCCGAATAACCTAACGATGCCATCTGATAATATTCCAAAGAAAAAGAAAGGTGTTAGGTCACACACACACTGTAGAGGGGGTGAATAAAGTGTATAGTACAATCAAATCGAACTTTAATAACTCAAGTAACAGAAAACAAACTTTATTGAAACAATAAACTTTGTTATAGTATGTAACTGTTCTCTCTCAGTGATGAACAAATATCACGAGAGCTGCTAGGGTTACAAAGAATAATCTTCTCGATTGTGATAACACTTATAGTGTAAACCCTATGTCTGTGTTTATATACTACACAGTTACAAGATAATCGCTAATTGATATGGAATATAATTCTGCTTCCTAAAATATATCAATCAGATATCTTTTCTTCCAAGTATTCTATTCTTCATAGAATTCCTTCTTCATGCATATCTCTTCTTATGTTTGTCTCGATCTTCTATCCTTTAACCAGCTGATTTCCTTATCTGAACGTCCTTCAGTACTTAAGTTCTGATATCCATCTTCTAATGATTATCTCCTGATAATATAAGTACTGATAACCTTAAGTCCTGACTTCGAGTAAGTACTGATTTATCCCGTTTAAGTAAGATCTGAAAATTAAACATAAATCACATTAGCCATGACATTATCAAATATATCTAACAATCTCCCCCAACTTGTAAATTAGCATAATATACAAGTTTAACAGATATTTGATGATGTCAAAAACATTAAGTACAAATGCATGAGAATTTGACTAGATAACTACAACTTACAGTCCTTAAAGCTTTACCAATCTTTAACTTCTGATAACAACTTCAGTCTGTATTCATATCAGAATTTAAGCAGTTGTAGATCTTGACTTGGCTTCATCTTCTGATCTCTCTGATGTCAGGAGTGGTTCTGAGATAGTTCTTCAACAAACATCTCTCAGCATATCTGAGTTCATCAATCATCCTCCTTTTAGCATCTTTAAGTTTTGCAGTATCTTCACCAATTTGAAAGATTGCAGCCCTGAGATCATTAATTCTAGCTTTTCTTATATCCTGATCCAGTCTGATCAAATATGCCTTATCAGACTCAAGATTCAATTCCACAGCCCTGTAACCCAGAAAGGTAGTTATAATCTTGGCAGTGTTGGGTTTCATTTCAACTATATCACCCTTGTGATCTCTGTACTTTGGAAAATATGTGTTGTCAGACTTAACAGAATAAAGCCTTTTCTATCTCTGAATCTGATTCTTTAAATAGTTTGCAGCACTTTCTGTTATTCTGTCATTCACTTGAAGTAAGAATAATACATGCTCCAGTTCTTCAAAATACTTCAGTGGAATGGCATTTTCCCTTATATGATAAACCCTACCATCTATCATGAAGTACAACAAGATGTGTTCTTTCAAGTAGGTATGGTAAACCATTTGTACAGATTCCAGTTGATTCAATCTCTTAGGAGTTGCTCCAATACGTGGTTCACTTAAGGAAGTTGGATCATTGGTAGTGTTCTGTATTCTTCTTTCATCAGCACTTCCCAATCCAGTTTTATCTCTTGCTTCATTTCCAGTAACCACTCTTGCTTCAAAACCACTTGCAGCAGTCTTCAAAGATTGAGTCTGTTTGGCTTTAGTGAATCCTGGTAGGAGTTTCTTTGAAGGTTTAACATGAGCAATGTCAGAGGTTTCCTTTGATTTATCTTCTGATATCAAGTTAACTTGAGCTATTTCAGAGGTTAGTTGCTTCTTCGAAATATCAGAACTAACTATCTCTTGACTCTGAACAACTTGAGTCATGTCAGAGGTTGTCTTAGAAACTTTTCTTGAAGTCAGAGCAAGATCATCATCTTTATCAGTAATTTCTTCATTCACAGGAGGCACATAAACCTTGATAGGTTCACCAACTTTCTCTTTGCCCTTGGACCTTGGATCTATCTGTAGTTGTGATTTAGCCATAGTTGCTTCAGGATTTGTCCTTTCTTTTATCACAATGCCTTTGAGTTTTGGAAGTTTCTTTTTACCAGAAGCTTCAGATTTAGATTTGACTTTTTCTGATTTAAGTCTGGCTTCTTCTTCCATTAGACTCTCCAAGTCCATTCCTGGATTTTCCTGAAGAAATAACTGTCTTGACATTTCTTCATCAAGATCTAAAAGTTCATCAGAACTTATCCTTTTACCAGTAGCAGAAGTAATTCTTTTTCCAGCATCAGAACTTGTCCTGTGACTTGTGATTTCAGCTTTTCTTGATGAGAAACCTCTACCTTGACTATGACCTCCACCCATTCCAGAGTTTCCTTGGTCATCTTTTTCATCATCCTTCCCCTTCAGTGTCTTATCAGTTTTGCATTTGGACTTAATTACTTTCTCCCCCTTTTTGGCATCAGCAGGTAAGAGAAGAGAGACAAGCAATTCCACTGAGGCTTGGATTTCATTAAGTTGAGATTGCTGAGAAGCTTGATTTTTCAAAATTTCATCAATCTGAGATTGTTGTTTCTCTTGAGTCTTCTTGTTTCTCTTGAGTCTTCTCAATATAAGCAACTCTGTCAAAGGTAGGTTGGAAGAATTTTTTCTTATCAAGTTTCTGAACTTGTTCTTGCTTGATTAATTCTTCCTGAATTTTATGTAAATCTGCATGAGTAGTTGAATGGAGACCTTGTAGATGTTTAGTACTCAATGCAGTGACTCGAAGCTGTGTTTTGAAATCATCAGTAATTAACATTTCATCAGCTTTTGTCAAGTGCTCATCAAGATGCTTGGCAGATGGAACACAGGTAAATGAGTTCCATTCCTTAGTCCACTCCTGTCCTGCAGGAGTTTCACTCCAAGGCACTGGTGCTTCTCTTGTAATAAACTTCTTAACTAATTCACGTTTAGGAACAGTTTGTTGAGGTGCATGTCCTGAAGGACCTGCTTCATCAGCATCTGCATTTGGAGCAGCATCACCAGTATCATCAGCATTTGCAGCATCAGAACTTACAGAATCAGCTTCTTCTGATAAAACAACAGTATGAGAAGTAATTGAGGCTTCAGCATCATCCTCTAAGTGCTGATCTGGTTCCAAGTTCTGATCAACGACCATATTCTGATGCTCACCTATATTCTGATCATCATTATCTAAATGCAGAGAAGGTGTAGTTGATAATTCTGGAGTTTGAGTAGCATCAGTAACAGGTATTGTTGATGGATTACTTGTTGTTGGAGCTTCTAAGTAAAGTACCTCAGGCACAACCAGGTTCTGGATATCAATTTCAGCACTTGTGCCTGGAACAACATGAGATACAGACTTTTGAACAGGAGACACAGATGGTGTGTTGGCCTTTTCTGTAACAGATTCCTGAGTTGGAGTTAATGGGGAAGCAGTGGCTTTAGCAGATTCTGGTTCTTGTGAGATCAAGGATTCTTGATCTCCTTCCTTAACTGCTGCTTCCTCATCATCTGAAACTGGCCTTTTAGCTCTCTGTTTCTTGTATCTCTTTGAAGGTGGGGATTTCTTGGGAGGTTCAACAGAAGTCATTCTTCTAAGCCTTTTGAGAAGCTTAGATCCCCCAATTCCAGAATCCTTCTGAGAAGGAACTTTCTCAGCTTCTTTAACAGCAGGTTCTGAAGTAGAAACTTGTTCCTCACTATCAGACTCATCTCTCAAAACAATCCTCCTTCTCTTCTGAGGTGTTTGAGGAACAGTCTTTGTCCTCTTAGGCTTGGAAGAGGAAGACTTCACAGTAGGTGCTGAGGATGAAGGTTGAGCTGTCTGTGAAGTTGTGAGATATGATTTGAGATATGTTCTGAGGGAGGGTTACCTAGATGTATGAGTGGTATGTTCTGATGGTTGCTGTGGTGTTTGGGAGGTGGTGGTAGGTTGGACATCAGGATAAACAGATCTATAGGTTTCAGGATTAGCATTTACCAAGATCTGTTTTATAGACTGAGGAATCTGTAAAGGTCTAACCACCGTTTTCTTAAGATCAACATTTACCAAGTCATTAAAGGCTCGTTTTGCAATTTTAAAGGGTGGATATAAAGAACTGGCTAGTTGTGGGGCATCAGCATAACAAAATGTATATATAAGCTGACAGAATCTAGCAAAGTAAACTACATTCCTATCCTCTGTCATCCTATCCCCAATAAAACCTATCACAGCATTTATAAAATCAAAATGAGTTTGGTAAATGATAGCATACCGATGTGCTGACTCATTATAGGGATGACATCAAAGTTGGAACACTTATTCCCAAAAGCTTTAGTGATGCAGTCGAAGAAGAAGCTCCATTCCTTTCTGATATGAGCCCGTTTCAACTGTCCAAGCTTAGACAAACTCTTTTCATACCCCAAACTGTCCATTAACTCTAGTAGAGCTGATTCCTCCGGTGTTGAAAAAGTACATCCTTCTGGTAAATGTAGGGCCTTGCGAATTGTACCAGGAGTTACCACATGTGTAGAATCATCCACTTTAAAAACAATACTGGGAGTACCATTTGTACCACCATTATCAAAGTGCCCAGTTCGCCAAAACGTCAGAACTTGTTGGCTCGAAAAGACTGAAGGCTGGGTCAATGCATACCCAATTTCACTATGTACAAGAAGATCTTGCACAAAATGCAACTCAGACGGAGCTTCAGCATGATCAAGAATTGCAGCATAGTTATTTGGAATGAACTTAGCTCCATCAATGATCAAATCCTTAGGTGCCATGAGAAAAATTGAAAATTAAGAGTTGCCTGTTAGGTGTTTGAGAAAATGTCTGTATGAAAAACCAACGTCAGGAGATGAAAGAGAGAGTAAAAGCAAAGAAAGAGAGATAAAGTGTAAAAGTAAATAAAATATTGAAAAATCTTCTCTCTGTCTTACTTATACTTGTAAAAAAAAATATAACCGTTGGACACCTGTCAGACATGCAGTAATAATGAATAGTTAATGGGCACGGGAAAACAATAATCATTACTTACCCACTTGCAGTTTTTCAAGGAAAAACCGTTCCACTTACCCAGTAATTCCATTAATCGAGGTAAATCAGTTTTAATTCAAAATTGAAACTGTTCCCACTTATTCAATTATTTTTCACTGCAACACCAATATTCTGAGAAGAAATTCAAGTAAGAGAATGACCAAAATTAAATCAAGTAAATAAGTACTGATATTGTAAGATCAGAACTTAATTTAAATTAAAATGGAAATGGTCATCAGAATATGGATATATCAGGATTTATCAGTGCATTTAAATTACAAACATCTCAGAGAAAAAAATTGCAAAAAGTAGAAATTCCATTAATATATTAAGAGAATACATTCATGAAATTTAAATTACATCAGAACTTTACAAGATTGTCCTAAGCTTCTAAATCTAACATCAACAGCCTTAGTCCTAGCTCAAGAAGCAGGGCAAGGCTGACGATGAAGAAAAATAGGAAGAAGAAAATAAATTATTTCTTCTTCCTACTCTCTACAAAAAGAATAGCGAGTCTGATGATTCGCTCTTGCTGGCGGAGAGCTTCCATCCTTTCCTCCTCCAATCGCTCCAGATGGGGATGGTAGTCTAGGTAAAAGAACAGGAGGTGGGTGAGAACCTCCTGGGGAACCGAGTCCCAAATCTCATCAGGAATGGCAGTGACGCGCCATTCCTGCTGCCAGGATTCACAGCTTAACTCCATGTTGAAGGTCTCATAGTTTAAAAACATATTGTAGTTAACCATGATGTTGTGTATATGAGGGAAAAGAGAGTAAGTGTTTGAGGAAAGAATTGATGTATAGGCTGATGTGAAGTGGTCGTTTATATAGGCAAGAGAATGCCAGGAGATGCAAGGAAATTTAATGCTGACAATTCTACCTCGTCTCCCTAAAATTGGAAGAAGAAAAACAGTCATTGGAAAGGTAAAACAGGGTTTAATGCGCACAAGAAACAAGTAAGAATTACTGTGCATGTACGTGGACCATTATCCCTAAATATATTGACTGTTAATATTCCGTCTGTTAGGTCACACTTTCACTGTAGAGGGGGTGAATACAGTGTTTATTACAATCAAATCAAACTTCAAGAACTTATGTAACAGAAAACACACTTTATTGAAACAATAAACTCTGTTACAATCTAGAACTGTTATCTCTCAGTGATGAACAAAATATCACGAGAGCTGCTAGGGTTACAGTAAATAATATTCTCGATAATGATAACACTTATAGTGTAAACCCTATGTCTGTGTTTATATATTACACAGTTACAAGATAATCGCTAATTGATATGGAATATAATTCTGCTTCATAATATATATCAATCAGATATCTTTTCTTCCAAGTATTCCATTCTTTATGGAATTCCTTCTTCATGCATATCTCTTCTTATGTTTATCTTGATCTTCCTAACTTTAATCAGCTGCTGTCCTTATCTGATCGTCCTTCAGCACTTAAGTTCTGATATCTATCTCCTGATGCTTATCTCCTGATAACATAAGTACTGATATCCCTTAAGTCCTGACGTCCAGTATAAGTACTGATCAGTTAAGTACTGATTTGTCCTGTTCAAATAAGATCTGAAATCTAAACATAAAACATATTAGCCATGACATTATCAAATATATCTAACAATCTCCCCCAACTTGTAAATTAGCAAAATATACAAGTTTAACAGATATTTGATGATGTCAAAAACATTAAGTACAAATGCATGAGAATTAGACAAGATAACTACAACTTACAGTCCTTAAAGCTTTTACCAATTCAACTTCTGATAACAAATTTAGTCTGTATACACATCAGAATTTAAGCAGTTGTAGATCTTCGACTTGGCTTCATCATTTTCTGATCTCTCTAATGTCAGGAGTTGTTCTGAGATAATTCTTCAACAAACATTTCTCAGCATATCTGAGTTCATCAATCATTCTCTGTTTGACATCTTTAAGCTCTGCAGTATCTTCACCAGTTTGAAATATTGCAGCTCTGAGATCATTAATCTTTGCTTTTCTCAACTCCTGATCTAGTCTTATGACATAGGCTTTGTCAGACTCTAGATTAAACTCAAGCCCCTTAATACCAAGATATGTTCTGATCTGTGCAGTATTAGGCTTCATATCAACAATATCACCATTGTGATTTCTGTACTTTGGAACATATATGCTGTCAGACTTAACAGAATAAAGTCTTTTCTGTCTCTGAATCTGTTCTTTCAAATAGTTTGCAGCAGTCCCTGTCAATCTGTCATCCACTTGAAGTAAGAATAATACATGCTCCAATTCTTCAAAATACTTCAATGGAATGGCATTTTGTCTTATATGATATACCCTACCATCTGTCATGAAATACAACAAGATGTGTTCCTTCAAGTAGGTATGGTAAACCATTTGTACAGATTCCAGTTGATTCAATCTTTCAGGAGTTGCTCCAATACCTGGTTCACTCAAGGAAGTTGGATCATTGGTAGTGTTGTGTACTCTTCTTTCATCAGCACTTCCCAATCCAGTTTTATCTCTTGCTTCCTTTCCAGTAACTACTCTAGCTTCAAAACGACTTGCAGTAGTCTTCAACGGTTGAGTTTGTTTTGCTTTAGTGAATCCTGGTAGGAGTGTTTTTGATCTTCCTTCTGATATCAAGTTAACTTGAGCTGTGTCAGAGGTTACTTGCTTCTTTTGAATATCAGAACTTTTAATTTCTTGACTCTGAACAACTTGAGCCATGTCAGAGGTTGTTTTAAGAACTTTTCTTGAAGTCAGAGCAAGATTATCTTTGTCATCAGTAATTTCTTCATCTTCAGGAGGTACATAAACTTTAACAGGTTCACCAACCTTTTCTTTACCCTTGGATCTTGGATCTATCTTTGGTTGTGATTTAGCAAATGTTACTTCAGTTTGTGCCTTTTCTTTAATCACAATACCTTTCAGTTTTGGAAGTGACTTTTTACCAGAAGCTTCAGATTTAGATGTGGCTTTCTTTGATTTAAGTCTAGCTTCTTCTTCCTTTAAACTTTCCAAGTCCATTCCTGGATTTTCTTGAAGAAATAACTGTCTTGACATTTCTTCATCAAGATCTAGAAGTTCATCAGAATTTATTCTTTTACCAGTATCAGAACTTAATTTCTTCCCAGTATCAGAACTTATCCTGTGACTTGCAATTTCAGCATTGCTTGATGAGAATCTTTTACCTTGACTATGACCTCCACCCATTCCAGAGTTTTCTTGGTCATCTTTTTCATCATCCTTTCCTTGCAGTGTCTTGTCATCCTTGCATTTGGACTTAATTACTTTCTCCCCCTTTTTGGCATCAGCAGGAAGTAGAAGAGAGATAAGCAATTCCACTGAAGATTGGATTTCAGTCAATTGTGATTGCTGAGAAGCTTGATTTTGCAGAATTTGATCAATCTGTGCTTGTTGACGATCTTGAGTCTTCTCAATATAAGCAATCCTGTCAATAAAAGGTTGAAAGAACTTTTTCTTATCAAGTTTCCAAACTTGTTCCTGCTTGATTAAGTTCTCCTGAATCTGGTGTATTTCTGCATGAGTGGTTGAATGAAGACCTTGTAGATGTTTAGTACTCAATGCAGTGACATGAAGCTGGGTTTTGAAATCATCAGAATTTAACATTTCATCAGCTTTAGTCAAGTGCTCAGTAAGATGTAACGCAGATGGAATACATGAAACTGAGTTCCATTCCTTAGTCCACTCCTGACCTGCAGGAGTTTCACTCCAAGGCACTGGTGGTTCCTCTGTTACAAACTTCTTTACTTGTTCAGACTTAGAAAGAGGAATATGTCCTGAAGGACCTGCTGCATCAGTATCTGCAGTTGGAGCAGCATCACCAGTATCTCCAGCATGTGCAGCATCAGAACTTATAGAATCAGTATCATCTGATATAATAGCAGTGTGAGTAGCAATGGAGACTTCAGCATCCTCTAATTGCTGATCTGATGCTAAGTTCTGATCAACAGCCATATCCTGATGCTCACCTAAAGTCTGATCATCAGTGTCTAGATGCAGAGAAGGTGACTTAGATAATTCCGGAGTTTGAATAGCATCAGTAACAGGTGTTGGCAAAAGATTTGTTGCTGTTGGAGCTTCTAAGAAAATTACTCCAGGCACAACTAAGTGTTGATCAGCATTATCAGCACTTGTGCCTTGATTACCAAGAGACACAGAAGGGGAATTAGCCTTGTCAGATACTGTTTCCTGAGATGGAGTGGATGGAGAAGAAGTAACTGGAGCACATTCTTTTTCTTGTGAGATCAGAGATTCCTGATCCCCTTCCTTAGCTGCTTCCTCCTCATCATCTGAAACTGGCCTTTGTGCCCTCTGTTTCTTGTATTTCCTTGGTAATTTAGAGTCCTTGGAAGTTTCAGGAATTGTCATTTTTCTAAGCCTCTTGAGAAGCTTAGATCCTCCAAGTTCAGAATTCTTCTGAGAAATCTTTTTCTCAGCTGCAGTGACCACAGGTTCTGAAGAAAGAATCTGTTCCTCAGAATCTGATTCATCTCTCAAAGTAATCCTCCTCTTCTTCTGAGGTGTTTGAGAAACAGTCTTTGTTCTCTTTGACTTAGAAGATGTAGGTTTCACATAGGACTTGAGATATGTTCTGAGAGATGGTTGAGATGTTTGAGGTGGCTGAGTAGAGGTGGTAGGTGCTGATGAACCAGGTTCTGATGTTTGAACATCAGGATAAAGTGCAGTGTACTTAACAGGATCATAGGTGATTAAGGCTTGTTTGACAGATAAAGGTATTAAGAGGGGTCTTAACACAGCCTTTTTATTATCAGAAGATAATAAATCAGTAAAAGCTCTCTTAGCTATTCTGAAAGATGGAATTAGATCACCAAAATTTTGGGGCTGATTACAACAAAAACTATAAATAAGCTGACAAAATCTTGCAAAATATACAGTATTGCGATCTTCTGTCATCCTATCCCCAATAAAACCTAAGACTGCTCGTGCATAATCAAAATCAGTGTGATTTAGAAGTGCATACCCGATTTGTTGGCTGAATATGGGAATTGCATCAAAATTTGAACATTTGTTGGCGAAAGCTTTGGTAATGCAATCAAAGAAGAAACTCCATTCCCTCCTTATGAAAGATCTCTTCAACTGTCCAAGCTTGGTCAATGTTCCTTCATATCCCAGACTAACCATCATGTGTTGAAGAACTGAGTCATCAACAGTAGAATAAACACAGTCCTCAGGTAGTTGTAATGCCTGTCTAACTGTAGACAAAGTCACAACATACTCATCTTCCCCTGATGAAAATATTATACTTGGGGACCCTTGAGCACCACCATTGTCATATACTCCACTCCTCCAAAACTCCAGTACTTGAACTCCAGAAATGGATGTAGGCTCAGTTAGAGCAAACCCAATATCAGAACTAGTGAGAAAGTCCTGAATGAAATAAAGTTCAGAGGGTGCATCTGTAGTGTTGAGTATCGCAGAGAAGTTATTAGGAACAAACTTTGCTCCATCAAAGAGAATGTCCTTGGGTGCCATTATGTTTGGAAAGAAATCGGTAACCTGTAATGTGTTTGAGAAAATGCCTCTTAAAAGAAAATCGTCAGTAGATGAGAAAGTTGAAAAGTAAAGAGAGAGTTAAAATATAAAGGTAAATAAAAGATTTGACAATCTTTGCTCTCTTTTACTTATACACAAAAAGTAACCGTTGAGGACACATGACAGACATGCATTTAAAAGTAGTGGTAAATACCTTGACAACTGTTATACATAGATAAGGCAAAAAGTAATGGGCACGGTAAATAAGGAATAGTTACCACCCACTTGTAGTTTTTCAAGGAAAAACCGTTCCACTTACCTAGATTCCATTAATCAAGGTGAATCAGTTTAATTTAAAATTGAAACCGTTCCCACTAATTCAAATATTTTACTCTGCAATATCAATATTCTGAAAAAAACTGTGTGTGAGAATGAGTAATATCAATCAGTTAAGTAAGTACTGATAAAACATTATCAGAACTTAAAGTCAGACACAATTTAGACGATCATCAGAATATTTATCAGGATTTATCAATGCGTATCAAAATTTTTCAGAGACAAGATCATAAGACAAAAACAAATTCCATTAATATATCAAAATAATACATTGATGAAATTGAAATTACATCAGAACGTTTACAATCTTGTCCTAAGCTTCTAAATCTAACATCAACAGCCTCAGTCCTAGCTAAGAAGCCTGACAAAGCTGAGGATGAAGAAGAACAGGAAGAAGACGAGATTAAGTCATCTTCCTCTTCCTATCTTCGACAAACAAGATAGCGAGTCGAATGATTCGCTCTTGCTGACGGATAGCTTCCCGCCTTTCCTCCTCCAATCGATCAAGATGAAGCTGGTAGTCCATCTCGAAGAACAGAAGTCGGTTCAGCACCGCCTGTGGGACAGAGCCCCATATCTCTTCAGGAATGGCAGTTACATGCCACTCCTGCTGCCAGTCGGCGCAGCTTAGCTCCATATGAAAATTTTGGTAATTCAAAAACATGTTGAATCGGACCATGATGTTTTTGAAAAAGAATATGAAGTTAAGATTGTGAGAAAAATGGATGGAAAGGGTAATGTGAAGTGGCTGTTTATATAGGCAAGAGAATGCCAGGAGACGCGAAGATATTTAATGCTGACAGATAGAGTTAAGTCTACCTCGTCTCCCTAGACTTGAAAAAGAATAACAGTCATTGGAAAAGGAATGTGCACATGTAACAAGAGTGAACTATTCAAGGACGAGTGCCATTAGTCCTAACCATAGACTATTAATCTTCCACTTCAACATATTCTAAAGTAATTTGAGACTGGTACCAAATTTTACTCACAGATAAGTCAAGTAAAGGGTTAGACTGAAAAATCAGAACTTAGACCTATACCAGAACTTAACAGTCATCAGAACATAATGTCTTAACCCGAACAAGAAATATCTATCTTAGTAAGTTTTCATACAAGTTCTGAGTTATAGTCTTCAGAACTTAATCATCAGAACATATAACTAGAACGTGTCCTCAGAATTTGTGCAAGGTGACACAGTGACTGTTTGTCTAAAAGAACATAGACCACCACAAAAATTTCATCATTCATATGGAGTGATTTGTGTGTGCATTAAGCTAAATAACTAATAAAGAGTAAAGTCTGATTTACTTCAGTACATCTTAAAAATAAGTCATAATTAAAATTTTGCTAAAGAGCTGTCATTATCCTGAAACCTACTGATAAATGAGTTCATGCATGAGTCCACCTCAACTGTTTTTGTGCTAATTTTATGCATCTTTTTAAATTCTATTTTACAGTGGCTTCTCAGTGTAAGTGAGTTACGACTGCTTATCAGAATTTATGCTATTTTCAGAGTATTTCTCCAGTAATCATAGAGTGTGAAAAGTCACCAAGAAAATATTTTGCTTTTCTAATGCATATTTACTTAATACCAGCTATGCACTTGGGTCGTCCCATTCACATTTTTACTCTAGATCTCAAAGGAGTACCTGATATTATTCTTTGATTCTTTTTCTTCTTCTTTTGATAAGTGAGGTTTAGCAGCACTTAGTACATTCAGCAATTTTACTAGAATCAGAACTTAAACAGATGAGTAGCATTATTCTAATTTGGGACTTAGTAATAAGATGAATAAAGTAAACTAAACTAAGCTCAAGTATCAGAATTTGCTTGTGTCATTAGATTTCCACAGAAATAATTACTTCTTTCATGGGATCATTTGTTTATTGAAGACTAGTAGGTCAGTATCTAGCACAATTATCCTCATAGGATTGAATGATTACTTAAACAGATATATCACTTATTAGAGTTAAGAGATATGTATCAGACAACAGTCAGTACTTAAAAACATTTATCAATTAAGCACAGAATACACAAAGAGATTAATTCTGTAAATACTGATCATAAAGTCTGATAACATAGAACAAGTTTAAGCAGATTTAGAGAAAGAACCTGAAATCATTCCAAGTTCATTTACCAATCTTGTAAAGGTAGCTTCACACAGTGGTTTTGTGAAGATATCTGCTACTTGTTGATCTGTGGGAACAAAATGCAATTCCACTATACCTTCATCCACATGTTCCCTGATGAAATGGTACCTGATGCTGATGTGCTTTGTCATAGAGTGTTGAACTGGATTACCTGTCATAGCAATAGCACTTTGATTATCACAGTAAATAGGGATTTTGAAATATGTTAACCCTTAATCCAGTAACTGATTCTTCATCCAAAGAATCTGTGCACAGCAGCTTCCTGCAGCAATATACTCTGCTTCTGCAGTTGATGTGGAAATTGACTTTTGTTTCTTGTTATACCAAGAAACCAATCTGCCTCCAAGAAATTGGCAGCTTCCACTTGTGCTTTTCCTGTCAATTTTGCAACCTGCAAAATCTGCATCTGAGTAACCTATTAATTTAAAATTTGATTCTCTAGGATACCATAATCCTAGATCAGCTGTTCCTTTAAGATACTTAAAGATTCTTTTTACAGCTGTTAAGTGAGGTTCTCTTGGATCTGCTTGAAATCTTGCACAAAGACAGGTAGCAAACAAGATATCTGGTCTACTAGCAGTTAGATAGAGAAGTGAGCCAATCATACCTCTGTAATCAGTAATATCTACTGAATTACCAGTATCCTTATCCAGTTTTGTTGCAGTGGCCATGGGAGTGGCTGCACTTGAACAGTCTTGCATTCCAAATTTCTTCAGCAAGAATCTGGTGTACTTAGATTGACAAATAAAAGTGCCTTCTTCACTCTGCTTGACTTGAAGGCCCAGAAAATAACTAAGTTCTCCCATCATACTCATCTGATATCTTGACTGCATTAGTTTGGCAAACTTGTTGCAAAGTTTGTCATTTGGAGACCCAAAAATGATATCATCAACATAAATCTGGACCAAAAGTAAGTCCTTGCCATGGTTAAGATAGAACAGTGTTTTGTCAATAGTTCCTCTGTTGAATCCACTTTCCAGAAGAAACTGAGCTAAAGTCTCATACCATGCTCTAGGAGCTTGCTTAAGTCCATAAAGTGCTTTATCAAGCCTGTAGACATAATCTGAATGTTTGAAATCTACAAAGCCTGGAGGTTGTTCAACATATACTTCCTCCTCCAATTCTCCATTGAGAAAAGCACTTTTCACATTCATTTGAAAGACAGTAAACTTTTTGTGAGCAGCATAAGCCATGAATATCCTTATGGCTTCTAACCTAGCAACTGGTGCAAATGTTTCATCATAGTCAATTCCTTCCTGTTGAGAATATCCTTTTGCAACCAGCCTTGCCTTGTTCCTTGTAATTATGCCATCACTATCAGTTTTATTTCTGAATACCCATTTTGTACCAATAACAGATCTATTCTTAGGTCTTGGCACTAAGGTCCAGACTTTGTTTCTTTCAAATTCATTCAACTCTTCCTGCATTGCTTGCACCCAATCAGCATCTTGAAGAGCTTCTTCCACTTTCTTTGGCTCAGACTGAGAGAGAAAAGAATTGTAAAGACATTCATTAGAAGTACCTGTTCTAGTTCTGACACCTGCATCAGGATTTCCAATTATCAAATCAGGTGTATGTGATTTTGTCCACTTCCTTGCAGATGGAAGGTTTTCTCTAGAACTGGATGCTCCCCCATGATTCATGTTGTCTTCGTTTTCATTTTCTGATGCTCCCCCTGAAACTATGCTCTCTGAGTTGGATCCTTCAGCATTTAGATTTTCAGCACTGTCAGTACTTGGCTTATCAGAACTTGACGAATCAGAACTTGAAGAGCCAGTTGTTTGTTCTGATGCTTCTTGAGATGTGATAATATCTTGAGTATGCTCCCCCTGCATTGGTGCATCTTCCTTTGACGTAGTCACCACAGTTTCAATAACATCAGAGTTTAATCCATCAGAGTTTACAGTATCAGGACTTAGACTGTCAGGACTTAAGGTATCAGAATATGAATCTTCATTTTCAAATCTCAGCTGATCATGATCAATGCAATCTTCAAGTCCAGTGATCTTCTTGTCATCAAAAGAGACATTGATAGATTCCATGACCACTTTTGTTCTCAAATTATAGACTCTGAAGGCTTTTATGGAAAGTGGATATCCAACAAAGATTCCCTCATCAGCTTTTAGATCAACCTTGGATAGCTGTTCAGGATGAGTCTTGAGAACAAAACACTTACATCCAAATACATGAAAGTATTTCAGATTTGGCTTCTTGTTCTTCACCATCTCATATGGTGTTTTTCCCTGCTTGTTAATGAGTGTTGCATTTTGAGTAAAACAAGCAGTCTGCACAGCTTCAGCCCAGAAATAGGTTGGAAGCTTTGCTTCTTCAAGCATTGTTCGTGCAGCTTCAATGAGAGTTCTATTCTTCCTTTCAACAACTCCATTTTGCTGTGGAGTTCCAGGAGCAGAAAATTCCTGCTTTATTCCATGATTTTTGCAGAACTCTTCCATTATCAGATTCTTGAATTCAGTGCCATTATCACTCCTTAAAATTTTCACAGAATCTTTGATCAATTTATCCAGATGTTTGACATGATCAATCAGGATAGATGCAGTTTCACTTTTTGTGTGCAAGAAATACACCCATGTGTATCTGGTGAACTCATCTACTATGACCAACGCATATTTCTTCTTTGCAATAGACATGACATTCACTGGACCAAATAGATCAACATGAAGTAGATAATAAGGCTCAAGAATTGATGATTCAGTCTTGCTCTTGAATGAAGATTTTCTTTGTTTGGCCTTCTGACATGAGTCACAAAGACCATCAGGAGCAAACACTGATTTTGGCAGTCCTCTCACAAGATCTTTCTTGATCAGTTCATTTATCTTGTTGAAGTTTAAATGAGAGAGTTTCTTATGCCAATTCCAGCTTTCTTCAATTGAGGCTCTACTCATCAAACAGATTGCAGAACCATCAGAACTTGTTGAAAGCTTAGCTTCATAAATGTTACCACGCCTGAATCCCTTCAGAACAACTTTTCCTTTAGATTTACTAACTATTTCACAATGTTCTGCAAAGAAATCAACATGATAACCTCTGTCACAGATTTGACTTATACTCAGTAAGTTGTGTTTAAGTCCTGAGACCAGAGCTACATCTTTAATGATGACATTCCCAAGATTGATATTGCCATATCCCAAGGTTTTTCCAATGTTGCCATCTCCATAAGAAACACTTGGGCCAGCTTTCTCCACAAAGTCTGATAGCAGGGCCTTATTTCCAGTCATATGTCCTGAACATCCACTGTCCAGAACTAAAATATTTTTCCTGTTGCCCTGCAATCAAAAAGACCACTAATTATTAGTTTTAAGGACCCAGACTTGCTTGGATCCTTTGGCCTTTTTAGGTTTGTTAACATTTGCAGCGGATTTAGCATCAGATTTTATGTTAACAGTTTTCTTATCAGAACTTATACTACCAGACTTTGAATCAGAACTTACACTAGAAGGAACAACAGAAACTTTCTTTAAAGAAGGTTTTATTTGATAATAATCATAGTACAAACTATGATATTCCTTACAAGTATAAATGGAATGCCATAAACTACCACAATGAAAACAAGGATTTTGTGGTTTGTATCTAACAGACTGACTCTTAACTCCTGATTTTGACGATAAGGAGTGAATATTCTTATTCTTCCTGCAAAAAGAAGCCAGATGGTTAGAACTTCCACAGTTATGACATGCTTTCCTAGGAGCATCAGGAACAGATTTATAGTTATTGCTTTTATTCACACCTTCCTTTCCATTCCTGTTTTTCCTAGGTGATTTTACCTTGTTTGCATTCTTAACATCTTTCAGCTTATGCTTAAGCTGCTTCTTTGTCATTAAGCCTATGTTAACTTCAGCTGTCTTTTCATGTTTTAGTTTGTCAGAAGCTAATTCCTTTTTAACTTCTGATTTTTCATTTTCAGATTTTTCAGTTACAAACTTAACAGGTTTTAACTTCGGCTTTTGCTTATCAACAGGCTTAATTTCTACAGTTCCTTTTTCATTTTTATTTTCTCCATAACCTAAGCCCTCTTTCCAGTTTCCACTGCTCAGCAAATTTTGAGTTGTTTTGCCAGAGTTAGTCCAAGTCCTAATAATCTCTCTCTCCTTTTCTAACTCAGTTTTTAGAGATTCATTCATTTTTAGCACTTCATCCCTAACATAAAAAGCATCATCTCTATCCTTCTGAGTTTGATGGAACATGACTAACTCTTTTTCTAAGAAATCATTTCTTTTCCTAAAAGCAAGATTTTCAGAAGTTAATCTTTCACATGTTAAAGTTTGATCTCTATAACTAACAAACATGGTTTTAAGATATCTTCTCAACTCATTAATATCATCAGTATGAAAAGCATAAGTAGTCTGAGGTACCTTTGTTTCAGCAGCTTCAGAACTGCTCTCAGAACTTGATTTATCAGCATTTGTCATCAATGCATAGTTCTCCTCACTTTTAGAGTCTGAGGTGTCTGTCCAGCTTTTCTGCTTTGTGACAAGAGCTTTGCCTTTGTCACTCTTGGTCTTCTTGCAATCAGGAGATATGTGGCCTTTCTCACCACAATTATAACATTTAACATTGGTGTAATCTCCTCTGTCAGACTTTCCTCCTCTTCCTTCAGATCTTCTGAAATTCTTCTTATCATAACTTATGCCTTTCCTGGAAAACTTCTTTCCCTTCCTGAACTTCCTGTATGCAATCTTTGTGATTCCTTTCACCATAAGAGCACACAGCTTCATCATCTCCTCATCAGCATCAGTCTCAGGCAAGCTTTCAGAATCTGAGTCATCATCACTCTCAGAACTTGATGACTCAGTATCAGACTTTATGAAAAGAGCTTTACCCTTGTCTTTCTTTGAGGAAGGTGCTTTGGGGGATTCCTCTTCAGCCTTGAGAGCAACTGTCCTTGACTTTCCTCCTTTCCTCTTGCTTCTTTGTTCCATCTCAAGTTCATGAGTCTTGAGCATTCCATAGATTTCATCAAGAGTTGTTTCATCAAGATTGTAGTTGTCTCTTATTGTTGTTGCCTTCAAATCCCAGCATTCAGGAAGAGCTAACAGGAATTTTAGGTTGGTATCTTCAAGATCATATTCTTTATCTGTTAGAAAATTAGGATTTTAGAGCTTAATTTAATTATGTTCTTGACGTTAATCCTAAAATCTAATGATTGGAAATTGTTCAATGATATTTGAACTTAAATTTTCATGTATGGTTTTAAGAATTTTCTTAATGAAATCCATATGAAATGAGAGTTGAAAGTAGCTTGGAAAAGCTTGGAAAATTTGAGAATGTTTGTCCCACATTGAAATAAATAAAGGGGGTTGTGTGCTTTATATGGTATTACCCACATGAGTAGTATACAACTACTAAGGTGTGTGATGGTCCATTGTGTTGTTGTGTGCTTCACGCGCACACACACACACACACACGCGCGCGCGCCCCGCCACGCACCGCACCGGACCGGGTCGGGTCGAAGGGCGATTTGGGCGAATGTCTCGGCGTCTCGCGTACGCGAGGCGACCTGGGCGAGGATTTTATTTATTTGAGAATTATTTTAATTCGAATTTATTTATCGGTGATTGGATTATTGGGCTGGGTTCTGAAATAGGCTAAGTAGTCTAAATATATTGAACCTGCAAATAATCTGATCTGTAACAAGTTCTGATATTAGAATCAGAACTTAAGAACTGATGAATAAAATCAGAACTTAACAAGTTCTGATATCAGAATCAGAACTTAAGTACTGATGAGTCGAATCAGAACTTAAGTACTGATGAGTTAAATCAGAAC
Organism: Apium graveolens; assembly: GCF_009905375.1. Classification (NCBI taxonomy): domain Eukaryota; kingdom Viridiplantae; phylum Streptophyta; class Magnoliopsida; order Apiales; family Apiaceae; genus Apium; species Apium graveolens. Next base: position 43,454,008 of record NC_133653.1, read on the forward strand.
TTAACTTAAGTTCTGATAATAATGTGGGTGTTAATGTGAAAAGCTGTTACAAATAATTTAAATTCAAAAGCTGATCAGTTTTGATTTTTTTTTCATTAATGAATTCAAAATCTGATCAGTTTTTATTTTTTATTAATGAAGCAGTTTAATTCAGACATTAAGTGTGTTGACAGTTTCATTTTTCCTCTCCTATAAATAGAGGCTAAACTGAATGAATAAAATAATACAACACACTACATTCTCATCTCTTCTCTTCAACCTCTCTGCATTTCTCTCCCACAAGAACTGAAGTGCTGATATTTTCCGGCGACTGAGGTGCTGGTCGAAGTGGAGGTTTTGTTGCTGCTGTTAACATAAACTCCGAGCTGTTTTATCCTGGTGGAGATATTGCGCACATCCCAAACGCAGCAGGTAGGGGGCAATAATCTCTTCAAGAGCAGCCAGGACTTCAAGCAAGGCCTGATGACTCAGCTGTAATCATTTTCTTGGCGTTTTGTATCTGTAAACCTTTATTTCAGTCACTGTTGAAAGCTATGGTTTCGGGTACATCTTTCTTTCTCTCTACGTTATTTCAGTTACTGATTTTGTTTACCTGAATGTTTTGTTTTGTTAACTGTGGTCTTGGCCTAAACTTGTTAAATTCTTTATACACTTGCCTCTATGTTGCTATACTTGTTAGTGAGATTCTCAACATTCTTGAAGAGATTATTAGTTATTTAGAATTTAGCATAATGGTTAACGAAAGTGAGGTTATCGTTGGTGGTGGTAGCAGTTCGGGTGTAACTGCTGGGGCCATTGATTGGACCACCTATAGTTTCCCACAGGCTGTTGAACTAACCGGTTTACCGGAGAAATTCAACGGTGGCATTGGCTTTTCTCGCTGGCAGAAAAGGATGAAGCTGTGGTTGACTATAAAGGGTCTGTGGCCGGTTGTGGAATATGAGAAACCAGTAGTGGATCAAGAGAAGGCTGACACAGTTAAGGCTTTTGCGAAGTGGGCTGAGAAGGATGGAGTGGCTAGAGCGGCCATTCTTGCGGCACTAACAAACACTTTGTTTGATGTCTATTCTTCTGATGCCTACTCTGCAAAACTCTTATGGGAGAAGCTGGACCAGACACATAATACTGACTCACAAGGTCTAGAAAAGTATTCTGTGGCAAGGTTCCTCGAGTTCAAGCTGGTGGACAATAAGTCCATGACTGAGCAGGTGCATGAGTTCTAGATGATAGTGCATGCTTTGAAGGAGTCTGGAATGAATCTCCCGGAGAAGTTCAAGGTGATGAGTGTGATTGAAAAACTCCCGAAGTCTTGGGAAGAGTTCTCTCTCTCCCTGAAAAGACAGAAAGGAGAGATCACCTGGACCAACCTTATGCTGGACATCTCGGTACAAGAACAACACAAGTCCAAACAGGGACATGTGATGCCAACTGAACACGGTACCTCGAAGGTAAACATAGCAACTGTAGGACAAAAGAGGAAGGCTTTTGCTAAGAAAGCTAATAGTAATAAACCTAAGAGTGACAAGGACAAGGCCAAGAAACCCAAGGCAAACAAACCATGCTGGTCTTGTGGGCAGGTTGGGCACTGGAGTAAGGACTGCCCTACGAAGAAAGCGAAGAAAACCGAGGTAGCACAAGCAAATGTTGTGCTTGGAACCGCAAGTGGGCCTGTAGTGAACATGGTTGTTGGTGAGGCTACGGCTTCTGAAACCAACGTTGACCGGTATGTATCCTACAACCCTGTGATATTTTCTACCTATCTGTCAAATGAATGGTTGATAGATACTGGAGCTAATGTACATATTTGTGCTGATATTAGTTTATTTGTATCTTATCAACAGAGTCATAGCCTGACTGTGAAGATGGGGAATGCTAGTGCTGCTCAAGTACATGGAGTTGGAAACGTGGATCTGAAGTTCCCTTCAGGACGTATTCTATCTCTGACGAGAGTGCGTCATGTTCCCGACATGCGTAGAAATATAATAAGTGGAAGTTGTTTAGTTTCTAGTGGTTTTGAAATTTCGTTCAAGTGTAATAAAGTAGTTCTTATTCACACTGGTACATTCTTTGGCAAGGGTTACTTGTCAAATGGTTTATTTGTTATTAATGCGGATCCCGTTTTGGGAAGTTTGAATAATAATGTTATTCCTACTGTTAATTGTATTGAATCCTCAAATATATGGCATGCTAGACTAGGTCATTTAAACTTTGGTGCTCTTAAGAACATGATGAACTTAGAGTTGATTCCAAAATATACCATAGAAAAGAATTCTAAATGTCAAGTATGTGTGTCTGCTAAACAGATAAGGAAACCTTTTCATAACGTTGTTAGGGATTCAGACTTGTTAGATTTAGTACACACTGATATTTGTGAATTTGGTGGTGTGTTGACCAAGGACCAGTTTAGATACTTCATTACTTTTATAGATGATAGTAGTAGATATTGTTATGTTTATTTACTTAGACATAAGGATGAAGCACTTAGTAAATTCATTATATATAAAACTGAAGTAGAAAAACAAACTAGTAAGTTACTTAAAAGATTGAGATCTGATAGAGGTGGTGAGTATACGAGTAATGCTTTTAATGAATTTTGTGCAAACAATGGTATAGTTCATGAAGTTACTCCACCATACACACCTGAGTCTAATGGGGTTGCTGAGCGAAAGAACAGAACATTTAAAGATATGATTAATAGTATGCTTATTAACTCTGGGTTGCCTAAATACATGTGGGGAGAGGCTCTAAATACGGCTTGCCATATTTTGAATAGAGTCCCTCTGAAACACATGGATAAAACACCCTTGGAGTTATGGAAAGGCAGGATGACTAGTCTTAAGTATCTTCGTGTGTGGGGGTGCCTTGCTAAGGTGCTTGTTCCTGAACACAAGAGAAAGAAACTAGGTCCAAAGACTGTTGACTGTATCTTTCTGGGCTATCTTGAAACCACTACAGCTATGAGATTTTTAGTGTTAAAATCTGACATAGATGGTATAGTGGCAAACACGATAGTTGAATTTCGAGATGCGACATTCTTTGAGGATGTCTACCCTATGAAGACTGGAATACCTGAAACGACTTCTGAGGAAGATCCTACTCACACATCAAGTTCTATTCCTGATCATGTGGAAAAGATGACAAATGTGGGGGCGGAACTTAGTAGTAGCTCTATTCCTAAGGAATTAGAGGAACCAAGGAGAAGTAAGCGTGCAAAAATAGTCAAGGATTTTGGAGGTGATTTCATCACTTACAATATCGAGGACGAACCTTTAACTTTCCGGCAAGCTATGGATTCTTCTGAGTCAAGGCACTGGAAGGGCGCTGTCAAGAGTGAAATTGACTCTATTGTTTCCAATGGAACATGGGAGTTGGTTGATCTCCCTCCTGGGTGTTCTACTATTGGGTGCAAATGGGTCTTTAAAAGGAAGTTGAACCCTGACGGCTCAATAGATAAGTACAAAGCTAGACTGGTAGCTAAGGGTTTTAAGCAAAAGGAAGGAATTGATTATTTTGATACATACTCTCCGGTTGCAAGAATGGTAACAATCCGAATGCTTATAGCATTGGCTTCAGTCCATGGTCTTATCATTCATCAGATGGATGTAAAGACGGCTTTTCTTCATGGTGAACTTGAGGAAGAGATTTATATGGATCAGCCTGATGGATTTGTTGCATCAGGCAATGAAAGGAAAGTATGTAAGTTGATCAAGTCCATCTATGGCTTGAAACAAGCTCCCAGAGATTGGCATAAAAAGTTTGATGAAACTATATTGCCTTTCAGTTATAAGATTAATGAAAGTGATAAGTGTGTCTACACTAAAGTTAAAGGTAATGAGTGTGTTATCTTGTGCCTATATGTGGATGATATTTTATTGTTTGGAACCAATATTGAGATTATTAACGAGACTAAAGAATTCTTGAAAAGGCATTTTGAAATGAAGGATATGGGTGAGGCAAGTGTGATTCTTGGAATCAAATTGATTCAGTCCACTGAAGGAATAACCTTGACTCAATCTCATTATATAGAGAAATCTATACTTGAGAAACATGGTTATTCACAGTGTAGAATCGCTAGTATACCTTATGATTTGAAAGTTGCCCTTGTCAAGAATACTTCAGGAGTGCCTGTGTCTCAGTTAAGGTATTCTCAGATTATTGGGAGCTTGCAGTATCTTGCTAACTGTACTAGACCAGATATTTCATATTCTGTGTCTAAATTGGCGAGATATACAAGCTGTCCAAACAGAACTCATTGGGATGCTCTTGATAGATTACTTAGATATCTAAAAGGCACATTGTACCTTAGTTTACACTACAGGAGATTTCCTGGTGTGCTTGAAGGGTACAGTGATGCAAGTTGGATAGCTAAGAAGTCTAGTTCCAATGGAGTGACTGGATACGTGTTCACCTTGGCTGGTGGAGCAATATCCTGGAAGTCAAGCAGACAGACTATTGTTACTCGGTCTACTTTTGAGGCTGAGTTGTGTGCACTTGATGCCACAGGGATGGAGGCTGAATGGTTACACGGACTTATGTCTGCAATACCTGTAGTAAGCAGACCGCTCCCTGCTATTGCTATTCACTGTGATAGTCGAACAACTATCGACAAGATTAGCAGTAAAAAGCATAATGCTAAAACTAAGAGACACATCCAAGTTAGACTCAAGTCTATAAGGGGTTTAGTGACTGATAGGATCATAGCTATAGAGTTCATAGGAACTCAGAATAATATAGCTGATCCTCTTACTAAAGGACTGGAACCTGCAGTGGTCCTTAAGTCAAGGTTGGGGATGGGATTGTCAACCCATCATAATTCATCAATAGTGGGAACCCAATACACATGAGAGGAGATCCCTCGAAGTGTATTCAATGGGTAATAACAAGCTGTAAGGATGAGTTGGTAGTACCTTTGCTACATAGATGATACTATAGTATCTGAGTCTATCCCCTGTAAACCTAGAAGGTACTGACACTGCCAGAAAAGCAAGAGTGTTAAAACTCTGAATGGGATCAAGTCATTTGACGAGATAGAGGCAGTATATCTCTGGAGATGCCCAGCTAAGCGAATGTAATTGTGTGGTCGCAATTAGAGGATAGGGTTAAACCTTGAAGCATTCGACGAACAGGATCGAGACATGACCATTAATGTCTCAAAGCCGTAGATTGGCACCATAACCTTTGACTTGTCGTCGTCTATGGAATATGGTTATACTAAACGGATTAAGATTCAAGGTGAAACATTCCATCTGAGTCTGATAGCCATTGAAGTAGAGGAATTAGGAGGGTTCAAACCCGGAAGGGTACCGACTCTGAAAAATAAGTCATGATGGGAAATTGATCACATTTCTGTATGGATTTGTGGGGGATTGTTAGAAAATTAGGATTTTAGAGCTTAATTTAATTATGTTCTTGATGTTAATCCTAAAATCTAATGATTGGAAATTTTTCAATGATATTTGAACTTAAATTTTCATGTATGGTTTTAAGAATTTTCTTAATGAAATCCATATGAAATGAGAGTTGAAAGTAGCTTGGAAAAGCTTGGAAAATTTGAGAATGTTTGTCCCACATTGAAATAAATAAAGGGGGTTGTGTGCTTTATATGGTATTACCCACATGAGTAGTATACAACTACTAAGGTGTGTGATGGTCCATTGTGTTGTTGTGTGCTTCACGCGCACACACACACACACGCGCGCGCCCGCCCCGCCACGCACCGCACCGGACCGGGTCGGGTCGAAGGGCGATTTGGGCGAATGTCTCGGCGTCTCGCGTACGCGAGGCGACCTGGGCGAGGATTTTATTTATTTGAGAATTATTTTAATTCGAATTTATTTATCGGTGATTGGATTATTGGGCTGGGTTCTGAAATAGGCTAAGTAGTCTAAATATATTGAACCTGCAAATAATCTGATCTGTAACAAGTTCTGATATTAGAATCAGAACTTAAGAACTGATGAATAAAATCAGAACTTAACAAGTTCTGATATCAGAATCAGAACTTAAGTACTGATGAGTTAAATCAGAACTTAACTTAAGTTCTGATAATAATGTGGGTGTTAATGTGAAAAGCTGTTACAAATAATTTAAATTCAAAAGCTGATCAGTTTTGATTTTTTTTTTCATTAATGAATTCAAAATCTGATCAGTTTTTATTTTTTATTAATGAAGCAGTTTAATTCAGACATTAAGTATGTTGACAGTTTCATTTTTCCTCTCCTATAAATAGAGGCTAAACTGAATGAATAAAATAATACAACACACTACATTCTCATCTCTTCTCTTCAACCTCTCTGCATTTCTCTCCCACAAGAACTGAAGTGCTGATATTTTCCGGCGACTGAGGTGCTGGTCGAAGTGGAGGTTTTGTTGCTGCTGTTAACATAAACTCCGAGCTATTTTATCCTGGTGGAGATATTGCGCACATCCCAAACGCAGCAGGTAGGGGGCAATAATCTCTTCAAGAGCAGCCAGGACTTCAAGGAAGGCCTGGTGACTCAGCTGTAATCATTTTCTTGGCGTTTTGTATCTGTAAACCTTTATTTCAGTCACTGTTGAAAGCTATGGTTTCGGGTACATCTTTCTTTCTCTCTACGTTATTTCAGTTACTGATTTTGTTTACCTGCATGTTTTGTTTTGTTAACTGTGGTCTTGGCCTAAACTTGTTAAATTCTTTATACACTTGCCTCTATGTTGCTATACTTGTTAGTGAGATTCTCAACATTATCAACCAATGACAAATCATTCAAAAGTTTGACAAATCTATTATATAAATCATTCAATGACTCATTAGATTTTGAGTCAAAATGTTCATACTCTTGAGTGAGTATTGTCTTCCTGTTCTTCTTAACTGTTTCAGTTCCTTGACACCTTGTCTCCAGAGCATCCCATATCTCCTTGGCAATCTTGCAGTTGATTACCCTGTTTGACATTACATTATCAATGGCACTATGCAGTAAGTGTCGTACCTTGGCATCCTTAGCAATAGATGCTATATCTTCAGCAGTGTAATCACTCTTTTCCTTTGGTACAGTCATTGCTGCTTCACCTGCAACTACAACAACGAGCTTGGTAGGTTTGTGAGGCCCTTCCTTGATTCTATCAAGATATTCTGGATATGTTGCTTCCAGAAACATGGTCATCCTTACCTTCCATATGAGATATTCAGATGGTCTCAATATGGGAACTCTAATAGTCTCATATCGACTCTGAATTGATGTCTTTGATGATTCCTCAGTTTTGGTAGGCTTAGTTGGAGTTTCTGTGTCAGACATGATTGTGTTTGGATCTTTAACTGTATGTGTGTTTACAGAAGGCTCTGATACCACTTGTTAGGTCACACTTTCACTGTAGAGGGGGTGAATACAGTGTTTATTACAATCAAATCAAACTTCAAGAACTTATGTAACAGAAAACACACTTTATTGAAACAATAAACTCTGTTACAATCTAGAACCGTTATCTCTCAGTGATGAACAAAATATCACGAGAGCTGCTAGGGTTACAGTAAATAATATTCTCGATAATGATAACACTTATAGTGTAAACCCTATGTCTGTGTTTATATATTACACAGTTACAAGATAATCGCTAATTGATATGGAATATAATTCTGCTTCCTAATATATATCAATCAGATATCTTTTCTTCCAAGTATTCCATTCTTTATGGAATTCCTTCTTCATGCATATCTCTTCTTATGTTTATCTTGATCTTCTTAACTTTAATCAGCTGCTGTCCTTATCTGATCATCCTTCAGCACTTAAGTTCTGATATCTATCTCCTGATGCTTATCTCCTGATAACATAAGTACTGATATCCCTTAAGTCCTGACGTCCAGTATAAGTACTGATCAGTTAAGTACTGATTTGTCCTGTTCAAATAAGATCTGAAATCTAAACATAAAACATATTAGCCATGACATTATCAAATATATCTAACACCGTCCAAACATATTCTGATTTAAAGTAAGACTGTTTTTAGATTTTATCCACAAATAAGTCAAGTAAAGAATCAAAATTTAATATCAGAACTTAGACTTATATCAGAACTTAACAGCTATCAGAACATGATTTCTTAACTCGAAAAATGAATGCCTATCTTTGTAATTTTTCACACAAACTCTGATATAGATTCTTCAGAACTTAATCATCAGAACGTTCAACAGAACTTGTCCTCGGAATTTATGCAATGTGACACATAAACTTTTCATCCAAAATAACATAGATCACCACAGTAATTTTCGTTATTCATATGGAGTGTTTAGTGTGTCCATTAAGCTAAATATCAGACAAAGAGTAAAGTCTGATTCACTTCAGTACATCTTAGAAATAAGGCATAACTAAAACTTTACTAAAAACCTGTCAGGATTCTGAAGCCTACTATTGAATGAGTTCATGCTTGAGTCCACCTCAACTATTTTGTGCTAATTTTGTGCATCTTTTTAAATTCCATTGTACAGTGGCTTCTCAGTGTAAGTGAGTCACGACTGCTTATCAGAATTTATGCTATTATCAAAGTATTTCTCCAGTAATCATAGAGTGTGAAAAATGACCAAGAAAATATTTTACTTTTCTGATGCATATTTACTTAATACCAGCAATGCACTTGGGTCGTCCCTTCCACATTTTTACTCTAGACCTCGAAGGAGTACCTGATTTTTATTCCTTGATACTTTTTCTTTTTCTTTTGATAAGTGAGGTTTATCAGCACTTAGTACATTCAACAGATTTACTAGCATCAGAACTTAACAGATGAGAAGCATTATTCTAGTTTATGACTTAGTAATAAGATAGACAAAGTAAACTCAACTAAGCTCAATATCAGAATTTGCTTGTGTCAATAGATTTCCATAACAATAATTACTTCTAACATGGGATTTCTAGTTTATTGAAGACTACTAGGTCAACATCTAGCACATGTATCCTCATAGGATTGAATAGTTACACAAACAGACATATCACTATCAGAGTGTAGAAAGTCACATCAGACAACATTCAGTACTTAAGCAATTTTCAATTAAGCACAGAATACACAAAGAGAGTAATTTCTGTAAATACTGATCATAAAGTCTGATGCATCAGAACAAAACTAAGCAGATTTAGAGAAAGAACCTGAAACCATTCCAAGTTCATTTACCAATCTTGTAAAAGTAGCTTCACACAGCGGTTTTGTGAAGATATCTGCTAGTTGTTGATATGTTGGAATAAAGTGCAATTCCACTGTACCTTCATCCACATGTTCCCTTATGAAATGGTACATGATGCTGATGTGCTTTGTCATTGAGTGTTGAACTGGATTACCTGTCATAGCAATAGCACTTTCATTATCACAGTAAATAGGGATTTTAAAATATGTTAACCCATAATACAGTAACTGATTCTTCATCCAAAGAATCTGTGCACAACAGCTTCTTGCAGCAATGTACTCTGCTTCTGCAATTGATGTGGAAATTGACTTTTGTTTCTTACTAAACCAAGAAACCAATCTGCCTCCAAGAAATTGGCAGCTTCCACTTGTGCTTTTCCTGTCAATTTTGCAACCTGCAAAATCTGCATCTGAGTAACCTATTAGTTTAAAATCTGATTCTCTGGGATACCACAATCCCAGATCAGCTGTTCCTTTAAGATACTTGAATATTCTTTTCACAGCTATTAAGTGAGGTTCTCTTAGATCTGCTTGAAATCTTGCACAAAGACAGGTAGCATACATGATATCAGGTCTACTAGCAGTTAGATAGAGTAGAGAGCCAATCATACCTCTGTGATCAGTAATATCTACTGATTTACCAGTATCCTTGTCCAGTTTTGTTGCAGTGGCCATGGAAGTGGATGCACTTGAATAATCTTGCATTCCAAATTTCTTCAGCAAGTTTCTGGTATACTTAGTTTGACAAATAAAAGTGCCTTCTTTATTCTGCTTGACTTGAAGGCCCAAAAAATAGCTAAGTTCCCCCATCATACTCATCTGATACCTTGACTGCATCAGTTTGGCAAACTTCGTGCAAAGTCTGTCATTTGTAGAACCAAAAATGATATCATCAACATATATCTGGACCAGAAGTAAGTCATTTCCATGGTTGAGGTAGAACAGTGTTTTGTCTATAGTTCCTCTGTTAAATCCACTTTCCAGAAGAAACTGAGCTAGAGTCTCATACCATGCTCTTGGAGCTTGCTTAAGTCCATAAAGTGCTTTATCAAGCCTGTAGACATAATCTGGATATTTGGAATCTACAAAGCCTGGAGGTTGTTCAACATATACTTCTTCCTCCAATTCTCCATTGAGAAAAGCACTTTTTACATCCATTTGAAAGACAGTAAACTTTTTATGAGCAGCATAAGCCAAAAATATCCTTATGGCTTCCAATCTAGCAACTGGTGCAAATATTTCATCATAATCAATTCCCTCATGTTGAGAATATCCTTTTGCAAACAACCTTGCCTTATTCCTTATAATTATGCCATCACTATCAGTTTTGTTTCTGAATACCCATTTTGTACCAACAACAGATCTGTTCCTTGGTCTTGGCACTAGGGTCCAGACTTTGTTTCTTTCAAATTCATTTAACTCTTCCTGCATTGCTTGCACCCAATCGGCATCTTGAAGAGCTTCTTCCACTTTCTTTGGCTCAGTCTGAGAAAGAAAAGAATTATAAAGACATTCACTTGAAGTAGATGTTTTAGTTCTGACACCTGCATCAGGATTTCCAATTATCAAATCAGGTGTATATGATTTAGTCCACTTCCTTGCAGATGGAAGGTTTTCTCTAGAACTGGATGCTCCCCCATGATCCATGATGTCCTCATTAACATTTTCTGATGCTCCCCCTGAAACTATGCTCTCTGAGTTGGATTCTTCAGAATATAGATTTTCAAAACTATCAGAACTTGGCTTATCAGAACTTGACGAATCAGAACTTGAAGAGCCAGATGTATGTTCTGATGCTTTTTGAGATGTGGTTAGATCTTGAGTATACTCCCCCTGAATTGGTGCATCTTCCTTTGGCGTAGTCACCACAGTTTCAATAACATCAGAGTTTAATCCATCAGAGTTTGCAGTATCAGAACTTAGATTGTCAGGATTATCAGTATCAGAATTTAAGTCTTCATTTTCAAATCTCAGCTGATCATGATCAATAAAATCTTCAAGTCCAGTAATCTTCTTATCATCAAAAGAGACATTGATAGATTCCATGACCACTCTTGTTCTCAAGTTATAGACTCTGAAGGCTTTTGTGGAAAGTGGATATCCAACATGATGGAATTTACGGATGAGCGAAAGCGTGAAATAACAATTTATTCCGTAAAAACCATATACCGCACATATAGAAAAACGTATAAAAGGAAAAATTGAGGAATCGAAACCATACCTCGTGAATCGAAGCTTTATAAAATTGGAGTGCTAGCAGTTGCTCCTCAGTGTGTGAAGCACTCTACCGGTATCCACCAAGAATGATCCTCTTCGATGAACCTTTTATAAAACCGAGCTTTTATAAAATGGAGTTTTTGGGAGAGAGAGAGAGAGAGAGAGAGAGAGAGAGAGAGGAAGAAGATGGAGGCTAGGGTTTTCACAAAACCAAAATTATGTGAATAGAATGAGCCATCTCATTCTATTTATAGGGCTCTCATAGGGTTTTATAATATATCTTTATATATATTAACCCCCACATTTTATCTTCATAAAATGCTTTAATAATAATTAAAAATATTTTAATCATTATTTCTTTTTCTTAACTATTTAGAAAATAATTCTCTCTCTCATTATTTCATCAAAGAAAATATTCTTTTATGGTGTGATCTTGTAGGTTCAATATTATGCCGGTAGTAGAAATAAATAATAATAAACTTTTATTAATTATTTACATGAATACTAAAATTCACTAAATATAATTAACTGATTAATTATATTTATTCTACATCGTGAGTGATGCTTCTCAACATATCGCGACTATCCGGATAATATGAATTCACTGCTTAGAATATCAAGAACCTGTCAGTGACTAGTTACCGTACAATGAATTCCTTCTACTCTTATAATATCTCGATTAAATACAAGGCATGGATCTCGTGTCAGGCCTATCAAATTTAATCATATGATTTCTTATTCATAATGCAAAGTTCATATTAATGCAAATTAGAAACTCCTTTCTAATTTCATACACTCTGGCCAGAGATTCCAGAACTCGCATACTAAGAATAACATAGGATATTCTCTTCCTATACTGGAAGGGATAGATCCTCTATTGACGTTAACTATCTCTATACACAAATCCCTATGCCTAGAATAGACCTAATGGATGTCCTTGAGAGTAAGGACTAAACCAAAGCACAGTTCATTATATATAAGATACCTTTAACGATCTCAAGTCTAAGGACACTTGTACAACTATCACTCAGTGAATAACTATTGACACGTGAGTAATCTCCATTAGTTGTTCAACTTATCGAGTCATGTTCAGTGAACTTATTCCCTAATAAGCACCTACATACCAGCTATAGTGTCACCACACAAATGCTTATGAGAACAGACATCCTCCTAAAGGGAGCAAGCATAGTATGTACCAATCTTTGCGGATCCACTAACATCCGATTAGTTATCCTATGATCAGGAACTGTTTTAAGTCCAGAGTTGTCGTCTTCTAGATCTCACTATTATAATCTCATTATAATTCTAGAAGCTTTACTCTAAACTATGGAACATCTTATTTAATATACTTTAAATAGATAAAGCCCATAAAATATAACAAGTCTTTTATTAATTCAAATGAAATCAAATAGGAATACAAGAAAGTTCTTCCCAACTCATCATACATGATTGGATTTAGGACAAACACTTTCACAACAAAGATCCCTTCATCAGCTTTTAGATCAAACTTGGATAGCTGTTCAGGATGAGTCTTAAGAACAAAACACTTGCATCTAAATACATGAAAATACTTCAGATTCGGCTTCTTTTTCTTCACCATCTCATATGGTGTCTTTTCTTGCTTGTTGATGAGTGTTGCATTCTGAGTAAAATAAGCAGTCTGCACAGCATCAGCCCATAAATAGGTTGGAAGCTTTGCTTCATCAAGCATTGTACGTGCAGCTTCAATGAGAGTTCTATTCTTCCTTTCAACAACTCCATTTTGTTGTGGAGTTCCAGGAGCAGAAAATTCCTGCTTGATTCCATAGTTTTTGCAGAACTCTTCCATTATCAAATTCTTGAACTCAGTACCATTATCACTCCTTATTATTTTCACAGAATCTTTGACCAATTTATCCAGTTGCCTGACATGATCAATCAAGATAGATGATGTTTCACTTTTTGTGTGCAAGAAATACACCCATGTGTATTTGGTGAACTCATCTACTATGACCATAGCATATTTCTTCTTTGCAATAGACATGACATTTACTGGACCAAATAGATCAACATGTAGTAGGTGATAAGGCTCAAGAATTGATAATTCAGTCTTGCTCTTGAATGAAGATTTTCTTTGTTTGGCCTTCCGACAAGAATCACAAAGGCCATCAGGAGCAAATACTGACTTTGGCAGTCCTCTCACAAGATCTTTCTTGACCAACTCATTTATATTATTGAAGTTTAAATGAGAGAGTTTCTTGTGCCAATTCCAGCTTTCTTCAATTGATGCTCTACTCATCAGACAGATTGCAGAACCATCAGTACTTGTTGAAAGCTTGGCTTCATAGATGTTACCACGTCTGTATCCTTTCAGAACAACTTTGCCTGTAGATTTGCTTACAACTTCACAGTGTTCTTCAAAGAAATCCACATGATAACCTCTGTCACAGATTTGACTAACACTCAGCAGATTGTGTTTAAGTCCTGAGACCAGAGCTACTTCTTTAATGATGACATTCCCAAGATTGATATTGCCATATCCCAATGTTTTTCCAATGTTGCCATCTCCATAAGAAACACTTGGGCCAGCTTTCTCCACAAAGTCTGATAGCATGGCTTTATTTCCAGTCATATGTCTTGAACATCCACTGTCCAGAACTAGGATGTTTTTCCTGTTGCCCTGCAATCACAAAGACCACTAATGATTAGTTTTAAGGACCCAGACATGCTTGGATCCTTTGGCCTTATTAAGTCTGTTAACCTTTGCAGCGGATTTAGCATCAGAGTTTATGTTAACATTTTTCTTATCATAATTTACACTATCAGACTTTGAATCAGAACTTACACTAGAAGGAACAATGGAAACTTTCTTTAAAGAAGGTTTTATTTGATAATAATCATAGTACAAACTATGATATTCCTTACAAGTATAAATGGAATGCCATAAACTACCACAATGAAAACAAGGATTTTGTGGCTTATATCTAACAGACTGACTCTTAACTCCTGACTTTGAAGGTAAAGAGTTTATGTTCTTATTCTTCCTGCAAAAAGAAGCCATATGGTTAGAACTTCCACAGTTATGACACGTTTTCCTAGGAGCTTCGGGAACATGCTTATAATCATTGCTTTTATTCACACCTTCCTTTTCATTCCTATTTTCCGAGGTGATTTTACCTTGTTTGCATTCTTAACATCTTTCCGCTTATGCTTAAGCTATTTCTTTGTCATTAAGCCTATGTTTACTTCAGTTGTCTTTTCTTGTTTTAGTTTGTCAGAAGTTACTTCCTTTTTAACTTCTGATTTCTCATTTTTAGACTTTACAACTAAAAACTTAACAGGTTTTATCTTTGGCTTTTGTTTAACAACTACATGCTTAATATCTACAGTTCCTTTATCATTCTTATCCTCTCCATAACCTAAGCCCTCTTTCCAGTTTTTACTACTTAACAGATTCTGAGTTGTTCTGCCAGAGTTAGTCCAAGTCCTGATAACATCTTTTTTCTTTTCTAACTTAGCTTTTAGAGATTCATTCATTTTTAACACTTCATCCCTAACATAAAATGCATCATCTCTATCTTTCTGAGTTTGATGGAACATAACTAACTCATTTTCTAAGAAATCATTTATTTTCTTAAAAGCCAGGTTTTCAGAAGTTAATCTTTCACATGTTAAAGTTTGATCTCTATAACTTATAAACATGGTTTTAAGATATTTTCTCAACTCATTAATATCATCAGTATGAAAAGCATAAGTAGTTTGAGGTACCTTTGATTCAGCAGCTTCAGAACTGCTTTCAGCACTTGCTTTATCAGCATTTGCCATCAAGGCATAATTCTCCTCACTTTCAGAATCTGAGGTGTCTGTCTAGCTTTTCTTCTTTGTGACAAGAGCCCTGCCTTTGTCACTCTTCACTTTGTTGCAATCAGGAGATATGTGGCCTTTCTCACCACAGTTGTAGCATTTGACATTTGTATAATCTCCTCTGTCAGACTTTCCTCCTCTGCTCTCAGATTTTCTGAAATTCTTCTTATCAGAACTTGTGCCTTTCCTGGAAAACTTCTTTCTCTTCCTGAACTTCCTGTATGCAATCTTTGTGATCCCTTTCACCATAAGAGCACACAGCTTCATCATCTCTTCATCAACATCTGTCTCAGGCAGGCTTTCAGATTATGAGTCATCATCACTTTCAGAACTTGATGACTCAGTATCAGACTTTGTTAAAAGAGCTTTACCCTTGTCTTTCCTTGAGGTAGCTACTTTGGGGGATTCTTCTTCAGCCTTAAGAGCAACTGTCCTTGACTTTCCTCCTTTCCTCTTGCTTCTTTATTCCATCTCAAGTTCATGAGTCTTGAGCATCCCATAAATTTCATCAAGATTTGTTTCATCAAGATTATAGTTGTCTCTTATTGTTGTTGCCTTCAAATCCCAGCATTCAGGAAGAGCTAACAGGAATTTAAGGTTTGAATCTTCAAGATCATACTCCTTATTAACCAGTGACAAATCATTCAAGAGTTTAACAAATCTATCATATAAATCAGTCAATGACTCATTAGCCTTTGAGTCAAAGTGTTCATACTCTTGAGTGAGTATTGTCTTCCTGTTCTTTTTAATCGTATCAGTTCCCTGACATCTTATTTCCAGGGCATCCCATATCTCCTTTGCAGTCTTGCAGTTTATTACCTTATTTGACATTACATTATCAATGGCACTATGCAATAAGTGTCGTACCTTAGCATCCTTAGCAATTGATGTGATATCTTCAGCAATGTAATCATTCTTCTCCTTTGGTACAGTCTTTGCTGCTTCACCTGCAACTGCAACAGCGAGCTTGGTTGGTTTATGAGGCCCTTCCTTGATTCTATCAAGATATTCTGGATCTGTAGCTTCCAGAAACATGGTCATCATCACCTTCCATATGGCATATTCAGATGGTCTCAATATGGGAACTCTGATAGTCTCATATCGGCTTTGAATTTGTGTCTTTAGAGGTTCTTCAGTTTTGGTGGGCTTAGTTGGAGTTTCTGTTTCAGACATGATTGTGTTTGGATCTTAAACTGTTTGTGCGTTAACAGATAGGCTCTGATACCACTTGTTAGGTCACACACACTGTAGAGGGGGTGAATACAGTGTATAGTACAATCAAATCGAACTTTAATAACTCAAGTAACAGAAAACAAACTTTATTGAAACAATAAACTCTGTTACAGTATGGAACTGTTCTCTCTCAGTGATGAACAAATATCACGAGAGCTGCTAGGGTTACAAAAAATAATCTTCTCGATTGTGATAACACTTATAGTGTAAACCCTATGTCTGTGTTTATACACTACACAGTTACAAGATAATCGCTAATTGATATGGAATATAATTCTGCTTCCTAAAATATATCAATCAGATATCTTTTCTTCCAAGTATTCTATTCTTCATAGAATTCCTTCTTCATGCATATCTCGTCTTATGTTTGTCTCGATTTTCTATCCTTTAACCAGCTGATTTCCTTATCTGAACGTCCTTCAGTACTTAAGTTCTGATATCCATCTTCTGATGATTATCTCCTGATAATATAAGTACTGATATCCTTAAGTCCTGACTTCCAGTAAGTACTGATTTATCCTGTTTAAGTAAGATCTGAAAACTAAACATAAATCACATTAGCCCATGACATTATCAAATATATCTAACAAAAGGTCACTAAATCATTCCTAGAACTAATACCTTCCAATCCTAATATTACCTAAATTCTAACACTACTTTTCCTATTTGACTATTCATATCCTATGTGATCTCCCTATCTTATCTTAACCTTAATATTCTTGTTTTCAGGGACCAAACCTACAACTCTGATGCCAAACCTGTAACGCCCTCCAGCCCCGGGGTATAAGTCTGGGGGTTACTCGCTAATCACCAAAGCTGTACAATCTGATTAACATATAATAAAGAAATGATTCTAAACCCCTTTAACATTAACCAGGATCTTTTTAGGTTGAAGTATTAAAATAAGAACCACTAACTACTTTATTACAATCCAAATTCAAAATCTTACAAACTCTCTTTATTACAAACCATTGTCTAACCAGTTTTAAACTAAGTTCATCTTTTATTCAAACACACACGCTAACTATCTACACTCCACCTGTTCAGGCAACTCAAAGCGTTCTTCCTGGATTGGGATCAACACCTTGGGTATGAGAGGATCCCGAGGCTTGACCCACTTTTTTACCACTCGAGTCCTAATGGGTTTCATATTCCTTCTTAACTGAAAATAATAAGGTGAATAACAATAAAAAGGGTGAGCCAAAAATTGATGAAAAAGTCCGCAAAATATAAATAGTGTTTAAGCAGTTTAAGTGAAACGATAACCTGGGTATATCTCCAAAGATATAACCCCGCGAGAATAGAAAGAAGGCCATTACTGGCGAATACAAACGAACTAAACTGGACACAAGTTCGCATCTATATCCTGCTGATCAGCGAGGATACAGTGCAGATCTATATCCCACTATATAGATCATGTCGGGCACCCAGGCACTACGACCCATCTCAAGGATCCGGTTATATCCCGGTCCTTAGGATTAAGTAAACTTAATCCCCAGAGTATCACTATCCAGTCCATGGAATAACAACCGGAACAATCGGTATTCTTTGACAAATTCTAATCACCAGAATACATCAATATTTGTGAGTAACAATTGGAATATGAACAATGAATTCAAATGAAAAGGAGAATCAAGAATCGAAATGAAATATGAAAAAGAGAATCAAAAGAGTGCAAATATGTCACCTTCGTCTATCATCGTCTCAACCCGCCTTGCTGGATTAGCTTCTCTTAGAGAAATAGACCGGTTTAGTCATTTCGTACTTCAATTACATCTTGAATTGACTTCATATCGTTCCTATCGTCTACCCATGCGCTTATGACTGACTCGTATACTACATATTAGCAAGCAAGACTCGATCAACCACATAATACACATAAGCACATAATCATTTTTATAGTTAAAAATAATTTTTAGAATCAAAATTGACTCGCTGATCGCTCAACTGATCATTATCTGACCCGTTTCTTATTTTTCGGACTCGTCTCGGCGCGCGAATTGACTGATAATCAAACAAATAACAAAGTCAACTAGTTTCTAGAAGAAATTAGGTCTTAATATTATTTTTAATGAAATTATCTCATTTTTCTGAGTCAAAGGGCTTTCGTTTCACTCAAATCGGACTAACGGTTTAATTACTACGAATTAAACAAGGTTTAATTAATTAATAATCAATTATAAATAATTGATTATAATTAAATAATCCTTAATTATATTTTTAAATAATTATTTAATAATTATTTTATTTTAAAATAATTAATCCTTAATTATTATGATTAATTACAATTTATTATAATTATTTATAAATTATTATTACTTACTCGATTAGATCGATTATTTACAAATAACTAATCGATACAACTAACTGTTACGTTATTTACCGAATAAGTAATTATTATTCGCACTATAATCTAACTCAACGATCAACTACTCGTATAAATACGAGCTACTCACATTCCTCGTATAATTATCGAATTATAAATCATATTATTCGATTATTTTTAATTCTATTTATTATTTAATTACTTAATTATTAAATAATAATAATTAATTAATTAATTAGATAAATAAATAAATAAATATTTTCAATTTTCTAGAATGATAAAATAATTTAGAAATTATTATTTATAATAATTATCAGATTTTAAAACTGATTTTTAATTGATTTTTAAAATTACTAAAATCTGATTTTGGATTTTATAAAATATAATTAAATAATTAAAAATCCAGAAACAGAAAACAGGTTATTGAATTCGGGTTTTTAAGATCAAACCCGGGTCGTACACCGGGTCGAAACTGGATCGACCACGGGTCGCCAAAGAACAGCCGTCCGGCTGCCCAGAATCCGGCACCGGTGGTTTGTTTCCGGCGAGGCTCAATCGTAGCCAACACGTAATGATTCTGCACCGTTCTTGCTGCTAACACGTTCCCCACGACTTCGTCATCACAACCACCCGTCCTGCAACCACCGATGATAGCCCCGTTTTCTTCTCCGGCAAAAACCGTCGGAACTCCGGTGAAAACACGATCCTTCGTGTTTGTATACCGAACTTAAAGATTATTATACGAAATTGAAGTTCTCCAATTCACGAATCAATCCCAACAACTTACAATAATCAAAAACGTTCATAAAGTAATGAAAACGAAATCAAAAATTAATAAAACCCAAAAACTCGAACAACTACTTCTAGGGGCTATATGAATCAATTAAACACACAGAATCATTCCTTAACTTAAGATAAAGCTACGGAAATCATCAAAACATACAAACGATTCCTAAATTAAAAACCCCTAAATTCATCATAAACCCTAAAAAAAATCGAATTGAGAATCACACACTGAAACATGAAATTGATAGCAAAATCAGAAAATAGAGTCCAAGAGCTTTCGATTGACTACTTACATGAACGATTTGGTGCACAGAATCATTATGAAATCGCTGCTTGAATCCACGAACTCAAGATCCTAAATTCTGGAAATTTGGGGAAATTTCTCAATTTTTCTGATTTTTAATTAATTAATAAATAATAATTAGGCTATTTATAGTAGTAAAATTAATACTCCTAATTAAAATTAAGGCCCTATGTCTACATCATTTAAAATTAATTGGCCCCTAATTTTATAATTTTTGGGTATTAAAATTTAATTTATAAATATTTTATATATGCAATATATATGCCAAAATTTCCCAAAAATTGTGAACAATGCAAAAATACAAAGAAATGGTATAAATAAAAGTCCTCTAATTTTATAAAAATAAAAATATGATTTTTGTGGGGGTTTTCAACACCCAGTGAGGCCCGGAAAAGTCATTTTTCGTAAAACGAGAAAATTTATCAAATGCCTAGATGTTCAGAATAATGGGATGGTAAAAGCCGTTTGATGAAAAATAAGGTCCATTATTTTATTTGAAATACCAGGTTCAAAATCATGGTTCGGGTCGTAAAACATTTGAAATGAAAGCTATGAATGCAAAATAAAATATCTGAAAAATACCTTAAAAATACCGCAATGACACAGAATGCACGTAACACATATCAATTAAGGTTTGACAGACAATTCCACATAAATGACACATTAACACACATAATTTATTATAAATATGATATAATACAGACGTAATTTCCCAGACGTTACTATTATCTTGTAACTGTGTACTATATAAACACAACTTAGGATTTACACTATAAGTGTTATCATTCACGAGAACATTATTGATTGTAACCTAGCAGCTCTTAGTGATATTGTTCATCACTGAGAGAGTAGTTTAACCTACTTTGTAATAGAGCTTATTATATTGAATAAACTTGATTACTGTTACATACTTGTGTTCTAAATCGATTTGATTGTATAAACACTATATTCAACCCCCTTCTATAGTGTTGTGTGACCTATCAAGTGGTATCAGAGCCTCTCTGTTGATATACAAATAGTGAGATCCAGTTTACAATCATGTCTGAAGAAACACAAACTCCAACTAAGCCCACCAAAACTCAAGATACTCAAAACAATCAAACTCACAGTCGATATGAGAGTATTAGGGTTCCCATACTGAGAGTATCTGAGTATCCTATATGGAAGGTAAAGATGGCTATGTTTCTCGAAGCCACAGATCCAGAATACCTTGATAGAATTAATGATGGACCATATAAGCCAACCAAGCTTTCTGTTACAGTTGCTGATCAACCAGCAAAGATGATACCAAAGGAGAAAGGTGATTACACAACTGAAGACATCTCATCTATTGCCAAGGATGCAAGGGTAAGGCATCTGCTTCATAGTGCAATTGACAATGTCATGTCAAACAGGGTAATTGGATGCAAAACTGCAAAGGAAATATGGGATGCTTTGGAGACAAGATGCCAGGGAACTGAAGCAATCAAAAAGAACAGGAAGACTATACTCACACAAGAGTATGAGCACTTTGATTCAAAAGCTGATAAATCATTAACTGATTTATATGACAGGTTTGCCAAACTCTTGAATGATCTGTCACTGGTGGACAAGGAATATGATCTTGAAGATTCAAATCTAAAATTCCTTTTAGCTCTTCCTGAAAATTGGGATTTGAAGTCTACTACCATAAGAGACAACTATGACCTTGCTGAAACTACTCTTGATGAAATTTATGGTATGCTCAAGACTCATGAACTTGAGATGGATCAAAGGAAAAAAAGGCATGAAAGAAAGTCAAAGACAGTTGCACTTAAAGTTGAGGAGGAATCTCCTAAAGTGGTTGTCTCAAAGAGGGGTAAAGGAACGGCTCTCCTCATACAGTCTGATTCAGAGTCATCATATTCTGATGATGATGATTCAGAATCTGAAAATTTATCTGAAGTGGATGTTGATGCAGAGATGATGCAACTGTGTGCTCTTATGGTGAAGGGTATCACAAAGATAGCCTACAAGAAATTCAGAAAGGGCAAGAAGTTTTCCAGGAAAGGTGGAAGTTTTGAAAAAAAGGGTTCAGAAAGTCTGAAGGTAGAGGAGGAAAGTCTGACAAAGGAGATAACTCAAATGTCAAATGCTACAATTGTGGTGAAATAGGCCACATCTCTCCTGACTGCAAGAAAGGAAAAGGTGATAAAGGCCAGGCACTTATCACAAAGAAGAAAAACTAGGCAGACACTTCAGATTCTGAAGATGAGGTGAACTATGCCTTAATGGCAAATGTTGATAGCAGTTCTGAAGCTGCTGAATTGAAGGTACCTCATTCAACTCTTGCTTTTCATACTGATGATAATTCTGAGCTAATATTATATCTTAAAACCATGTTCATTAGTTTTAGAGATCAGACTTTAACAAATGAAAGATTAACATCTGAAAGTCTTGCACTTAGAAACAGAAATGACTACTTAGAAAAAGAGGTAGTTATATTTCATCAAACTCAGAAAGAAAGAGATGAGACTTTGTATGTTAGAGATGAAGTGCTAAAATTGAATAAATCTCTTAAATCTGAACTGGAAAAGGAAAAGGAGATAATCAAAACTTGGACTAACTCTGGAAGAACAACTCAGAAAATCTTAGAAAATGGAAATTGGAAAGAAGGACTAGGTTATCTAGATGATAAAGAAGAAAAGGAAACTGTGTCATCTAAACCAAACTTTACCAAGAAAGCTGAAAAGCCTAAAATTAATCCTGTTAAATTTGTAGCAAAAACTTCTGTGTCTGATTCTGAAAAGATGAAAGACTCTAAGACAGAAGTCAAAGAAAAGTCATCTTCTAACGAATTAAAACAGGACAAACCAGCTTCAGTAAACATAGGTTTAATGACAAAGAAGCAGCTTAAGCATAAGCTGAAAGAGATTAGAAATGTGAACAAGGTAAATGAAGCTAGGAAAAATAGGAATGGAAAAGAAGGTGTGAATAAAAGTAATAATTATATGCCTGTTCCTAATGCTCCTGGAAATGCTATAATTCGGGAAACTCTAACCATCTTGCTTCTTTTTGCAGGAAAAATAAAGATATAAACTCTTTACCTCCTAGATCAAGAGTTAAGAGTCAGTCTGTTAGGTTTAAACCATAAAATCCTTGTTTTTATTATGGTAGTTTATGGCATTCTATTTATACTTGTAAGGAATATCATAGTTTGTACTATGATTATTATCAAATAAAACCTTCTTTAAAGAAAGTTAGTGTAATTCCTTCTAGTATAAATTCTGATGCAAAGTCTGATATAAAGTCTGATAAAAAACATGTTAGCATAAACTCTGAAACTAAATCCGCTGCAAATGCCAACAAACTTAAAAAGGCCAAAGGATCCAAGCAAGTCTGGGTCCTTAAAACTAACCACTAGTGGTCTTTGTGATTGCAGGGCAACAGGAAAAACATCTTGGTTCTGGACAGTGGATGTTCAGGACATATGACTGGAAATAAAGCCCTGCTATCAGACTTTGTGGAGAAAGTTGGCCCAGGAGTTTTTTATGGAGATGGCAACATGGGAAAGACTCTGGGATATGACAATATCAATCTTGGGAATGTCATAATTGAATCAGTAACTCTTGTCTCAGGACTTAAACACAATCTGCTAAGTGTGAGTCAAATCTGTGATAGAGGTTATCATGTGGATTTCTTTGAAGAACACTGTGAAGTTGTAAGTAATTCTACATGCAAAGTGGTTCTGAAAGGTTACAGACATGGTAACATATATGAAGCCAGACTTTCAACAAACTCTGATGGTTCTACAATCTGTCTGTTAAGCAGAGCATCAATTGAAGAAAGCTGGAATTGGCACAAAAGACTCTCTCATTTAAATTTCAACAACATAAATGAGCTAATAAAGAAAGATCTTGTGAGAGGACTGCTAAAATCAGTATATGCTCATGATGGTCTTTGTGATTCATGTCAAAAAGCAAAACAAAGAAAATCTTAATTCAAGAGCAAATTCTTGAGCCTTATCACTTACTGCATGTTGATCTATTTGGTCCAGTCAATGTCATGTCAATTGCAAAGAAGAAATATGCTATGGTTATAGTGGATGAGTTCACAAGATACACTTGGGTGTATTTCTTGCACAAGAAGAATGAAACTGCATCTACTCTAACTGATCATGTCAGACAGCTGGACAAGTTAGTCAAAGATTATGTTAAAATAATAATAAGTGATAATGGCACTGAGTTCAAGAATTCAATTATGGAAGAGTTCTTTAAAGAGCATGGAATAAAGCAGGAATTTTCTGCACATGGAACTCCACAACAGAATGGAGTTGTAGAAAGAAGGAACATGTCTCTTATTGAAGCTGCATGAACTATGCTTGATAAAGCAAAGCTACCAACCTACTTTTGGGTTGAAGCTGTGCAGATTGCTTATTTTACACGGAATACTACACTCATAAACAAGTATGGAAAAACACCATATGAGATGGTGAAGAAAAAGAAGCCAAATCTGAAATACTTTCATGTATTTGGATGCAAGTGTTTTGTTCTTAAGACTCATCCCGAACAGCTGTCAAAATTTTATCTAAAAGCTGATGAAGGAATTTTTGTTAGATATCCACTTTCCACAAAAGCCTTCAGAGTCTACAATTTAAGAACAAGGGTTGTCATGGAATCTATCAATATATCTTTTGATGATAAAAAGATTACCGCACTTGAAGATTTCAATGATCATGATCAGCTCAGATTTGAAAATGAAGATGTAAATTCTGATTCTGTAAATTCTGATGACCTAAATCCTGATCATGTAAGTTCTGACGAGTTAAACTCTGATGTCATTGAAACTGTGGTAACCGCTCCAAAGGGAAATGCACCTATTCAGGGGGAGGAAGCTGATGAACATACCATATCTCAAGACTCTCAAGAAGCATCAGAACCGGTCACTGGCTCTTAAAGTTCTTATTCATCAAGTTTTGATGAGCCAAATTCTGATAATTCTGGAAACTGTGATTCTTCAATTCCTGAAGGATTCAACTCAAATTCTGAAATTTCAGAGAGCATAACTTCAGGGGGAGCATCATAAAATGCTGATGGAGACAACATGGATAATGGGGGAGGATCCAGTTCTAGAGATCAACTTCCATCTGCAAGGAAGTGGACTAAATCACACACACCTGACTTAATAATTGGAGATCCTGAAGCAGGTGTCAGAACTAGAACAACAACAACAAATGAATGTCTCTATCATTCCTTTCTATCTCATACTGAACCAAAGAAAGTGGAAGAAGCTCTTCAAGATGCTGATTGGGGCAAGCAATATAGGAAGAGTTAAATGAATTTAAAAGAAATAAAGTCTGGACCCTAGTGCCAAGACCAAAGAACAGATCCATTGTTGGCACAAAATGGGTGTTCAGAAATAAAACTGACAGTGATGACATAATTACAAGAAACAAAGCAAGGCTGGTTGCTAAAGGTTACTCTCAACATGAGGGTATTGATTATGATAAAACATTTGCTCCAGTTGCTAGATTAGTAGCCATAAGAATCTTTTTGGCTTATGCTGCTCACAAGAAGTTTAAAAAGGATGGTCAAGGACCAAGACTAACTGGACAAAGGATGGTCACAGACCTGCAAGATACTGCACAGATTTGTTAAGCTAGAAATGGAAATAGAAAAAGGTTACCTTAGAAAGTAGTTTGGTACATTTTAGTGCAAGTCTTGTAAACCCGTGATGCTAGTCTATAAAGCAAGCACTGGTCATTAGTTCATATTTAATAAACAGATTCATATTTTCTTGGATTCTCTCAAGGAAGAAACCGAGTTCTTATATTTTTAAAAACACAGAATTTGTAGTAAGACAAATTAATCAATACAAATTAAGTGAGTTTTGAAATACTGCGCTTGTTGATTTATTTCTGTAAACACTTTATCTCTACAAACACAAACTGCTTTGTTCACCAACAATCAAAACAAGTTTAAAAGGCTAAAAATCCAAGAAACACATTCACCCCCCCTTTCGTGTTGTACTCAATATCTAAAAACACATAAGATTATGCACCATCTTGAAGTACGACTAAACTCTATTTGTTATTATAAATGACGAAATATTATCTTATTGGTCGGTTGGTTGGTTGGTTGATCTGTCGGTTATTATAATTTTAATTGATATTGAAGTCAACTTTCTCTACCAATTTAAATTCTAATTCATATTGAACTCTATATTTTTATATTTGATACTAAAGTCAAATCTTCTACAAATTTAAATTTTAATTCACATTGAGGTCTATATTATTTTAATTAATATTGAAGTCAACTTATTCTACTAATTTAATTTTTTACTTAATTAATTACTAAACAATATTTATTATAACAAATAGTTTAATTATTGTATAAATATTATAGATATCTATATCTATACTATCAAAAAGTTAATTTGTTACTCGCCACTCGGTATAATGGTCTCGAGATAAAACGAAAAAAAATTATTATATTAATCCAGACCAAAATAAAATTTAAAATAAATTAAATATAATTAGTTGGGTATGGTTGGTAAATGTGTCCCGGGCTAAGATAAAATAATAAATACTATTGATCTGGTTAAAAAAAACTATATTATTGAACCGTGCTAAAACAACATAATATATATTATTCATCTAGGTTAGAAAATATATTATCGAGTTGCTCCAAACTAAATCAAAATATAATTCGACTTAGATAAAACAAAACCATATAATATACTACTTGTTCGGACTAAAACAAAATTATCATATTGTATCCATGTCATCTTGACTAATATGGCCTTCATGTTCAGTTACTAGCCCTTTTCCCTTGCCTTCACAAACTCTGTGGTTTGGTGCAGATTCAACAGCTTCAACCTTTGTCTCCTTCTCCTTTTCTTGCTCGGCAACCAATGCAATGGATCCTCCCTTCTTTATTCCTTTCTCCATCTTCTCATCTTGCTCTATTTCAAGCTCATAAGCCTTTAGAATCCCATACAGTCTATCCAAGGTGAATTCCTTGTAATCTTGAGAGTTTCTTAATGAAACTGTCATAGGCTTCCATTCCTTTGGCAGAGATCTAAGGAATTTCAGGTTTGAATCTTTTGTTTGATAGATTCTTCCATGCAGTTTTAGAGCATTCAGTAGTTTTTGAAATCTACTGAAAATGTCAGTGAGTGACTCACCTTCTTCACTATGGAAATCCTCATATTGTTGAATCAAGAGTTGCATTTTGTTCTCCATTACTTGCTCAGTTCCATCAAATATGACTTGAATTGTATCCCAGACATCCTTAGCATTTTTGCAGTTTATGATGTTGTCAAACATGTCACCATCAACACCATTAAAAAAATGTTCATGGTCTTTTTATCCTTATGAACTTGTTCAATATCAGGATCAGACCATTCTGCTCTAGGCTTTGGGACAGATGGTTCATTTCCTGTAGCAGCTCTCATAGGGACATGTGGACCTTTTTCAAAACAGTCCACATATGCTTCATCTTGAGATAGGTAATGCTGGTGCATCTTCACCTTCCAATGATGGTAGTTGTCTTTGTCCATAAATGGAATCTTTACTCCAACATCTTTTCTGCTCATCTTGTTAGTTGTGATCCTTAAACTCTTATTTCTTCAAGAGCTTGCTCTGATACCAATTGTAATTCCCAAATAATCTAAATAAGAATTACAGAAGGGGGGGTTGAATGTAATTCTGGCTTTTTTATTTTATTTTAAGAATGATTCTTCTACCAATAAATAACTGTGTTTAATTTGCAATGGTGCGGAATAAGAATATAACAGAAATCAAATCTCAAAGCAATTAAATACAAGTATTTAAAACTTTCTGGTAGATTAAACTTTTCTACCAGAGATATATATTAAGTAGAGAACTCTGGGATACAAGTAGTACACAGCTGCTTACAAGTTGAACAACAAGAACTACAGAGAAATTCTTTACATATTTTGCTTTATCTATTTCTTTGGTTTTTGCTTACTAACTTGGATGCTATTCAACTTGCTACCCTTGGTTTATATATTACCAAGTTACATGATAAAAAGACAAGATAATAAGATAAACTATATCTAGTCTAATTTCATGTTGCTACACTTCTCTTTCCAGCATCTTTGAATATCTTCAGTTTAGCATGGAAATGAAAATGTTTCTTTGTTCTCTAAATCCTCCAAACAGGCTGCCACATTCCATTTGCATACAATCAACGCATATGACTGTCAAGTCACTATCAACTGTTTTTTTGAATTTAAATATCCGCTGAAGCTTCACTGAATCATCCGTTGAAACTAAGGTTGATCATCCGTTGAAACTTTGGTTGATCATCCGTTGAAACTTTGGTTGATCATCCGTTGAAGCTTTAGTTGATCATCCGTTGAAACTTTATGAAACATCCGTTGAGACTGTTTTCTTGGCAGTTAACTCCATTTCATTTATGCAAGATTACAATGCATCTGATATTTACAATTCACCAACCTATCTTGCATATCAATCTAGTAGTTAACATGACCTATACATTCTACAACATCTATTTCATTAAGTCATTTTGATATGCATGAATGTGCTACTAAACTTATTATTACATAAGCTACTATTTCAACGGATATTGAAATGATCATCGGTTGAAAGTTACAAATTCACTTATATAAAATCTACTTAGTGTTTTGTTCAAGTTATCATCAAGTACACAACATACTAGCACGATCGATCAAAAACTTACCTCAAAACCTGACCAGACCTGAATTTACTCTAATTGACCATCTAAACGATGTTTTCTTGAAAAAATCAAATCATGAAATTCGAAGAGAACGAAAAGATCTTTCCGAAAAGTCCAAGATCAACGAATTCTGACTTACGATGATTTTTTTACGAATATTACAAGATTGCTGATTTTTGTGTAAAAGAGCCCTATAAATTTTGATATTAAAAACGAGGAAGACAAATATGATGTATTTATAACTATAAAAAATCCTATTTTTTAAACTACAAGTTATAATATTAAAATCTGATCCAAATTTTAAGCCCATTGGTCTAATTTAATTTTAAATCCTAGTTTTTATCTAATTTTAATAATTTTTATTTTATTATTAATCAAAAATACAAAAAGAGAAAAAATCAAAAATAAATTATCAAAATATACTTTATATTTATCTTAAAATGTGTGTCAAGTATTGAAAAAAAACTGAATACAATTAATTAGGACAGAGATAGTACATATTTATATAGTGCCACTAAACTGGAATTTAATAAAATAAGACTAGACATTACTTGATGAATCATTTAGGTTGTGTTTGGTTGGGGTAAATGGAATGGAATGAATGTAATTAAAGGAATTAAATGAGAGTTGGAGGGAAGATTTGAAAAAAATAATTAGATGAAAAAAATTGTTATGATAAGAATTGTGAAGAAAATGGGGTTGATAAGGAACGGAGTATTCCATCTCAAATTGAGGGTGTTTAATTATAATATAAGTGGTTAGGAATGTAATGGGTGAAAAAATGAAAATTTTAAAAATTTTAATCATTTTCGGCTTAAAATCTCATTTCATTCCATTACATTCACCCCAACCAAACACAACTTCAGAGAACCAAATACCACCAAGAAAATTAGCAGCGTACCCTAGTAGATATGATGTTTAATTACTTTATGTATTTTTTAAGGATGTAAATGAGATTAACCAGGAATATCACCAATAAGAAAACCAGCAGTATACCACCACTCGAAAGGAAATAAGCAAAGAAGTTGGGACCTGCCAATGTGTGATTTCGGGGAAAATTTTACTTAAAAGTTTATACTCTCTCCGTTCCATATTATAATCCTTTTTAAAAAATTATGTATATTAAAAAAAAGTTAGTTTAATAAAATTTTAGTTACATAATCTTATTTAATATATTGAAAAATGAGAATTGAACTAAATTTTGAAAAGAAAATTTTTGGGAATAATAAATATAGGGATAATTTTAAAAAATTACCCTTAAATTTATATTGAAATCTATACTATTATATTAAAAACGAAACATTAAAAATTTGGTTGTTGGTGGTTGTTGGTCATCGATCACTCAATCCAGAGTCTTCAAATCAAATCGATAAAAACCGTTAGATTTATTCTTAAAAATTAGTAGTATTTAAGAGCTATAAAGTTCGAATCTTGACAACAATATATATTAAAATTATAAAAAAAAGAGTAATCTTTAAGAGGTATAATGTTCGAATTCTGCCAATAACATATTAAAATTAAAATTAGAATTTATAATAATAAAAACAACCGTGCATCGCACATGTTATATACTAAAAAGAAATGGATAAGTAATTTGAGATAAATATCTTTTTAAAAAAAGACATTTATATCGGAAAGGTGGTAAATTTTTGCAGGCTGCATGGGGCAGATTCAGGCATTTACGTAAGAATTTGCGTAGATAACCGGGTGGTACTTGGTTTTAACAGCATATTTCAATTATGAATGCTGGTGTAATGACCCATAAGTGGTCGTTAACGAACACAAAATAAGTAATTAATGTATTAACTCACAAAAATAAATTTATAACGTTTACATTGTGTCTTGTAGGCCGGAAAGTAATCGTTGTAGGAGAGGCCCATTTCAATAAAAAAGATATTTTCATTGGGCCAAACAGATAGAATAATTCAATTCATTAAAAGAGGTGCGTTGTTAAGGTAAAAGATTAGAAGCCCCGGATCTTAATTATGTTCATATTACTGTGAACAAAAAAAGAGAGAGAGAGAGTTCCCCACACCCTATTCTTTCTTCTCAACTTGTCTATAGTCTCTCCCCCCTCTTCTCTCGACGAAAATTTGTGTATTCACGAATTGAGCTCCATGTTGGGAGGAAGTGAATAGGTAAAAGCATGAGACAAAAGAGAGGTAAATTTCTACTTAAAAGAGAAATACACATGTGCATGGCGTCACATCTGTCTCTACAGGACAAACTATCTCAATGGATTATTAGAAAATTTATGGTTTCTTTTCATCGTAGAGGAATAAACATACAACAGAACGGACAAAAACAGAACAAAGAGCAGACGAGAATAGTATACAATAGAATCCAATGTAAGATACAAAGCATGTAAAATAGTAGTATTACATTTTGGACGGTCAGAGGAAGCAGTTGTTTAGAGTTTGGATTATCTTTCCCTGGATCCCCCCATTTATGTGTTTTTATGATAGGTATTTTAGTTATTTTTCCCTCAGAAATTCGACTGTTTTTACACTTGTTTACACTGCAGCACGGCAGATGTTGTCAAATTGATTTGTTTTTTTTTATGCATTGTCTATTTTCGCTTGGTCAAAATTGCAGAACATGAACTTTGTAATATTACAAGATCAATCGTCCAATGAACATTCAGTATTCACCATATCCATGATCCTTTGTCTCATGAATTCCTAATTACATTAATATATATGGGGAGTGATCTACAACAAACGTTTTTTGTATACTGGTATACAACAAACACATTTGTAGCCGTTGGATCGGGAATTGGAGGGCTGAGATCACAGGTGGACCGCATAAATTTTCAGCAAGAATAATTACAAAAATACCCCTAGCTCACGGACCGCGGATTTTTCGCGGTTGGTGTACTTTTTTGTTAACCTATTCCCTTTCAAACACTGACTCATAACGAAACATAAACACAAACACAGCAGTCGCGCATATAAACATAAACACAACAGCGGCACAAAAATCCAGCAGAAGCAGCAAAAGTAAGAAGCCACCAAACCAAAAACTTAAATCATTCTCCTTTTTCGTCATTAAGGTATATATTAGATTCTTTTTTGTTATTTACATTTTTATTGATATAAATTTATGTATTTTTCTTGTTCTACATCTGATTTTGTGTATGTAATTCAAATTTTTAGGGTTTGTGTATGTAATTCAAATTTTTAGGGTTAATTAATGTATAAATCCTTGTAATAAATTAACATATGAATCGTAGTATGATTAAATTCAAATTTTTAGAATTTCTAGGGTTCATAATTTGGAATTGATTTAATTCGATTTTTAGGATAAATTAGTGTTAATTTAGAATTAATTTAGTGTATGTAAAATCGAATTAACGTAATAATATTTTTAATTTTAATTCGAATTTTTAATAATTGTGTATTATATTAGATTTTTTTATTGTAAATTTTGAATTGTAATGTAATGAAAAATATGGATGAATTTTTTAGGATAAATCTAGTGTTAAATTTAGTGATAATTCGGATTTTAAAGATAAATATTAGGATTATTCGTGATTATTTTAGTGTTAAATAGTAAATTCGAATTTTTAGGATAATTCGAATTATTAACCCTTAATTTATTTATAATTCGAATTTTAGCGTTACAATTTTAGGATAATTTGTCATATTTTGTCAAAATTAGAATTTATAATGATAAATTTAGTGTTAAATTCGAGTTAT
This sequence comes from Apium graveolens, assembly GCF_009905375.1. Lineage (NCBI taxonomy): Eukaryota > Viridiplantae > Streptophyta > Magnoliopsida > Apiales > Apiaceae > Apium > Apium graveolens. Next base: position 43,486,243 of record NC_133653.1, read on the forward strand.
GTTAATGTAAAATTCAAAGTTTTAATGATAAAGTTGTATGATAAAATTCGAATTTGTAATGCTAGATAAATTTAGTGTAAAATTTGAAAATTTAATGATAAAATTTATGTTAAATTCGAAATATATTAGTGTAAAAGTATGGATGTAATTAACATATGATTTTGGTGATGTTTTTGTTTTGTACGTGGTGGTTTTTTTATTGTGGTGATTGATGAATTATGTTGACAATATTTTCAGGTATGGATAATTTTGGTGATTTCGGGAATATGTTGTCGAGTCCGAACACGCATAATGTTATTTGAGATAATCGGTATCATGTTAGTGAGGATATTTGGGATGGTGCAGGGAGAGATGAGTTGCAGAGTTATTCGGGGAACAAGTCATTGCACTTGTGGAAGTTCAGGAGACCACAGCAAGAATTGCTACACATGCTTGGGTTTGGGATTTTTGCAGACCCTGCTGTTGTCTTGGCTACTGACACTCGGTTGATATCTGCTTTGGTAGAGCGTTGGAGACCTGAGACCAAAACTTTCTTCACGAGGCTGGGGGAGATGACTATTACACTGGAGGATGTAGGGTTTATTCTGGGGTTGCCATTTCAGGGGGATGCACTGACTTGTGGGGTGATAGAGAACAAGGCTGCGTATTTTGCTAATAACTGTTTGAGCCTTTGACCGAGGAGGAGGTGAAGGAGGCTTTGTATCGGAATAACATCAATCTAGGGTGGTTGTTTGAGAGATATGGTGCACAGAAGCCTGAGAAGAATAATATGAGGGACACGGTTGTACATACTAAGGCGTATCTGCTATTCCTTATGGGTTGTATCCTCTTCCCTAGCATCAACCGGTCTTTTGTTCATGTTCGGTATATGCACCCATTACTTAATATGCGGGAGATTCCTTATTATGCTTGGGGTGCACCTGTGTTAGGTCATATATACCGGGGTTTGGAGATTGCTGCAAGGAAGAGCAGCAGGAGCATTGCTTGTTGTGTCTGGGTGTTACAGGTTTGGTCTTACGAAAGATTTCCTCGTATTGGCGTGCCTTTACTATCTCCCGGTCAGGAGGATTATCCGGTTGCTGAGGGATGGGCCTATTCTAGTGATACTCATGTCGGGGTTTCTAAGAAGCGCAGGATGACAGGTCCTCACCACAGCTTACCGTTCTATAGGGGTGAGTTTGATGGTGTTGCTGGTGATGAGGTGGTCTGGAGGCCGTATGCTAGGTTCGAGGATGTTATGGACAGTGAGATGATACAGGCACAGTTAGCTGGGTGTGGTCGAGTTTCCCTTGTATGTTATGACGTGGTCGAGTGGCAGCATCCGGACAGGGTGTTGAGATAGTTTGGTGCTAGTCCCCAAATTCCACGGGCGCCGGTGAACATGGTTGGTTATAGGGGGGCTAAGGATGCCATGTTTGCAGGGGAGGATTAGCTTGTACGGTAGTTTATTGATATTGACAAATGGGCCAGGTTTTGTTCAGATTTGGATGGACTTATTGATGACTCGGTAGATATAGCTTTGGAGGCTGATTACATGGTGTGGTATGCTGATATATCTCGTATGCGCATAGGGAAGTCGGATCCACATACTCAGTAGCAGTACAAGACGAGGGAGTTGTATGATAGCCCCGAGGGATATGAAGTTGTAAGTATTTTACAAATATGCATATTTCACATTACACCAGACACTACCAAATATGCATTCACACGTATTTCATCTTGATGATATGATATCCTTATGAAATTAATGAAAAAATGTTTGCTTGTTTTTATTTGTAGATGGTTGTCGGGCTTAATTTGTTGAAGCAGCTGGATGCTAGGATTTCTCTTGGGTTTGTGGAGGAGTTTGGGAGGATTTCTGGTACCATCCTCACACCATTCTCTCGGTTGATGAAGAAGATCAAAGGTCCCGCCTATAGACCTCCCACATTTCAGAACATAAAACCAGATTTCATTGCAGGATGAAAGAAGAGAAGTGGAGTATCACTAAGAGTCTCAGCATGACAAAGAAAAATGCTATATATTCAGATTGGGGATGGGGCTTTGGGATGGAGCCGAGGATTCCCAGTGGTCTTAGTGTTCAGGACTATCACGTCCATGCATAAGCTATGCAGAGTCTAGCTCCAGGAACATGGGTTGATGACAGTATCATATATACTTATATGGTATTGTTCGTTACTCGTTTCTAATACAATTTAGTTGTTGCATTCATTTTAGTTGTTGCATTCATCTTACTTGTTGCATTTATTTTACTTATTGCATTCATATATATTTTCAGGGATTTCTAAGGAGTCGGGAGGAGGAGATTCACACTAGAGGTATATGGGAGAGGAAACCCGTCAAATATTTCATGGATCCCTACTTCATGGTACTTGGGAAAGGACATGTGAAGAAAATCAGAAAAGCATCGAGGGTCGGTGGAGATACATTGCAGAGGGCATGGAATAAAGCATTATGTAGTTTTACTGGTTTTTCCGGTGCTACTGTTGGTCCTTCCTTTCTAGAGGAGGACTACATATTCATCCCATATTGTGTCGGAGATGTGTATTGGGTTTTGTTCATATTCGGTACTAGATGATTTGAAGGTCTTATCATAGATTCAATGAATGACGAGCCGTATTATCGTGAGGATATACGAGTGGTGGTATGTTCCTCTACTATTATTGTCTTCTATATAGTCCTTACCAATTATATATTATATTCATTCTCGGATCATAATTTCATTGCAGTCATGGTTGTTGCCGAGGCTATTGCATATGATACCCCCAGTCGAGGGGCGTGGCCCTACTTCAGCCGAGGTCTTAGCTCTACCGTCCAGGCTAAAGCAACGAAACTCTAATGATTGTGGTGTTTATATGATGAAGTACATGGACTACTTCACACAAGGATATGACTTAGCCGAGGTACCGAATTGGTCGCAGGAGGAGGTGGATACCTTTAGGTATTGGATAGCCAAGGAGTTTCAGCTAGGGAAGGTAGGGGGATTCCCGGGATTCATATGCGTAGGCGTCACAAAGCTTCGTAGTACTTATGTGGTTGGGTTTCATTTCGTATGTAGTTGGATTTTATTTTCGTATGTAGTTGGATTTCATTTCGTATGTAGTTGGATTTTATTTGGTGGATTTTTGAGGATTTTGGTGGCTATTGGTGGATTGTTGTGGATTTTGGTGGATTTTGGTGGATTGTTGTGAATTTGGTGGATTGTTGTGAATTTGGATTTTGTTGCGATATGGTAATGAATGATTTTCAAATTTTTTTTTCTATTTTTACATTTTTTTTTGCAAAATTATTATTTTTTTAACTCGAAATATTAGAAGGGAGTCGAGACACAATTGAAAATTCCTTAAAAAGTCGACAAAAGTCAACATTTTGTCCTAATGTTAAAAAAAACTTTTCAATACATTTCATAACAATTTCTAATGTATAGTTGGACTTGTAAATTTTAATTTTCAATCTTAAATTTATAGGTAGACTTTCAATCTTAATATTCACACTTGAATTCATAGAAAATACATACTTTCCGCTCAAATTCAATGAAAATTATACGAGTACATAGGTTTGAATGAAAATTACACGATCAATACAATACACTAAATTTTACGAAATATATTGATCCTAACCAAAAATATCTAGTATATTAGAAAGACCACCGGATAACCGGTGTTGAGCAACTCCTTGCGTAGTATCCACGAAGCATACAATATGGTAGAGAACAAGTAAACAACCATCACGAATATGCCCTTCCGTAAGTTTCCACGGGTAAGGGTTGGAGTTATTCCAAATGGTAACGGGAATCGTATTTGAGCCATCGTAGAGACGAAATCTTGCAAAACATGTCCCGCGTTCCCTCTCCGTCCCTCCCGTTAAGTGTGAAACCCAACCCTTCACATATTCAATGCGCATTTGGTCCATATTACAACCCTCACGAGGCCTTAAGTTTACAATATCGGCAATCCGATCACATTTAACAAGCTTACCGCCATTTCATCTGGATTTTTTTCATTTTCCATCGGGCGTGTTGTTGCCCAAATTCAAGATCGGAAGGAAGTACAGATCCGGATGAGAGTTCACCAATCTCCACGGTTCAGTACCCTCCATCCAATTGCATGCCTCGATCCAATTTTTGGCCCTATAAGCCTCCTCATCGGGTGGGTACAAGTCCGTTTCCTCTTCCTCCACATGGGTCGGCACATGCATCTTCCATCTCACTAAAGGTTGGTGAGACCACATCTTCCTCGTCATTGTCCTCATACCACGAGTCGCTTGGTAGGGAGTCCGAGAATGTGTTGCTAATGTGGAAAACCAAATCACAACTATGATCGGAGTTGTTGTCACCACTATACTCGCTAGTCATGTTACCTATCATAATAAAACACAATTATATGACAATAATTGGCAATTATATGACAATAAAACATAACAAAAAAGAAAGCAATGTTAAACACTTAAAATTCAAATCCATTAAAAGATTACAACATTCGGTTACAAAATGCTACACTACTAATTATATTGCAATCCTTGAGCCTTTTTAAGATCTTCTAGTCTACTAGCACACTTTCTTTTATCATGGCCTTCCATTTGACAATAAGTGCACTTTCTTGGCGGCTTCTCCTTTTTACCAATCGATTCTATGGGACTTTTGAAACGAACGTCCTTCTTCCTCCCTTTAGTTTGGGACATAATAGGGTCAAGAATTGGTTCTTCATGAGCACTTGCATTTGGAGCATGCGAATTGCTTTCGTAAAATTTAATTCCATCAACGCTCATTCTTTCAAGAATTGGTATTTCTCGATTCATCACTCCAACGGCATAATCATACCGTTCCTTGGATGCAATGCTACTTTGACAAAAACTCATGGTAAACATTGTCATGCTATTAAATCGATCGGTTGAGTTCATCTCATGACTTTGTCCAACATCCAAATTATAAGGCAACACACCATCAACTCCATTGGCATGCATTGTCCACCTCCGGTTTATATAATACGGGGGAATTTCCGAAACCCGTTTCTTAGTGAAGACCGCCAATAGGTGTCTACAAGGTAGCCCTGAATGTTCAAGCATTTTACACGTACACATTCCCAAAGAGCTTGCTTTCTCGAATGCCACAAAATAAACATTTCTTCTCGTAGGCTCGAATATGGGCCTATAACAACTATAGTATGTATAAACATCCCTCATTCCCTCCCCTTCTTCGCTAGCTCGTCGGTCTTTTTCAACAAAGTATTTTGAAGACTCAACCAATTCATCTTGAAATCTTCTAAACATTTCCTTAATGTAGATACAAGAAGTATGATACTCCAATGTGGTATGCAATTTCATGGGACGTTTTAAATTAATGGTGACATAATCTTCTTCCTTCTCCCTCGTAAATTGCCTTGCCAATGCTTTTTGGGCATTTTCAATGAATTCCTTCAAACCCGTTGCCGAACTCACATACTTATCAAAGAAAGAATTCATCCCCTCACTCCTCGATGTACTGTTTTGAAATGCCGAAAATGTGTTTCTAGTATATGTAAGAATCCACTTGCGCTTCAACTCATATAACCCATTTAACCATTTATGATCTTGCAAGTGATACTTTTCCACAAACGACGCCCATCTAGCCTAAAAAACACATTCGATGAGAGATTTATAATTGCAATGGTTGAAGTCCGTCTTGAGTTCCGTAAAAGCCGAATAATAATGAGCTAATTTCTCGGGGAATTTTTGACTTATGTGCCAAGAACACAATAAATGGGTAGTATTCGGGAGTACAACCGCAATAGCACTTGCCATGGCTTGATCTTGATCTGTGATTATAGTCAATGGAGGATTATTCCCCACACCTTCAAGCCAAGTACGAAGAATCCACTCAAAAGTCGACGCGTGTTCATCCCGCATCAATGCAAACCCGAAAATTACCGATTGATAATGATGATTTACTCCGGTAAATGGGACAAATTGCATTGCATACCTATTTTTCCGATAAGTGGTATCAAAAGCCATAACATCGCCAAAATTTTGGTAAGCCATTATACATCTCGGATCAATCCATACTAGACACTTCAAGCGTTTCTCTCCATCGACTTCGGTCCTAATAAAATATTTAGAACCACTTTCTTCATTCAACCTATGCAACAAGTCCAACCCCGCTTGGGCGTCACTAATCTCAAACCTTTTCTTCCTCTCGTCTCTTAACACATTCCTAACATGTTGAACATTGAAACCAACTTTGTCATTACCTCCATGAATGTTACCAATCACATTCATCACCTGACAATTACGAACCTCCGAACCATAAAGCATTTTAATCAAACTACGGGTCGCGGTGTTGACATGTCTTTCTCGTTGTACCAAATTCATCTTACTAGGGGAAATAAGACAGTGGTTGTGTACTAATTCAAGGCTAGTTACCTCTCAATGACGTTTTTTCTTTTGATAATTGACATACATCCTCACCTTGCACTCGCTTTTAGGAAGAACCTCTCTACGCCGTTTATTTTGACTACTCTCGGCGATGACACTTTTTCCATAAAGCCTACAAACATATAAACGACCATATATCTCGTTGTCTTTATTACGATGACTAGCTTGAATTTTAATAGCAAATCAATTTCGTAAAGCATAAGCCCTAAAAAAATGACCGGCCTCATCCACACATTGAAAATTTTGATTCAAATATGGAACTCCCCCCATCAACATTTTCATATAAATTTGCATCCTCTACATTATCATCTTTATCTTCATCCTCACCCTCAACATTATCACTATCATTTTCAACCTCATTTTCATCATTTTCATCTTCAACATCAACCAAATCGTCTTCTAAATTAATAAATTCCTCATTTCTATCTACAAAATCATCATCTTCAACATATACAGGGTTTTAGGTTCTTCACTAGTATTTAAACCTTCAAGATGTAAACTATGATCAATGGCCTATTTTTTTCATTTTGACGTTTATGACAAAACATACGAGCAAATAATTTATCCGCCATGAAAATTTGAAATTTAAGACAAGAAATATACCGTGAATTGACAAAACTACTTGAATTTCTTGATGAAAATGCCCCAAAATTGCCTAAAATATAAACTTGGAGAGAGTAGATTTTTTCTTGGAAATATTGGTGTTTTTGTGGTGAAATGAGCTGTTGTTGGGATGCTGGGGATAAGGGGACAGTACCCAACCGCAGAAATTTTCCGCGGTCCGTCCTAACCAATCGCTGAAAATTTCCACGGTCCGGATGCCATCTCACCCGTTAATCCCCCATCCAACGGCTGATAAACTATTTGTTAACAAAGTGTTATTAGCAAACAGTTGTTACAGACCCCTCCCCAATATATATTGGATTCTATCTATTTCATGAATCACGGTTTTTATATTATTGTACTATATTTTATCTTTTATGGTGCCAGAAAAGAAAAATGAATATTAAAATCAGGGATTTCATTTTTTAAACATATATCAAACACAAAACTATAAAAAATTATAATCACTGGGAAGAGCAAATTGAACATTTGTGACCCTAGTATATAAATATGAATTTAATCATCCAGCTACTAAGGTTGATTTCTATTTTTTAGAATACCAAATACGAGTGACAAAGTCGGGATACTATCAGAGCTTAATATATTTTAAATTCTAACAGAACTGTGATCTACGACTTGCCTAATGTGGTGATTAATTAAGGCATTCGTTAGAATCTGGGTAGTAAACTGACTTGCATGTAAGAAATGCGCCTGCACCTTGAGCTTAATTATAAGTCCTAACGAATCTTATGGTTCGTTTGAGATTTCTTAAAAAATATAACTTATATCTTAAAGTTGAAAAGTGTACGACTTATAAGTTATTTAGGTGTTAGGATAATTTTACCTCCAAGTTAATATGTATTTGGTAAATCATAACTTATAAGTTATTGTTACACCCAAAATTTGGCATTGGTTTGACTCAGGTCAAATGCAGATTGATTGCAGTCAAACTTGGTATTACATTGTAGAAGGAGAGGACGCGTCCAGGCCCGCAGGACGCGCCCAACTTGGAGGAGGGTGCCTTACAAGGGATGGCCTTATAATAGGAAAGCTTGGAAGCGCATGGACGTGCCCTGGAGCTTTGGACACGTCCAATGTGCTGGAAACATTTGACAATTATGTTTGTCTGGCAGTGAAGGTTGGATAAACCGCTCAGAGAGAAAGGACGCATCCTGATATGCTGGATGTCAAGGAAGGTAGTTGCTGGAAGAACAAATACAAGTTTCATGGGGGTTAGGGCGCGCCCAATATCTTAGGACGCGTCCTATGAGTGGTAGATGCATTCTCGAGGGTGACTTCAGGATAAAGCTTGCATGGAAAGGAGCAGTGGAGATTATTTTTACTAACGTATTTATTGCAGGTACTCTTTGAAGAATTCCCTCCTTGAGACGGTCAAGGAGGGGGATGTCCGTGAAAAGCTTGAAGGCCTCCAGGGGTATGCCTGATGATTGAAGGCCTTCTCCTGTATTCAACGGGTGTCCTCATTGGGGATGAGGGGTTAACATTGGTGTGTGCTTTGGGAACTCTTTTCTTGTATTCAACGGGTGTCCTCGTTGGAGAACTTTGGAGTCATCCTGCATTTTTCACCCAAGAGCTTGGGATCACCTGTCCTGTTATCTTGTGGGTAATCCTCATTCGGGGGACAGGGATGCGTCCGGTACTTGGGGTGAACCGTGGTTATACCTGCGTTCATAAATCAAGGGAGATAGCTGTAGCGGAGTGTTATCCTTGCGCAGGGAGATGCACTATCCGTGAAGTCCTGCGATTAGGGACGAGCCTTGGGCCTTCGCGGTTGGGCCTCATAGTTGTACATTCCTAAGCCTCCTTCCCCTTTTGTTGTTATCGTGAGGGAAGCACAATTGCCGGCAGGATACAGGGACACAACCAATGATTTGCATTTCATGGGAATTCTGATCCTGTGGAATTTCTGGGGTGTTTCAACATTGAGATGGATGTATACCAGGTACCTGCTTGGCTTGATGTCATCTCCTAGCGGCCACCTCTAGAGAGGGCGCTCAACAATAATTTCAGAAACTTGTTCCAGGGGTGATCACATCTTGGGAACAGATGAAAACCTTGTTTCTAACTCAGTTCCAAGCTGCGGTGAAGTATACACCGCCAGTTACCATACTGGCCAATGTGAAACAGAAAGAGGGGGAAAGCTTGACCTCATACTTTAAAAGGTTCAATGCAGAGTCTACTTTGATGGGGGGCGCAACTGATGAAATACTGAAAATACTTCTTATAGCTGGTCTACGCGTGAGAACAGATTTCTGGAAGCACCTGCAAGGAAAGGTTCATGTGTCGTTAGCTGATGTACTTGCACAGGCGGAATCATTCAAAGCGATTGAGCAGGTCGCTTGCAGAAATAAAGAAGAATGATAACACCCACAACTCCAAGGGGAGAGCCAAGAGAAGAGATAGATCCATGAGCCCGGATTATCAGCAGAATGCCAGAATCCCTAATAGGGTGAACAACGTGAATACGCGGAGAGAATGCAGCCCGCCGTCGAACTATGAAAGGAGGGTAAGCAACTACACTCCACTGGCAGTGTCCATTGATCATATCTTCGAGGTAAATAAGGACAGAGGAATCTTCAAGAAACCAGACCGTCTGACTTCATGGCAAAGTAGGGACAAGAAGAAGTATTGTGATTACCATGAGTCCACTAGTCATGACACCCATGAGTGTCATCACCTGAAAGACGAAATTGAAGAATTGATCAAAGCGGGATACCTGGGGGAATGGATTGACAAGGTGAAATGATGCAGGGGGAATGATGATAAGGGGAAAGATGAAAGGCAGCCCCTGCGGGAAGAGGACGCTGAAAAGACAGCGGAGGTTAAATTCCAAAGAGCTGGTAGTATCAGGGTAATTTTTGGAGGACACCCCTTTGTCGGTGATAGTAATCGGGCGTTGGAAAGAAATGCAAGAGAAGCACGACACCCGCCGCTCACCAACATTCATAGCTTGGAAGTTAGACCTCCAAAAATATTCAAAGAAGAATCGGCTGATATTACTTTCAGGGAGAGAGAGTCAAGATGGGTACATCATCCCCATAATGATGCACTGGTAATAACTATGCTTATTAGGGCAATGAACGTGCATCGGGTCTTCTTGGACAACGGGAGCTCTGTGAACATCCTGTATTACAGCACATATAAAAAATTGGGTTTCCCGAATAGCGACATGTATTTTGAAGATGCACACGTCTATGGATTTATTGGAGAAGCGGTGAGAGTTATGGGTTCGGTTAGACTTCCTGTCATACTTGGGGAAGGGGCTCTGTCTGTCACTCAAATGATAGATTTCAAAGTGCTAGATCAGGACTCCGCGCACAACGTGTTGGTGGGAAGATCTTGGTTGCGAGCGTTCAGGGTGATAAACTCGATACATCACTTGATGATAAAGTTCCCAACACCTAACGGAGTGGGTAGTCTGAGAGGGTCGTAATATGAGTCACGCGACTGCTATCACAAGGCTGTTAAGGAATTCCGTACGAGAAGATACGAGGGAAAGGGTCTTCCATTTAAAGATGTAGGGTACATTCATACAAAACCAAGTGGAGAGGTTCATGCCCACTATTTTGTGGAAGACCCAGAGGAAGAAGAAACCCATGCTACCGAGACCCCTGTTTTGACATTGGAGAATGTTTCGAGGATCCGTATTGTGGAAGAAGTTGTGGTGAACCATATAGAAGAGATCATGCAAAAGGAGGTCAACAGAGAAAAGTTGGAAGGAAGAAGTGATATTTTACAAAGTCTCGAAAGTAGCCTCAAGGTGGATGCTCCTCAAAAAGAGGACATTCCCTTGAAGAGTTAAAATGGAATTGAGGTTGATGCTCCTCAAAATGAGGACGCGCCCTCCACACCTGGGTTGCACAAAACCATCCCTTGTCCTGAGGTAGATGCTCACACACATGGGGATGCGCCCTCAGATACAGGAATGGGCATCGAGGACCCCCGAGACTTTGATTTTGATCTAGATCCCTATGCCCGTCGAGAAGTAGGGGTCGGCCGAAGACACAATATTTGTTCCGGTCGACAAGGGTGACCCAAGCAAGGTTTTGAAAGTGGGATCTCAGCTAAGTGACGAAATGAGAGAAAGACTTACTCATTTTTCTGATTAAAAATCTCGATGTCTTCGCATGGAGTCATTCGGACATGGTGGGAATCGACCACGGAGTAATGTGTCATCGGTTAAACATTTTCCCTAATTGCACGGGCATACGAAAAAAGCGTCGCCCAGTGAGCGGAGAAAGGGCGATAGAATTAAAAGAAGAGGTGGACCGACTGTTGGAAGTAGGGTTGATCAAAGAATCTTACTACCCCGAGTGGCTTGCAAATCCAGTGCTCGTGAAAAAGCCGAACGAGAAGTGGAGGACATGTGTAGATTTCACAGATCTCAATAAGACCTGTCCAAAGGATAGTTTCCAGCTCCCACAAATTGATCATTTGGTTGACACGACGGCAGGGCATGCCTTGCTAAGTTTTATTTATACATACTCTGGCTACAATCAAATTCTCATTTATGGTCCCAATCAGGAGCATACATCCTTCATCACTGATAGGGGGCTATACTGCTAGATAGGAATGCCATTTAGATTGATTAACGCTGGCGTGACCTATCAGCAGTTGGTGACATGATGTTTAAAAACCAGACTGGGAGAACCATGGAAGTATATATGGACGATATGTTGGTAAAATCCAAGGAGGCGAATGACCATATCAAGCACTTGATGGAAATGTTTAACATTATAAGGAGGTTTCACATGAAGTTGAATCCAAAAAAGTGCGTATTCGGCGGGGAGTCGGGCAAGTTTCTTGGATTCATTGTCAACTATAGGGGAATTGAAGCCAACCCCACAAAGATCAAGGCACTGCTGGATATGAAATCACCCACCAGTGTGAAATAAGTGTAAAGCTTAATTGGGAAAATCGCCGTGCTAAATCGATTTGTTTCCAAATCGTCCGACAGATGCAAGGAATTCTTTAAAGCGATTAAGTTGGCAGGGAAAGACTTCGTATGGACACCAGAATGTGAAGAGGCTTTTCAGAAGGATCAAGGAACAATTAGGGAACCCTCCCATGTTGTCAAAATCGTTAGATGGAGAATCTCTAATACTGTACCTCGCAATGTCCGAGTATTCGATCAGCGCTGTTCTGGTAAGAGAGGAGGATGGGCAACAGTCGCCGGTGTATTATATGAGCAAGCGATTGCATGATGCTGAGACTCGATACACAAGCATGGTGAAGCTGGTTATGCTTTGATCCTTGCGTCAAGGAATTTACGGCCATACTTCCAGGCCCATAGAGTTGAAGTCCGTACGGCATATCCGCTGCGGCAAGTCCTTCACAAACCGGAGTCATCGGGAAGAATATTGAAATGGGCTGTGGAGTTGGGGCAATTTGACTTGGAATACATGCCCCGGATAGCAATTAAAGGACAAGCCCTAGCTGATTTCTTGTTGGAATTTGACTCTACTGTTGATGATAAGACTTTGGTGGTGCACCAGCCCCTCCACAGCGAGGAATCTCTGGAAGAATTTCCACATCCCTGGTGGATCTTGCATGTAGATCGGGCAGTTAACAATGGAGGAGCAGGGGCGGGCATAGTACTCGTGTCTCCGGAAGGCCATCATCTGATTAGCGCGATTCACTTCAAATTTTATACGACAAATAATGATGTGGAGTATGAAACATTGATTAATGGTCTAAAGATCGCTTTGGAAATGGGGGTGCGAAACCTAATTGCAAAGAGTGACTCGAAGCTGGTGGTGAATCAGGTGAATAGGGGGTTTCAGGCACGAGGCCCGCGAACGGAATTGTACTTGATATGCACGCAGTGCTCGGTTGGAAAGTTCAGGGAGGTTAGGTTGGAATGTGTACCTTGGGAAAAGAACAACAACGTGGATGCTCTAGCAAAAATGGGGTCGCAGCAGGAGGCTGTGTTGTTGGGATCTATACCTTTAGAAATTTAGGAAGTTCCTAGTATCCCGGAGATAGAGACAATACAAGTAGATGAGGCTCCCAAGGAAACATGGATGACACCCATTCTTTCCTACATTCACAAGGGAACACTTCCCGAAGATAAGTTCAAGGCTCGGTGACTCCACTACCAGGCTGCAAGGTATGTGGTGTATGATGGAGTTCTGTATAAGAGAGGCTTCAATCAACCATTGCTCAGATGTGTTGATGAAGAAGAAGGGAATTATATCCTAAGGGAAGTGCATGAAGGAATTTGTGGTATTCACTTGGGGGTAACTCATTAGCAATGAAAGTTTTGCGCCAAGGATATTATTGGCCTACGATGAAAGAAGATGCGGTGAATTTCGTCAGAGCATGCGATCGCTGCCAACGCTTTGCAAACTACTCATCTATGCCAGCGACGCTCTTGACATCTATGGTAAGCCAGTGGTCATTTGCCATGTGGGGAATAGATCTTATTGGCGAGCTTCCCAAGGCTAAAGGGGGTAGTCGCGGTTGATTACTTTACTAAATGGGCAGAGGCAATGTCGTTGGTGACTATCACGATAAAGAAAATCAGAAACTTTATTTTTAACTCCATCGTGTGCAGGTTTGGAATCCCTTACAAGCTTGTGTCGGACAACAGAAAATAGTTTGAAAACAAAGAATTGTGACAACTATGCGAGGATCTGAAAATAAAGAAGGAATTTGCAGCGGTCTATCATCCTCAAAGCAATGGACAGACATAGGCCGTGAATAAAATAATAAAGCATACCCTTAAGACCAAACTGGAAGATCGTAAAGGGAATTGTCCTGAAGAACTCCCGAAAGTGATGTGGTCCTACAACACTACTCCATGATCTAATACGGGAGAAACTCTATTTATGCTGACTTACGGCTATGAAGCTATGGTCCCCGTGGAAGTTGGTTCAGGATCACTTCGCAGAGATTGTTATACGGAAGAAGATGCAGAGGTTAATCAAAGGCTTCATTTGGATCTCTTGGAAGAAACAAGGGAAAATTCTCAGCTGAGACTTGCGGCGTATCAACAGCATGCCGCAAGGTACTATAACAAGAAGGTAAAAGGGCAGCTGCTGAAGGTATGAGATTTGGTGCTCAGGAAAGTGATGCCAAACACAAAGAATCCCCAGCATGGAATGTTTGGAGCTAATTGGGAAGGACTATACAAGATAAAAGCAATCTTGTGGAAATGGACTTATCACCTTGAGGATATGGAAGGAAAGCTGGTTCCGCGAGCGTGGAACGCGGAACATCTCTGAAGGTATTATCAGTAAGGCGCGACTTTGGCCCCTTACATATCTTTTTATTATATACTTAGGGTTGTGCCCAGATTATAGACTAGAAGTAAAATAAATTCCTCCTAGCCTAGGGGGGTAGTACATGTATTACTTACCTTAGAACTGGTTGAAGGATCATTTCTTCGAATAAATTCCCCACAGAGCATAGTAGTCGTGGGACTGGTGCACTTTTGACACTAGAGCGCATTATTAATAAAAACTTTGAAATTTTCCAAAGGGTTGCTTAATTGTTGATTTGCTTGGCTCTTTGACGCATCCTAATCACAGGACGCGCCCTGAGGAATATGTCTATACATATTTTGGTAAAGGCAATGATTGATAAAGGGAACAACAAAACTTAAGTAAAAAATGGAACTAAGACGCGTCTTGTGACAAAGGATGCGCCCAACTAATCATGGTTGATGCTTCTTCAATTTTGTGCTCAAATTTTGGCACTACATTATTAAAAACTCGAACGCGTCTCCAAGAAGGACGCGTCCAGTCTGAGAAATTGAAAATATCTTTAGAAGTAAAGGGTAGACGCGTCAAGACACTAGGAGCGCCCCTCATGCTTTGTGCTTTATCTAAAATGCACAAGTATAGCATAATATCATACTCGTTAAGAATATACTATCTAGACAATTCAAAAAACAAAACAAACAAAGACGCGCCCAATTAAAGAGGATGCGCCCATTAAGGACATCTATTTATTTTAAACATGTGATAGTAAAGAAAATAATAACAGGATTTAAAAGGCGACGCGTCCTCAACATAGAACGCACCCATATATCTGACAAAACAAGATAGTCAAGAAAGTAAAAATCTGCATGATTGAGGCAAAAAAGGCTTTGTAAAAATACAAGCAGATGAAATCCAGAAAACGACAATCAAAGTTTACAACTTGCAAGGCTTAAAAGGGGCCTGCACCCTTAAAATAGTTCTGATAAAAAACTTTGTAAATAGATATAGGACGCGTCCTAAGCAGGAGGCGCATCCTGAGGCTTGTCCTGGTTGTCTGTTTGGAGGAGGTTGAGTGTTAAGGGGAGAAGGCGCAGAAGAAGCGTCATCCTCTTCCAGACCAAGGATGATCCTCTTGTTTTTAATGGAATCTGCACCCCTGATTCTGAAATCACTTACCCATTTCTGGGTGTCTTCATCAAACTTAGAGAAAGTGTATTCTGGGTCATTTGCTATAAACCCAGAACACCACTCTTCGAAATCAGCTGCAAAACCATTCTGATATACCAGTTTCTTCTCCTCCATCCATGCAGTCTGTCATCGTTCAGAGTGTCAAGCTTCAGCTGCATTGTGGAATTCAGAGAGATTACATCCTCCATAGCCTTCTCCATAGAGGTGACATTGCCTTCCAGCACCGCTTTCTCACCCTCAAGACGCGTCTTGTCCTCCTGCAGGCGCTTGATCTCGGCATCTTTTTCTTGGGTGAGCAAATTGATATACTTTTTTAAGGATTTAATCTTGTCTTCAGCCTGGCTTTTGGCAGTATCAGTGACCGCAAGGCGCGCCCTGAGCCTAGCAGCCATGTTGGCACTTTGCCTAGTATTTAGGTGGAGCTCGGCTGCATCCCTTACTATGGCTTGTTCTGTTTGCTCCTCTGTCCTGAAAGTCCAGCCTCGAACTTCATCTTCGGTGAAGTCTCCAGCTGAGGACGTGCCCAGATATCGGAGAACGAAGGATTGCTCATCTAGCACTACTTTCTGACGCTTTGAGGGCGCGTCTTCCTTCTCAGGGATGTCCAATACTGTAGTTTCAGCAATTTTTGGTGGAGGGGAAGGAGTCACATAAGGAGTAAGGCTCTTAGCCTTTGGATTAAATTTCACATGAGCCTGCTTCCTGGCTCTCAGTTTTTTGGTAGCTCCAATAGCAAATCCTTTTGCAAGAGAAGTCATATATGTGACATAAACATGGAAAAATGTTAGTCAAATAAGGTAGACGCGTCCTGAAAGTAGGACGCGCCGAGAACATAATTTAAAGATTGTCAATGCATAAATGTCAATTAGAATGCATATAAAGACATGTAAATGCATGAAGATATGTCAGGAAAAATGTATGCAAAGACATGAAGAGTGCATGTATATATGTGACGATGACGCGTCCTAAATATATGACGCGTCCTACTGAAGGCCACATTGACTATAACATGGATTATGAGGAAAATATGAGTGACATGCTAACAATGTCAGGGACAAATATTACAGGAAGACGGGCCCTGAAACTAAGGCGCGCCCAAAACAAAGACAAGTATGCAGGAAACGCCTGTAAATCAGATTAAGTTTTACGTGAAAAAGGAAAGACAAACATACGCATAACGCATCAAAAAAATATGACGCGTCCTACGAATTTTGGTGAGTTGGTAATTTTAAAATGAGAAGCTGATTTTATAGCTTTGGACGCATCGAAAGATGGATAACGCGTCCTCTCTCATATATACTTACCTTGTTCTAAGTCAAATTGCTTACTGGTATCAATTTCAACCACTTCTGCGGCACTAAGGCCCCTAGCTTTTTCTGAGGCTGTGAGAACAGGTTTGCCATTATGAAACTCGCGGAATTTGCAGACAAAGCCAACCCGGGCGGACAACGCACCCGCTAGTTTGAGGTTGTCTTCTGTGATCATATCTTTGAGATTGAAATGCTCCTCAGCATATTTTAAGATTTTCTCCGCTCTTTTCTTCTTTTTTCCTTTTAGTTCTCTTTGGGTTCTTTTGTCTAGAAGAAGAGAGAAGAAAAGTGAGTAATACAACGATGTGTGAAACAAAAGAGGACGCGTCTTAAATATAGGACGCGTCCACAAAATGAAACTTACTTGGCTCAAGGTTAAAACGGACATGGGCTCGCTTTACATCAAAGATGTAGAAGAAGGGCTCCTTCTAGTCTCAGCTGAATTCCTTCATGGAAGGCGCGTCCATTCTGAGATTATGATACATCATGTATAAAGCCCAAGCAAGTTTGTAAGATTTAGGAGATAGTTGTACAGGGGCTACGTCGTACCATATCAAAATTTTCTTGATAAATGGGTGTGTAAGGGCGCCCCCAAACCTAGGGTGATTAATTTTGGTGTAAGCACCATTCTGGGAATCCTTTAATTTCCAATGTTAAAGATGTGTGGCCTCATTATTCGAAGAGGGCGCGCCCATATGCCCTACTTGTCATAATACTTCATGCACCATTGGATCTCCAAGTCAGTCACGATGGAGTCAAGAACTACGCAAGCTAGCTTGTTTTCTTTTTTCCTTCGAGCATTTTCCTCTGCCTCAGTTAGGGTATGAAGTTCTGTATAGTCACAATCCACTTTAACATCTGAGGGTTCCCAGTATTCTAGGGGAGGATCGGATTTTTGAGGAGACACGGGATATTTTTCAGGGTCAGGGATCCTCCTCTCGAATTCACTTACACTAAGAGGGGACGCGTCCTGAGAATGTGACGCGCCCTGAGAGGGAGACGCGTCCTCAGTAGCTTTACGTTGTTGGGGTTTACTAGATGATGGATGGATTTCATCATCGGTCCAATCCTCCATGGCTGCTCTAGTATTGAGGATTGGGGTTCTCTTACGTTTTGTTATTCTCTTTCCTTTTCTAGAGCTTATAGGAACATGATCCATAGAGTCGGAGCTGGAATCTAACATTATAGAAATCTTTGATTTGAGAGATTCAAAGACGCATGTTTCTGCTTTAAGAAAGGAACTTGTCCTGTGAAATTCAGGAAGTTTAGGTTTGAAAGAGGTCGAATGTGGGGAGTAAATCCCAAGGCGTTTGTTGAGAACTTTGAATGGATGTAAAGGTGATGAAGATGACGCGTCCTCCAGCTGAAATAAGAAGGAAGAAGATCTTGAGGATGCGTCCATGTTTATAAAATATATATATATATATATATATATATATACTGAAAATATGTAAAAGACAGCAAGGGCAAAGGAAAGATTGTGAGGACGCGTCCTAAACGTCTATCACAGGAAGTATGTTGGGTGACGCGTCCTAGGTGAACAAGTGTGTATATGTAGTTCTTGGTTGAAACAACTTAAATTGTAGTAAAATATAGGATGCGCCTTGAGCGGTAGACGCGTCCACAACTGTAGGGATAAAGTAGAATATGAAATGATTATAGTTAATTTGGGGAAATTCAATTAAAACCTTAGAAACATGCAATTTCGGAATCGAATAGGAAAAACATGATGCTTTGATAGATATATACACATATACATACAAAAGGAAATGAAGAACAGTTAAAGTAAAAATGAAGCATATGAACGGTTTTTTGCTTATTGCGGTCGGATTACTCGACCAAATAAAGAAATAAAAGATGATTTACGTACCTCGTAGGTTGGGGGTTGGATTAAGCTAAAGAAATCGAGAAATAGCCGGCTGAATCGTCAGAGTTTTGAACCTAAAGCTTAGGGGCGGCGGCGATGGCGGTTTCCTGAGAGAGAAAAGAGGAAAGTGATAATGATGTGGTGTGTTAGGGTATTTATAGGAAAGTAGGTGGATGACGTGTGTGTCAGCTGTCATGCAACAGTCAGTTGTGAAAACTATGGGCGCGTCCAGGGTGTTAGGACGCGTCCTGATGTTTAGCAATGGAACAATCCAAATTTTGGCGTATGGTCTTAAGTAAAATTCCAATTTTGTTTTCAACAACAAATGGAATTTGGGGGTAGTTGTTACACCCAAAATTTGGCATTGGTTTGACTCGGGCCAAATGCAGATTAATTACAGTCAAACTCGGTATTGTATTGTAGAAGGAGAGGACGCGTCCAGACCCGCAGGACACGCCCAGCTTGGAGGAGGGTGCCTTACAAGGGGTGGCCTTATAATAGGAAAGCTTGGAAGCGCATGGACGCACCCTGGAGCTTTGGACGCGTCCAATGTGCTGGAAACATTTGACAGTTATGTTTGTCTGGCAGTGAAGGTTGGATAAATCGCTCAGAGAGAAATGACGCATCCTGATATGCTGGATGTCAGGGAAGGTAGTTGCTGGAAGAACAAATACAAGTTTCATGGGGGTTAGGGCGCGCCCAATGTCTTAGGACACGTCCTATGAGTGGTAGATGCATTCTCGAGGGTGACTTCAGGATAAAGCTTGCATGGAAAGGAGCATTGGAGATTATTTTTACTAACGTATTTGTTACAGGTACTATTTGAAGAATTCCCTCCTTGAGACGGTCAAGGAGGGGGATATCCGTGAAAAGCTTGAAGGCCTCCAGGGGTATGCCTGATGATTGAAAGCCTCCTCCTGTATTCAACGGGTGTCCTCGTTGGGGATGCGGGATTAACATTGGTGTGTGCTTTGGGAACTCTGTTCTTGTATTCAACGGGTGTCCTCGTTAAAGAACTTTGGAGTCATCCTGCACTTTGCACCCAAGAGCTTGGGATCACCTATCATGTTATTTGGTGGGTTATCCTCATTCGGGGGACAGGGATACGTCCGACACTTGGGGTGAATCGTGGTTATACCTGTGTCCGTAAATCAAGGGAGATAGCTGTAGCGGAGTGTTATCCTTGCGCAGGGAGATGCACTATCCGTGAAGTCCTGCGATTACGGACGAGCCTTGGGCCTTCGCGGTTGTGCCTCATAGTTGGACATTCCTAAAGCTAGCGGAAGATGGATTCTGGATGGTTTTCTACCCGGCCTAGGAATAAGAAGTCTAAGCCCATTAAATTTCTTGTTCCACAAGAACTACGTCAGGCTTGATCCCTATATAAAGGGTACGTAGGCACATTGAGAGGGTAAGAAGTTGAGAGCTGATAAGGGAGTCACCACTTACTCTGATCAATCTCAGCCTAAAATAACCACAAACACCACACACCGCTTGATTTTCCGGAGAAGAACCACCGTCATAGATATTAATTCCGGAGAGAAACCTCAATCTTTGTTGTTACCAAATTCCTCCGTCAACAGTTATAATTATTTTTAAAACAAAATTAAATGTAAATTACAAATTACATGAAATAATAATTTTAATACATGAATATAGAATATGTGTATTAGTTTGATGATAAGTTAAACAAATCACTTAAGTAGAAATCTAGTATTTGTAGCCTCAACGGATAAGACCATCTTGGCTATCCGTTGAAGGAGTAGCTTTACTTAGCAATAAGTTTAGTATTGTAGCACATTTCATTCTCTGGTTTCAAGTTGTAATTCTTAGATGTTGTAGGAAATTATCAGTCATGTTGACTACTAATGGATATACAAATAGGAGGGCTAATTGTAAATATTTCATGCCTTGTAATTTTGTATGAGTGAAGAAGTATCAACGGATATTGAAGACCTTCAACGGATAAGAAACAAAGCTTCAACGGATGTCTCTAATGCTTCAACGGATAATATCCATCAACGGATAAGTACTTCAACGGATAAAGACTTCAACTGATAATGCATCAACGGATAAAGCTTCAACGGATAAAGCCTCAACGGATAAGGCATCAACGGATGAAATCTTCAACGGATACTTGGTTCATTAGCAGTTGATAGTGACAATTCACAAGCTGACAGAGGCACATGGAGGAATCAAGAAAATGCAGCATTCCCATTCTGATGCAAACAAGGAAGTATTCAAAGATTCACAGATTATCCTAGATTGCATTGGATAGAGAAATGAAGAAGAAACATGTGAAGAATCCTTTCAATTGTATTTTACAGTTTTGTCTTCACTTGTAAACTTGGTGATATATAAAACAAGTAGCAGCTAGTAATTAGATAAGAATTTTCCTGAGCTGTTTAGAAATATCCAGAGAGAAAATCATCTAGTTTGTACTAGGAAGCAGCTGTGATTTAATTCTTTGAATCACAGATTTTCTTAAATAACACATCTCTGGTGGAACAACAAATCCACCAAAAAAGTTTTTAAGATCTTTGTGTTCTTTACATTTGTGTTTGAATATATACCTGTCTGCATTGGCTTTAAGCAATTCACACACACACTTGTTTTCAGAAACACTTAGTCTTAAAAACTGCTCAAAACTTAAAAAGTTTTGAGATTTACATTCAACCCCCTTCTGTAAATCTCATTGTTAGTCCACTGGGAATAACAATTGGTATCAGAGCAAACTCTTAACATACAAAGAGTTTAAAGATCTATTTTGCTAACATCATGAGTGCGCAGAAGAATCCTCCTGCTACCATCATGAGTAGGAAGGATATTGGTATAAAGATCCCAGTCTTGGAAAAAGATAATTATCATCACTGGAAAGTGAAGATGCATTTACATCTTCTTTCTCAAGATGAAAGCTACATCAACTGTATTGAAAATGGCCCTCACATCCCTCACAAAGTAGCCACAGCTGCTACTGCAACAGTTGCTGTTGGACAGTCCATTCCCAAGCCAAAAGCAGAATGGACTATTGAAGACATGGAAGAAATCCGCAAGGACAAGAGAGCCATGAACATTTTGTTTAATGGCTTAGATAAAGATATGTTTGACAATGTCATCAATAGCCAAACTGCAAAGGAAGTTTGGGATACTGTACAAATCATCTGTGAAGGTACTGAGCAGGTCAGAGAGAACAAGATGCAGCTTCTTATTCAACAGTATGAATATTTTCACTTTGAAGAAGGTGAATCATTAAATGATACCTTCAACAGATTTCAGAAACTGTTAAATGGATTGAAGCTGTATGGTAGAGTGTACCAAGTCAAGGATTCCAACTTAAAATTTCTTAGGTCTCTGCCAAAGGAATGGAAGCCCATGACTGTCTCTTTAAGAAATTCTCAAGATTATAAGAACTTCACACTTGAAAGATTATATGGAATTCTGAAGACTTATGAACTTGAAATGGAGCAGGATGAGCTGTTGGAAAAGGGAAAGAGAAAAGGAGGAACAGTTGCTCTTGTAGCTGACAGTGAGAAGATGGAAGCCAGGGTTGAGGAGAAGACAATGCCAAGTCTCAAAATTGGCACAAGCAAATCAGAATCAAGCAAGGGTAAAGAGCAAGCAGCTGAGGATGAAGACAATTCCAGTCAGGATGACTCTGATGATGTTGATGAACATCTGGCTTTTCTGTCCAGGAGGTTTGCAAAGATGAAGTTCAGAAAAAATACAAAATTCACTAAGCCAAACAAAAACATGGTGGACAAATCAAAGTTCAAATGTTACAACTGTGGCATTAGTGGACACTTTGCAAGTGAGTGTAGAAAGCCAACTTCTGATAAAAAGAAATTTAAGCAAGTTGATTACAAAAAGAAGTATTTTGATTTACTCAAACAAAAGGAAAGAGCTTTTCTCACTCAAGATGATTGGGCAGCAGATGGGGTCAATGAAGATGATGATATGGAATATGTCAACCTAGCCCTGATGGCTAATTCTGATGAAAATGAAACTAGTTCATCAAGCAACCAGGTAATTACTACTGACCTCTCTCAGCTTTCAAAACATGAATGTAATGAAGCCATAAATGATATGTCCAATGAATTATATCATTTGCGTGTTTCCCTTAAATCACTAGCAAAAGAAAACACTAGGATCAAGGAGAATAATGTGTTTTTAAGTGATAGGAATGCTGTGTTAGAGGATCAAGTAATTGAGCTTGAAAAGATAAAACTTAAATGCTTGACTGTTGAGAGTGAACTAGCAGAAGCTGTTAAGAAAGTAGAAATTCTTTCTAAACAGTTAGAAAGTGAGCAAGAGGTAATCAAGGCCTGGAAAACATCTAGGGATGTTAGTGTTCAGATTGCAAAGGTTCAGGGAATTGAATCATTCTGTGAGGATGCATGGAAGAAAAACAAAAAGGAGTTAGAATTAATTGATGGATTGTCAACGGATGTGGAATCAATGGATGATGAAAGTTATCCGTTGAAGGAAGAAAAGGAGCATCCGTTGAAGGCTCATCAATTAAAATAGGCAAGTTCTTTTAAAAATAAAAACCTCAATAAAAAGAATGATTCAACTCTCAAGAACTTTGTCAAAGAAGGAGCTAGCACATCCAGAGATGTCAGTAAGGTGAATATAGGACACATGACTTTAGATCAGCTGAAAGATAGGCTTAAGTTGGTTGAGGATAAGAAGGAAACTAAAAGAAAATCTAAAAGAAATGGGAAGGTAGGGATTAATAAACATAACAATTACACACCTGATAGGTATGCTCCTAGAAAAAGCTGTGTGCATTGTAAAAGTGTTAATCACCTATCTGATAATTGCAAATCTGTTAAAAATGCTCACATGCCTTCAAATCCCTCCATGCCTAACATGTCTATGTCACCTCTGCATGCTATGCCTGTTATGTCTCACCAGAATCCCCATGCACATTTTGCAAATATGCCATATATTAATAATCCTTATTTTACTGCATTTAGTATACCTCAAATGCCATACAATATGCCTATGTGGAATAACATGTTTGCACAACCTATGCCTTATCAAATTCAATCAAATGTGTTAAATGATTCTGTGACTAACCCTACACTTCAACCAACCACATCTGAGACCAAGGTTGACCCAAAGTTACCTAAGTCAAAAGATGCAGGAGGAATGAAGTCTAGGAAAAAGACTAACAAGGCTGGACCCAAGGAAACTTGGGTACCAAAATCAACTTGATTGATTTTGCTGTGTGCAGGGAAAAAGAAGGAATCTATGGTACTTGGACAGTGGCTGTTCAAGACACATGACAGGAGATTTCACCCCGCTCACAGAGTTTAAGGAGAGAGCTGGACCTAGCATAACCTTTGGAGATGACAGCAAAGGGTTCACTATGGGATATGGCTTGATTTCAAAAGAAAATGTCATCATTGATGAAGTT
Organism: Apium graveolens; assembly: GCF_009905375.1. Lineage (NCBI taxonomy): Eukaryota > Viridiplantae > Streptophyta > Magnoliopsida > Apiales > Apiaceae > Apium > Apium graveolens. The sequence continues at coordinate 43,510,264 of NC_133653.1, forward strand.
GCATTGGTTGATGGTCTCAAACACAATTTATTGAGCATCAGTCAACTATGTGACAGAGGGAATACTGTTTCCTTCAATTCTGAAGCATGTATTGTCACAAGTAAGAAGGACAATAAAGTGGTTCTAACTGGAGTTAGAAAAGGGAATATGTACTTAGCTGATTTCAACTCTACAGATGCAGAATCCATTACTTGTCTTCTCAGCAAAGCAAGTCCAGTTGAAAGTTGGCTATGGCACAAGAAGCTGTCCCATTTGAATTTCAAGACAATGAATGATCTAGTCAAAAAGGACTTAGTTAGAGGAATGCCTCTAGTAGAATTCACAAGGGATGGACTGTGTGATGCTTGTCAGAAAGGAAAGCAAAAGAAAGTATCATTCAGTAAGAAGCTTGAATCTGCAATTGATGAACCACTACAACTTCTACACATGGATCTTTTTGGACCAGTCAATGTATTGTCAATTTCAAGGAAAAGATATTTCCTAGTGATTGTAGATGATTTCTCAAAGTTTTCATGGGTTTATTTTCTTGGATCAAAGGATGAAGCTAGTGAAATCATCATCAATCATATCAAGCAAGTCAACAATCATCCTGATTTCAAAGTAAGGATTATTAGGAGTGATAATGGAACTGAGTTCAAGAATTCAACCACGAAGTTGTTCTGTGAAGAAAGTGAGATCATGCATGAGTTCTCAGCTCCAAGGACTCCACAACAAAATGGTATGGTGGAAAGGAAGAACAGATCACTAATTGAAGCTGCAAGGATAATGCTTGAAGAGTCAAAACTCCCAACTTATTTTTGGGCTGAGGCTGTTAACTGTACATGTTACACTCAGAACATTTCTCTAATCAATCAAGAAAAAGGCATGACTCCCTATCAATTATTCAAGAGAAGAAAACCAACTTTAAACTTTCTACATGTCTTTGGTTGCAAATGCTACATCTTAAGGAATCAATCTGATCACAAAGGGAAGTTTGATGCAAAGGCTGATGAAGGAATATTTGTTGGTTATTCTGCTGGAAAATCATATAGGGTCTACAATCTAAGAACCAACATTGTCATGCAATCTGTACATGTTGTGTTTGATGATAAAAAGATTGATGGACTAACAGATGAAGGACATCATGAAGGACTCAAATTTGACAATATTGAGATATATTATGATGATGGTGAAGATGAGAATGATGAAGAAGGCATCTCAAGAGGGATTCAAAATCTGCCTTAGGATAATGCACAGAATGCTGCATCCGTTGAAAGTCATAGCTCAGCTTCCGTTGAAAGAAGCAATGCAGCATCCGTTGAAAGACAAAGTGCATCATCCGTTGAAGTTCATAATGAAGCATCCGTTGATCACAGTCTGTCAACGGATAATCAATTCACTTCATCAGTTGATAGAGCTCCCAATTCCTTTCAAAGGATCAGCAACTCAGGGGGAGTTTCAACCAATCAACATTCTATTTCACATCATGACAATGCTGAGGCAACCTCATCTAGAGCTAATCTACCACCTCAAAGGAAATGGACCAATAATCACACTTTTGAACTGATCATTGGTGATGCTACATCTAAAGTGCAAACTAGAAGGGCTACTCAAGATGAATATCTGTATAGTAGCTTTCTATCACAGGAGGAACCTAAGAGAGTGGAAGAAGCTCTATTGGATCCAGATTGGATTTTAGCAATGCAAGAAGAGCTAAACCAATTTGAGAGAAACAAAGTATGGAAGCTGGTACCCAAGCCAAAGAACAAGAGTTCTATTGACACAAAATGGGTATTCAGAAACAAGATGGATGAAAATGGCATTGTCATAAGGAATAAAGCCAGATTGGTTGCTAAAGGCTACTCTCAACAAGAGGGAATAGATTTTGATGAAACATTTGCTCCAGTTGCCAGACTTGAAACCATCAGAATCTTTCTAGCCTATGCAGCTAATGCCAATTTCTAAGTCTATCAAATGGATGTCAAGAGTGCATTTCTAAATGGGGAATTAGAGGAAGAAGTGTATGTAAGCCAACCTTTAGGATTTGAAGATCCAAATTTTCCAGACTATGTGTATTATCTGTTGAAAGCACTCTATGGACTAAAGCAAGCACCTAGAGCCTGGTATGAGACTTTGTCAAAATTCCTTCTAGATAATCACTTCACAAGAGGTACTGTTGACAAAACTCTCTTCTTTAGAAATGTTAATGGCTCTAAAATACTTGTTCAAATTTATGTAGATGATATTATATTTGGATCTACAGATGATAAGCTTTGTAAAAAGTTTGCTAAATTAATGCAAAGTAAATATGAAATGAGCATGATGGGAGAGCTAACTTACTTTCTTGGTTTACAAGTTAAACAAGTTAGTGGTGGAATTTTCATTAGTCAAACTAAATATATTTATGATCTTTTAAAGAAGTTTGACTTAATGGATTGTTCACCTGTAAAAACTCCCATGGCCACTGCCACTAAGCTTGAATTAAACAAGACTGAAAAGTCTGTGGATATTTCAAATTATAGAGGCATGGTTGGCTCACTTTTATATTTAACTGCTAGTAGACCTGATATAATATTTTCTACATGTCTCTGTGCTAGATTTCAGGCTGACCCTAAAGAATCTCACTTAGTGGCTATTAAAAGAATTTTCAGATATCTCAAAGGGACTCCAAATCTAGGAATTTGGTACCCTAGAGAGTCTGGTTTTGATCTAATTGGCTACTCAGATGCAGATTATGCAGGCTGCAAAATAGACAGGAAAAGCACAACTGGTACCTGTCAATTTCTAGGGAACAAGCTTGTGTCATGGTTCAGCAAGAAGCAGAATTCTGTTTCCACATCAACAGCTGAAGCTGAGTACATTGCTGCTGGTAGTTGCTGTGCACATATATTATGGATGAGGAATCAACTATTTGACTATGGTCTGACTGTTGACAAAATTCCAATATTCTTTGACAACACAAGTGCCATTGATATTACTGAAAATCCAGTGCAGCACTCAAGAACCAAGCACATTGATATCAAGTACCACTTCATTAGGGAACATGTGATGAAAGGTACAGTGGAACTTCATTTTGTTCCAAGTGAAAAGCAGATTGCAGACATATTTACCAAGCCACTTGATGAATCAACATTCACAAGATTAGTAAGTGAGTTAGGTATGCTTAATTATTCATAATTTATGTCATCTATATAATCTGCCTTGAAGCCTGAAATGAATTTGCTGCAAGAACAAAGTTGGCTTTAAGTAAGACTTATCCTATCAATGGATATTCCCTATCCGTTGAAAGCCAAAATTGTTCTATCAACGGATGTTCATTATCCGTTGAAAGACAAATACATTTCTGGTAATTTTATCCTTCAACGGATAAAATGGTGTTGATCATCAACGGATAACTATTTACCTTATCCGTTGAAGTGTCACATCAGTTACTATAAGTGAGTCACAGCCGTTGATTCTTTTACTCAACCGTTGATACAGATATACAGTGTTGTATGTTTTTGTATTTAAGGTAGTTTTCAGAATTTCTACAGTTTTATTTATTCTTGAACGGCTGTAACTTACTTAAAAGTATCATTTAATCATTTTATTTACGTTTTAATTCAAGAAAGTATAAAAGCCCAATTGAACTCTTATTTTCACTTTATGCTTTCTTGCAATTCTTATTCTCCTTCTCTCCCAAAAAAAAAAAATTCTCAAGTTTTTCTCTGCAACCTCTACTCACAACAATGGCACCAGTAGTCAAAATTATGTCTCAAACAGGATTTGTTTATGAAAAGAATAATTTCGTAGCCTTGGTTGAAAAGAATGAAGCCCATTCTGATTATCACAAGATGATGGACTTCATTAAAAACTGCAAACTAAGCTATGCAATGCTGGAAGCCCCAACCATCTACTGTGAGGTGATTGAGGAGATTTGGACAACTGCAGAGTTCAACTCCACATATATGACTATTGTCTTCTCTCTCAAAGGTAAGGACTATTGCATTAACTGTGATGATATACAATCTTGCTTTAAGTTGCCTGAGAATAATGCCATGACACCACACACTGATAAAGATGTATCTGCTATGTTAGATTCCATAGGCTATGCTTTTGATTCTGCTAGTTTAGGTAGTATTAGAAGGAAAGGCCTTAGGAAAGAATGGAGTTTTCTTGGAGATGCCTTCATTAAAGTTTTCTCTGGGAAGATTAGCAATTTTGATGCCATAACTTCATCTCTTGTTAATATGCTCTATATGCTAGTTTCTGATAGGTACTTTAATTTTAGCAACTGTGTTATGCTAGAATTAGGATCCAGATTAGGTAACAAAGCTAATAGACCACATAACATCTATTATGCTAGATTCTTTATGTTATTGGCTAACCATGTTGCTGAAGGTTTGGTTATATCAAATGAGAATAATAAACTCAAATGCTGGGCACAAGAGAAAAGGGTCCTTGCAGACCTTTTGAGAATGAACCTCAACAGCCAGGTGCCATTGGTATACTTGCCAATCATGAATGCACCACAGGTAAGTGAGGTAAACACTTCTATAACTCCTACTATTTCCAACCCCATTATTTCTTTGCCCTCTAATGTGGCCATGGAATCTGTGTCTTTGTCCAAACAGGTTCCTTCCAAAGCCACCAAAACCAAAGTTTCAAAACTCAAGTCAAAGAAACCTACCTCTGTTGTTTCTCAAAAGACAATAGTTGTAACAACTACCATAAACCCTGAAGGGAGTGAACAGGGTGTGAGTGGTGAGGGGAGGGGTGAACATCAAGAAACCCCCCAGGATAAGGTGGGAGAGGTGAGTGGTACCCAAGCCAGCCAAGCCACAGTCTCTCAAAAGACTGTGGTGGTTCAAAAGGAGTCCAACACATCCCTAGTTGCATCCTCCCAAAAGGATGTAACTATTGAAAATAGTCCCCAACCAGGGACACAGAACAAAAGAGGGAGGGACACTGAAGCCACACATTTACCAATTAAAGCCTTTTCAAGGAAGAAGAAGGCCAAGACCCTAGTTTCCACACAAGGGACACACACAGCACAAATACATCCACCTGTATCTGAGCCTTCACAAATTCAGCTTGATGTGATTCCAGCAAATGTGGAATCACAGCCCCATTCTCTCATAATAGAAACACACCAATCATCAAACTCTCAATCACCCTCTCTGGATGTGGATATGATATTCACATCAATTCCTGATTCTCCCTCATTAAAACTCAGGGAGGAGCCCCACTCAAAACCTGATGATCATCATCTTTTAGATGATTTGTTGGATCATCAGCCAATTCTTTCAGATGTAGTTGAAGAATCTGTGTTACCTCACTTAAAATCAATTCCCACAGATTCAACAATTATGTCACTTTCTATATCTACATCTTTTCCTTCTTCAACGGATATCTCTCATCCGTTGACAAGTGGTTGTTCTTCAACGGATAAGCTTAACAGCAGTTATCCGTTGATACCATCAGTTTCCACTTCAACGGATACTCCCTATCCGTTGATGGTCTTTACACATATAACAGAAACAATACCAACTGTAGAGGACATGGCTACTGTACAATCACTTTTAGGTTTGAGGGAAGGGAGTGATCTTTTGAGTGAGAGGCTGGGTTGCTCCCAGGCAAAAGGAGAGGTTGAGAGTCACCATATGCATGCTATTTCTTCCAGCATGGCAAAAGTGAGTGAGGGGAGTGCCACCTTAGAAGGTGAGGGTGAGGGTGTGAGGGTGTGTGTGAGCTAGGGGGAGCCCCTGATGCAAGAAAATAGAGAAAAAGAGAGAAAGGCAGGTACAGAAGCTATAAGGGTGGATCCAGCCATTGCTAGTGAGTCAATGAAAGTGGCTGATGCAGAAAAGGAAAGACAATTTCAGCAACATTTCAAAGCTGCAATTGATAACATTTCCTTGGATGCTGACACTTTTACTCATCCTGTTTCAGCCTATCAATTATTGGCTGCTCAGGGCAATGTGGAGGCAGAACAGACATTACACATTGTACACACTTCAGAATCTCTTCTCAGAGACAAAGCTGCTGTTAACAGGCTGCCTTCTCAAGCTGGTGAGCCATTTGAAGAATTTGGAGTGAATTCTAATGATGATGACTCTAATTCTTTGAATGAGAGCATGAACTTAGGGGGAGTAGCAGGCCCAAGTTCTGTTCCTAATCTTCCTGAATGGGCATGGGCAAAAGCCTCAACACCAAGAGAGTTTAGTGTCACTTTGATTAGACAAGTCATGACAATTCAGCAGGCCCTTCAGGAGACTACATATGCTGGTACCAAGGCAATTCTTCAAGCTCATCTGGAATCTCTGCATCTCTTGCAGTTGTAGCATTTCCAATAAAATCTAAGTGTGGATGAGCTCAAACAGGACATTGCTGATCTGAAATCCTACAATGCTGAGAAGTTGGATTCAGTCATACCTTATGGTACTATACAAGATTTGTTGGGGAGACTGAGGAAAGAATCTGATGCTGACAAGAGACTGGCCAGATCGGAAAACAGGGTTCAAATCATTGAAGATTCTATGGTCACAATTCTTCAGAATCAACAAACTCAAACAAATCTACTCATGCAGCTGGCCAATGCACAAGGCTTGACTCCTACCCTTGATGATAACAAAAAGGGGGAGAATAAAGGGAAAGGGGAAGGAGAGCCATCAACAACAGTTCAAATTTCTCAAGTGCTAGTTCCTGTCATCACCACTTCTCCAATTATTCAACTCAAAGGAAAGCTTGATGGAATTGATCTAATCCAGATAGCAGCAGCTGAATTGCAAGTCAAAGAGCAAAGGAAGAAGATTGATGAAAAGATGCAACAAATATTTAGTTCTACAACTTCTCAATCACAATCTGTGAAGCACAGCACAAAAGTGGAATCAATTATTATGGAACTCAAGCCAGTAGGGAGGAATAAGGTTGGAGAGACTTCTTCCAAGGATTTGAAACCTATGGTCCTCAAGCCCAACAACAGATCCAATAAGGACTCTACAAAGAATCCTCTGAAAGAAGTGGATTTTCCTCTTCCAAAGGCTGATGAGGACAAGCTTTTGGGTAGAAGTATCTCATATCTCAAAGAGACCATGGATGTGGCTGTAAGGAGAAACATGGCTATTATCTTCAGAGAGGGAAAGAGCATATGTATGATGCAAGGACATCCCAAACTCTCAATAGCCAAGAGGGAAGAAACCAGAAGGTTGAAGGAAGAAGCCAAACAGCTAAAGGCTGACAAAAGAGCACAAGCAAAGCTTGAAAAACAGCTAAAGTCAAGTCAGGCTGAAGAACAGAAAGAAATTGAAGACAAAAGTGAAGATGAAGCTATGGGGGACATGGTTGGTACTGAGATGGAGGAAAGAAGTAAGGGAAGAGAAGAATGGCAGAAAGGGAACAGAAAGAAGGTCAATGCAAAGAGAAAAATGGTAGATAAGACTGAAGAAACCCAATCAATATCCAAACCACTACCCTCTATTCCTGAACCCATTGTGCCTGACCCCTTCATGAACATTCATGGTGAAACAATCATTCCCAAGGAGGAACCAATTGATTGGGACACCATCAAATTGCCCACCTTCCTAACCTCTTCTCCACCATCAAAGAAGCAGAAAAGAAGAATCAAATCAACACCCTCTAGAGCCTCACTCAAATTCACACAGAAGCCTAAGCCTAAACCTCAAGCCTCTAAAGATGATTATGTTCACATCTGTGACATAAAAGAATTTTCAGACATTGAACTCTATCTGGATGAGCTGGAGGAAGTAAGGGGAATAGTTGCTTACAGACAGCTACCAGAAAGACTAGTGTTCAAATACAAAGGAGATGGGGAAAGAACCTAGCCTCTTTACAGAATTCTGAATGAAGGCTACTCTACCTTGATTAGAGTCTACTCAGCCATACAAAGGGATTCTGGCTTTACCAGGACTGCCAAGACTGAGATTCTCAACAAGATTGCCAACATAAGGAAAACTTGGAGGGAGCCCAATGCTTTGCCTAGAACTTTACTCATTCAAGAAAGAGGAATTACAATTCACAAATCACCTCATTGGTTGATGGAGTTCAGAGACAACAAAGGAGTCAGAAGATTTTTCAGAATTGAAGATCAGCTCAAGATTGCCAGTAATGAAACTCTCAAGGATATGCAATCTAAGTTAGACATCAATGAAGAAGATGAAGCTGAATTCTACAGACAACTTCAACTTCAAATAGAGGAGAATGACAGGAGGCTAGGAAAGAAAACAAGGAATCAAAGGAAAAGAAACTAATCTGCTCAGGCTGAAGGAGCACCCTTGGAAACAATGTAATTCTTCAATACCATCTCAGCATATACACTTTTGTAGCACTTTTTGAATTTCTGCTTTATTACAGTTTATATATTTGTCAAGTGTTTTGTTATCATCAAGCTAAACCCAAATTTATGCCTACAGTTCTAGTGGACATAAATAGGGGGAGATTGTTAGGAATATGTGTATTAGTTTGATGATAAGTTAAACAAATCACTTAAGTAGAAATCTAGTATTTGTAGCCTCAACGGATAAGACCATCTTGGCTATCCGTTGAATGAGTAGCTTTACTTAGCAATAAGTTTAGTATTGTAGCACATTTCATTCTCTGGTTTCAAGTTGTAATTTTTAGATGTTGTAGGAAATTATCAGTCATGTTGACTACTAATGGATATACAAATAGGAGGGCTAATTGTAAATATTTCATGCCTTGTAATTTTGTATGAGTGAAGAAGTATCAACGGATATTGAAGACCTTCAACGGATAAGAAACAAAGCTTCAACGGATGTCTCTAATGCTTCAACGGATAATATCCATCAACGGATAAGTGCTTCAACGGATAAAGACTTCAACTGATAATGCATCAACGGATAAAGCTTCAACGGATAAAGTCTCAACGGATAAGGCATCAACGGATGAAAGCTTCAATGGATGCTTGGTTCATTAGCAGTTGATAGTGACAATTCACAAGCTGACAGAGGCACATGGGTTGACAGAGACAAACTGGAATGTGGAAGCCTCTAGGAGGAATCAAGAAAATGCAGCATTCCCATTCTGATGCAAACAAGGAAGTATTCAAAGATTCACAGATTATCCTAGATTGTATTGGATAGAGAAATGAAGAAGAAACATGTGAAGAATCCTTTCAATTATATTTTACAGTTTTGTCTTCACTTGTAAACTTGGTGATATATAAACCAAGTAGCAGCTAGTAATTAGATAAGAATTTTCCTGAGCTGTTTAGAAATATCCAGAGAGAAAATTATCTAGTTTGTACTAGGAAGCAGCTGTGATTTAATTCTTTGAATCACAGATTTTCTGAAATAACACATCTCTGGTGGAACAACAAATCCACCAGAAAAGTTTTTAAGATCTTTGTGTTCTTTACATTTGTGTTTGAATATATATCTGTCTGCATTGGCTTTAAGCAATTCACACACACACTTGTTTTCAGAAACACTTAGTCTTAGAAATTGCTCAAAACTTAAAAAGTTTTGAGATTTACATTCAACCCCCCTTCTGTAAATCTCATTGTTAGTCCACTGGGAATAACAAACATAAAACAAAATAGAAATCTTTTCAATAATTTTAATACTAATTTTTCATTACTATATATATATATACTATATTATAATATACGAAATATTAAAAGTTTGGTAGTGGGTCGGTCGGTGCTTGCTGAAATTACCTAATTATCCTTAATTATTTATATAATTTTTATTTAATTACCCTAGATTTATTATATTTTGAACCTATTTATTTTAAAACTATTTAAATCTTAATTAATATCTAAATCAATTATATTTTTCAACTAAAATACATTAATTAACTAAAACACCTCCTTTTTCTACATGATCTATCATGTCAACATGTCGAAATAACACACAGAGATAAAGATATGCAACAGAGCTACACTACCCCTCAAATAATAATACAAAAAAGTATTAACTACTTATTATATAAACTCGCTTTCTTATATAAAACCAATCACACAACCTAAAAGTACGAAAGGTAAATGACGAGATATCCTATCTCAATCAACAAGTCTAGAACTATTTAACATAAAAAGTTTGCATCAATGAATTAAGCTCAAATTTGATCAATATCACAACCGCTAAAATTAATTTACTTGTCGGTATAATGAACCTAGCAGATTATCATAAAAGACATATCTGGTTATAATTATTGAGACAAACTTATTCTTTTAAAAAATATAATTAATAAAATAATAATTATTTAAAATAGTCGTGCATCGCATGGGTATTAGGCTAGTATATTATAATAGACGAAACATTAAAAATTTGGTAGTCATTCGGTCGGTGCTTGCTGGAATTACTTTATTACCCTTATAAATTTTTATAAATTATATTTAAATCTTGATCGAACCAGACTTTTTCTCAAATATGGCATGCTTCCCCTGCCCATCAAATTTTTCTATGCCACTTTTTTCGCAGTTGTTTTTACCAGACGCACAATCATAAGCATTAGTGTTTAGGTATATAACAACAAATAGTATTTATCCTCTTCTTATTACATAAAGCAAAACTTCACCCGCTAAAAAAAATTCACACTGAATCAACGTTTTCAGGGAAAAACTCGATAACTTATATGTCTTTACCCGCTTTTTTGTATTTAATTATTTAACTTAATTACTTTTATATTTGTTTCTTAAAAAAAATTATTTTATTATTTTATATACATTTACATTATTTAAAAAAAATTAAAACAAATGTAAGCTATTAGTCAGTATAATGAGCATGGCATGAGGTTAAAATAAAATTATCTTATATTAGGAGTCTTTATATTAGGAGTCTTGACAAAATAAAATAAACCGCTAAAACTACTTTTCTAAAACTAATATAATATCAGTCTTACTAGTTAAACTTAATTAAATATAATAATAGTTTGGTCTAAAACAAAAAAAAACTATACAGCTCTACTAAAACAGCACAAAGGCGTCGGTCAAGTGACGAATTAAGTGTGGGAGACGCTATAGGTATGGACCTACATCGTCGGTTAAATGAGCGACACAAAAATTAATTGCAGATGTTCATGCTCATTTCGAAATAGCACACAATCATTAGGACATGCATGTTTTTTTACATTCATACCCATCGGACAAAGTATCTTCTTTGCCTCATAGGTGGAAGTGGGAAACTCATTATTTGGAGGAAGCATTTCTGATAGAAGTTTTAGCATTTCCGTGAAACTCTTATCACTCCACCCGTTCTTTACTTTGAGCTTACACAACTTCAAGGTTGTTGATAACCTGGTAAACCAATCAGTGCACTCTGGATAGAGAAGTTTTTTGGAATCATCAACCAAGTTCTCAAGAACTTTCGATTGGTGCATTAAAAGATCTTCAACATTGTGGATCATCTCATCAACCATATCATTTTCCTCATCATCTTCTTTATTGATAGGAATACTATCTCTATTACTTCCATAATCATCATCAAGTTTATTTGTATTTTCAAAATATATTCCTTCGCCATGCCAAATCCACTTAGTATAATCATTCATAAAACCACGGAGAAATAGATGATCACGCATTGTCATAGCACTAAAATACTTTTTTTAATTAAAACAATCACGACATGGACAGGTGATCATGTCTTCTTTTCCTAATTCCATTTTGTTTTTCTTTACATTTAGCTCCGCACATTCAATGAACTTGTCAACTCCATCAACATACTCTTGTGATATACGTGGTATTTTGTACATCCACGTATGACGATTCTTTTTAGATTTCTAAAAAATATACAAAAGACAAGGCAACATTTATTAATATATCATTTTTGTTAGACTAAATTTAGACTTTATGCTTGAATGTATATTATTAGAATAGGTAGCAGATTGGCATACGATGATGGCATAGCACATACACTAAGGCAGACAATCAGATACACTATACAAACAAGAAAAATTAACATTATAAATACACAATCTTCACCAAATAATACATACAAGCATAGTAGAAGACATATTTCCCACCAGATGCCTAATATTTGCAATGGGTAATAAGGTATAAAATCATAATTTTAAGCAATAAACTCAAACAAAATAATGAACTCAAACAGAATAAAAATAAGATTACCTAGAATACAAAACCTTAGACTTTTAATTGGATGCTAGCATGTTAAGAATACAAACCAGTTAATGTCGACCATATATAGATACATACAAACCCTTTAAATATACACAAACAACTTAATTAGAAAACCAAGCTTAATTGCACTCCATATACATACCTGCAATAGATGTGAACCGAGTACAACCCAATTAGCAGACTCGAAAAAGAACTGATGCCCAATTTCGAAGACTTAAGTAGAATCAGATTCTCTATCTACGAAAAGAATTTTGTAATCAAGTTAATCAACTAATTAAGTATTAAAAGTTCAAAACCCTAGATTATACATACATACATATACATACAAACATAAGTATGTGTGTGTATTACAATAATATGTTTACGGAAACATGGAGATTAAAACAACAGAGTAGAATTTGAACCAGTAATTTCTCACAAAAGATCTCTGTATCGCTCTATCTCTCTCTCGCAATTAAGTCCGAGAGATAGAGATTAACGAGGAAGAAGAATAGGGTAGTCCCTTCTGCTTTGTTAATAAAAAACAAATAATTTTTAAATATTTAAAATACTTATAGATTTACTTTAAAATTATACTTGTTTGTACTAATTATATACCAATATTTTTCAAAAAAATAATTAGATTTTTTCATTTATTTATTAAAGATATCAAATAACTACTAACATTTAAAATTATTAAATTACATAACTACTAATTATTTTTTTTAAAATATCATAATTTATATTTTAAAACCCGACACTAACTATAGAAAAATAAATATACCAGTCGGGGGAGTATTTGCATTAGTGCATTAAACACTGATTGTTAACACCTGTGTGTTTATTTATATAAAATTAGAATTTCAATTGATTTTCAAAAATTGAAAAATAACATTTCAAATCTACTAATTATTAACATTTAAATTAATTTATTGTTAGAATTTTTGGTGAAATATCAATTCTTTTGTAACTATAAAATTATTTTATTTAATTTCTTTTATATTTTAAAGGAATTTAGAGTTTAGTATATCATAGATAGTTAATTTTCTACTATTTTTTAATGATTTTAATAATTTCTCATCCACAATTTTATTAATTTTATTTCATATTTTATAAACTATACTTAAAATTTTTATTATTTAAAATTTTTCTTATAATATTTAAAAAAAATCACTACCTATAGCGTTGGCAATCAGAAGACGATACTTTAAACCAAATCTACAGCGTCGGCAATTAAATGCCGACGCTTTAAACCAAATTTGTAGCGTTGACATTTACAAGTCGACGCTTTAAACCAAACCTACAGCATCGGCATTATAAAGACCGACGCTATATAGGATTTTAGGCGTCGGCGTTTTAAAGCCCGACGCTACAGATGGTCAAAAGCGTCGGTTGTATCAAAGACTAACGCAAAAAATTACAACCGATGCTTAAAGTGTGTTTAAGCGTTAGTTCTATATTCAACAAACGCAAAAAGTGCGACGCAGAAGGACCTGTACTAGTGCATCTTCTTATTACATAAAGCAAAACTTCATCCGCTAAAAAAAATTCACATCGAATCAACGTTTTCGGGAAAAAAACTCGATAACTTATATGTCTTTACCCGCTTTTTTGTATTTAATTATTTAACTTAATTACTTCTGTATTTGTTTTTTTTTAAAACTTAATAATAGTTTGGTCTAAAACAAAAAAAACCTATACAACTCTACTAAAACCGATATGGTATTCGACGGTGATGTGCTTAGCAGATTAAATAAAAATTAACATATATTATAAGCTTAGTGGATTAAAATAAAATAAATGCACGTATTTATAGGTCCGAATTTAAACAAAGTGAAAACCAAAATAACGATAATATATTTAGTTGGTCCATACAGCAAGCTTAACGCGAACAAAATTAATATAGATTATGAATAAGGGCTAATAAAATAAAACTCTAAAACTAATTTGCCAAAACTAATATAATATCAGTCTAGATTAAAGTAAAATTAATATATATCAGGGGTTTGGTCTAAAACAAAAATAAACCTCTATACTATTCTACTAAAACTGATAATATTCAACGATGAAAACAATGGGTTTGGCGAATTAAATTAAAATTAACGTATATTATAAGTTTAGTTGATTAAAATAAAATTAATTTACGTAATTATAGGTCCGAACTAAAATAAAGTGGAAACCAAAATAACGATAATATATTTAGTAGGTTAATATGGTGAGCCTAACGTGAATAAAATTAATGTAGATTATGAATAGAGGCTAATACAAAATTAGAGACAAACTGTATAATCCAATGGTGATATAATGGACGTAGCTGGTTAAAATATTTTTTTTTGTATTTATTATATTAATGTACACTTTAATTTGATTCTTCTTTAACTATTTCAAAATAATGAAAAATTCGTGATAGCACATCAAAATATTAAAAATTTGATAGTCAGTTAATCGGTATGGTATTTAAATTTATATAATTATAATATTATTTACGTATCTATACCATTCATACTACTTTTTTTAAAACCCAACTATCGCTTTAACGACCTCAGAATTGAACAAAACAATATACATTATTCATTTGAACAAAAATAAAATTATATTATTGGTCGGAGTTAAAATAAGATTAAAAGCAAATTAAGCATAATTGGTTGAATTTGATTAGTATGTTTGGTTCCATGCTAAAATAAATTAATAAATATTATTGATTCGCCCAAAAAAAATTAAATATTGAACCAGATGAAAACAAAATTAAAATCAAAATATAATTTGTTATTTTGTATAATGGCCTTGGGCTAATATAGATGATACATATTAAGCATCTGCGTTAAAATAAAATTTAACTGAGCTAAAATAAAATTAGATATGATATTTTGGTCGGTATATGGCGTCGAGCTAAAACGAAATGATGTATATCATTTATCCGGTCTAAAAATTTATAGAATTAATCCATAATAAGATATAATTAAAATCAAAATATAATTTGGCCGGTTAAAATAAAATAATATATATTATTTATCCATGTTAAAACAAAACTATCATAGTAATTCGTTTTTAAACAAAAATAAAAACAAATTAAATATAATTGTTTGAATTTTTTAAATCAAAAATATTATTAGATTAATTGTAATAGTTATTATATAAATTAGGTCAAAATTTGAATATTATCAACAACCTAACTAGTTTAAAAATAAAAGAATTTGATTGAAACACAAGACCTACTTAATTGGAATGGTTATATATTTCTTAAACACCGTGCCATTATATGAAAATATTTACTTTAAACTTAATTATTAAAAATAACTATTATAATATAATGAAATATATATAGATATATTAAGTTATATTTATTTCGACATGATTTCTCTTTAAAAAATATAATGAACAAATATTCAAATAAATAAAATAAAATATTAATTGTATAAAAAAAACCGTGCAGCACATAGGTTTTAAACTAGTATATATTAAAGATTAGAACCCTTTTACATTGAATTACACAAATTATCAATTACTCACGTATGGGTGTGTGCAGGTCCAAAACTTTAGGGCCTGTTTGGCAAACACTTATAAGTCTGCTTAGGACTTAGAGCAAGTCTAATGTAATGCTATTTTTGGTGCTATTGCTATATTATAACACCAAATTCAAAAATACATAACTTTAAAGGGGTGTCATACTTAGATGAAAATATGTATCATTGGTCCTTGTCACATCATCTATTACTATAAATGGAGGGGAAAAGTTAAATAATTATTGTCTTGTATACCACAAAATATCAAAATAATATTAAATTAGGTAGAAGTTAAAAGATTTATGCAAATTTGAAACTAGTTATGAAACAATCTTTGGAGTGCAACTTTTATTTTAGCACCAAAAAACACTTTTTGGTTTCATATTATAGCAATAGATATAACTATTTTACATTTAGTATTGGACTTACTCTTATAAGCCCGCAGCAACTTATCGAAGAGTGTTTGTCGAATCAGTTTATAAGTTGAATTTACAATTTTTAAGCTGATAAGTTGAATGTTGGTAATAACGTATTTTTTCCAACTTATTTTGATTTTTTGCTTTTTTATTAACTTTACTTTTAAAATATATATTTAAATGTTAATCTAACTTAAATTTCAAGAATTAAGGTAACTATGTTTAAAAATTATTTATTTAAATTTATTCAAGTAAAATAAGTTTTGACTTATAAGTAAAATTATCCAAACGCTTATATATATAACTTATAAGTATTCATCTACTTATCACTTATAAATTACTTATAAATTTTAAATCATAAATTACTTATTTTAAGATTACCTAAACCGGTACTTAATAGTCTAAGAATGATGAATGAAATGTTGAATGTTAGCCACCCAACTTTCTGCTTATCAATGAAAACAGGCAAATAAGCATGTTCAACTTTTTTTTCCCAAATAGTCCAAGAAATTTAAAAACGGCAGTTATGCCCATATATATGGTGAAATGAAAGCTCCCAAACATGCACATAATTTCATCCTACAGCTTAACATGTGAGTAATAATGAAAAATAATGACACAACAATTAGCATGTGCTTGTGGTGGGTTAGTCACACAAACCGCATACTAATATCCTATTACCCTTATCACAGTATAGATTAGGAAGAAAAACGCAGAAGAACATGGGAATTAATGCTTGAAACTTATTTGGTGTTGTTCAATCATCAGCTGTCACCAAGTCTGCAAATATTTTAAAATTAAAGAATAAAATAAAAATAATTAAATTGTAACAGCAAATGGTATGGGAAAATACAAACAATCAGTTCCAACAAGAATTAGTGATCGGTCATCAAAGTAGTCAAGGTGTGTGAGTGTTGGGGGATAGATCTGAATTCTGATCCCATGTACCAACCGAACCTACCCATTCTTTCATTCATTCAATACGACCCCCTGCACAGCAGTGCTGAAAACTACACTTACACTCCATTGGGGTACTTGCTAGTTGCCTACCCCTCCTCTTTCTATATCTGACATCACTTGTACCACTCTTTTTCTATGTTTAATCTCCCCAATTATGTCACCCTCACAGATATGCTACATGTTATACTAATTAAATTACTCCCTCTGTACTCAGCACGTATTTTAATACTTCTCTAAAGTATTGTTTCGTAAATAATTTTTAATTTTTATTTTTATAAATAAAAATTTGATGTTTAAATTTTAATACAAGAAAAAGATAAATTTAAAAAATAAATTATAAATATATACTTTATATTCACCTTAAAGTATATGTCGAATATTGAAAGAAAAAAAACGATATACAATTGGATGGATAGAGGGAGTAACTATTACTGAATGGTATGTGCACATTGTCCGTAGTGTTGGAGGCCCATCTACCCATTACAGTAGTTATTTGACCACAAGAAAAGGAAGGAAGGACGTGGTCATCTTGGCCACAACGTCCACCTCTCTAATTGGGCGGAATCGCCCGAAAATTCCAGAGACGTAACGTTTACTTGGTTCCATGTTTTATATGTGACAATTCATTCTATTATCACACTCAAACTATTTGAAACGAGTAAACTCATTCTTCTATTTGCAGGCCGAAGCAGCAGTCAGAGACCAAGTCTTGTAGGCCGAAAATTGGTTCTAACATGTACTGTCCATATCTATATCACACAGTATTCTAAAAATTCCCGATTTAATTCATTAATCCCGATTGCAGAATGCAGTTAATGCAGTTGATTCAGCCATTTTAGTGTGGGTTCCGAGCTTTTAATAATCACTTACATTTGTTGTTTGAAATGTGTTATGGCAGGGTTAGTGAGTTGAGTTGGCGTATGTCTGTTCTTTTTTTTCCCTTTCTCCGTGCAGACTACATATACGGTTTCTGAAAATTTTCCAGACTTGATTACAATGTAGCCATTCATTTTAGGTAGGATAAAATTCAAAACATGATCAACTAATTAAAATAATTTGTAAAATAAAATATTTAATTACTAAATATTTTTATTCAAAATATCTAAATACAGTTAATTAATCAAAACAACTTAATTCCTGTATAGAAGTTAGCCTTTTGGCAAAAAAATATTTTTAAAATTAAATTAGACATTTGATCATAAAAAACTCTAACTTTAATAATTAACTTTTTTAAAATAGCGATTTGATTTAAAAAGCCAGTCCAATTAAATTCACTTTTAACTAACAACTGCTACTTATCAAACATGTACCTTAATCAATTAGTTAGACAAAACAATTAATTCAAGTCATTATTACTAATAACTAACCGCTAATGGTAGAAAATGACCATAATTATTTTATAATATCGATTTTTCTATTACCTGCTTATTATAAACGCGTAAAATTATAATTTCAAGTATTAATAAAATTGATGTGAACGAAGAAATTCATCACTATTATTAAAAAATAGCAGATCAAAATATGCTAAAATTATAAATTTTCGTTTTTTTCGTGATCTCAAGCACGCAATGGAAAATTCGTTTACAATTTATTGCATGGATCAGTGATTAAGATCATGGATGATGGACCCATGGCACTGTTAAATAATTCTAACTGATCGAATATTTCTCGTCAACAATGTTACTTTATAAAACTCTCTTTTACTCGATGTTATTTTATGTAATTAAATTTATTTATATATACACATATCAGCATGAGCTCACATTGTCACTCCCAATATATAGACATCCTCTTCATCCCGAAATCCCCAATCACATCTTTCACATCTTTCGACACAGACAACATTGTGTATAATATATACATGTATCACCATGAATAAACTCTCTTCATTCTCCCAATAAACAAGTTAACACCCTATCTCCACACATACAGTGGTAGTCTTCTAAATGGGTTGTTTTGTAAGCAAACACAAATTAAATTCAGCATCAAACCAAGCACCATTGCCAAGATCACCACCACCACACCTACTAGAAGAATCAGTCAAAGAAGTTCTCTCTGAAACTCCAAAACTAAGACCCACAACTCCAAGAATCTTGAAACCTCAAAACAAGATTCAATCTTTACAGCCAAATGTTCATGATTTTCAGGAAAAAAATGAGACCCATTTCAAAAAGATTCATAAGCTTGATAACCCAGAAGAGGTTTCTGAAATCTCGGAGGTTTATAGTTCTATGAGTGAGAGCTTTTCTAGAGAAAATGAAGAAATCGGAGATTTTCGCCGGAAAATTGGGTCACCGGAGAAGTTCAAGCGCCGGTCATATTCCGGTGAGTTACATGGGAGGAGAGAGAGGGGAGTGGCGAAATCTCCGGCGAGAAGACCCGAGCAACCGTCTCCTAATCGGGTTCGGATCGTACCTGGAAGAGACAAACGGGTCGACCCGAATAATAGTAAGGAAATGAGGCCAGTTAGAGATGCCGGAGAAAGTTCTCGCCGGCGGTCAAGGTCGCCGGTGATCCGAAATGACAATGCTTTGTCAAGACAAAACTTGGGTCGGAGCCCATCTGTTAGAAAAACAGGGAAGTCACCGGGTCGGGTCAGATCCGATTTGTCTGAGAATTTAAGAAAAAAGGAGGGAAGCAATAAAGAAGGCAAGAGGCCACCGACAAGTAATGAGTTGATCGAAAACCCACTTGTGTCCTTGGAATGTTTTATTTTTCTGTAGGAATGTAGGGGTAAAATAGTAACTTAAAATATATTTGTCAAAGGCAGGCCCCACTAGTGTTTGTCATGTTATTGTAAGTAAAAAAATCATATGGTAACTATGTTAGGGAAGATATGGTTCGGCCTTTTAGACCAAGATTATCCTTGTTGTACTCTGTAGCAAGTAACTCAATCAAAATTGCAGGTAAAAGACAGATCTGTTTGCAAAAGTCTATCTTTCGTTTTATCTCTTTTTTTCTGGAATTAGTATCATATGTTTTTAACTTTAACTTGCTTGTAACTTGTAAGACTTTATTTCTGCTCATGAATAAACTTTTACGATATTTTGTCCCATGAAATATGGACAAAATGTAGACTTTATCTCTACTCCCAAATGTATTTTTAGAATATTTTATTTTCTTGAGTCATAAATTTTACCTCATCGTAATAGTAATTTTAAGATACAAATTGAAGACCCAAAGTAAAAGTGGAATATTCAAGTTCAAACTTTTAAAAGTACTTACTATAGTGTTGTTTTTACTTTTTTAGTAGTTGCATAAGTTAGAAGTAAAAGTGGTAAATTTAAAGTGAAAGTGGAGGGAGACTGGGAAAGTCTAGAGTAAAAGAAGAAGAAAGGGTTAAAAGTGAAGGAAGGTGATGATAGACTAAGTTGTTAGATGAAGATGATAAATGTGTACAACAATATCTGCTGAATTATTGGTGTTTGACAGAGCAGAAGACTAGTAGTACCACTGGACCATGTTCAAATTCAATACTATTACT
The DNA here is from genome assembly GCF_009905375.1 of Apium graveolens. Taxonomy (NCBI): domain Eukaryota; kingdom Viridiplantae; phylum Streptophyta; class Magnoliopsida; order Apiales; family Apiaceae; genus Apium; species Apium graveolens. The sequence continues at coordinate 43,530,682 of NC_133653.1, forward strand.
ATAATAAGGGATGAAATATTTTGTTTTCAGGAGTTGCATCTCATGCTCACTGCTCAGGTTTTTGATGACCTAATCACAATACTCTATGCTTATCTGAATTTCAGAGTCATAATTCAGATAAACAAATTAAAATATTTAAGACACAGAGATTCATTCAGCAAGTGTACTGCCCTGCCCATTTCTAAATTCAGATTGCACACAGAATTCCCATAAACCGTGTCGTCCTGACTTTTGCTAATGTTTGAACATTTTACAACGTATCCTACTCCGCATATTATATAACCTGGTTCCGATCTTGCTAATTTCGAACAATAGGATGGGAGAGCAAGACGTACCTAGAAAAAGGAGGATATCACAGACAGAGAGTTTTAATGTAAGGGTAGTTGCATCAAATGTTAATGGTACAAATGAATTCAGTTGAGAGGAGCAGGGAAAGATTGAATTTTGAATAGTGGTTGAAACTTGAAACATGAATGAATGAAATATTGAATATTCTTTTCCTTACATTTATGTAAAAGGGAGGACCAGCTAGCTGTTTTGATTTGGGAGAGGAAAATTCCAAGATCCTGCTGATCAGGGGGATTCACAAATCACAATTGATTGCATGCCACCTAAAAGTTGAATCCCTTCACCACTCGATTGCTTTCACCATTTCTTTTGTCCCTTAATTTCCTTTTTTTTTTTGACGAATAAGGGAATTTTTTATTAAAATAGTAGTACACAACCGGAATATATTTCCGAACTATGCAATTTGATTATAAAACAAAAAATAAGCCAAATAAATAATTATTTTGTTTTCAAATCGCTTAAAATATTGTATATGCAACTTTTTCAATTTAAAAATTATTACAATGACATCTGGATTAATTTAATATACACCACTTGTGAAAATAATATCATCACAATTGACATTCACATAAGCATCATATGCAGCCCAATATTTAGAAATATGAACAGTTTTACGTTATGAAATGTGAGTTCTTACAATATCCGTCACCGTCCCAGATTTGATGCGAGTCTTATATATTTATCAAAATATCATAAAATTCTTCTTAGAAAATTTACTGAACTCGTAACAGGACACACAAAAATATCAAAATAAAATATTAACATCCCAAAAGGATGGGTACGAATAACAATCTTTATAACAATGTACTTAACAAGATTTTGTCAAAAAATGATTAAATCTCGGTTTTGTTGAAAAAATAGATAAAAGAATGGTAAGAAACGAAAAGGGAGGAGGCAGAAAAATGGAGAAATGGCGGGTAAAATTCTAAATAGAGTCGACTCACAAAACCCTTGTTAAGATAAAGAGCTGCTTAAAAAAAATTCCCTTATTTTCCTAACTTTATTTATTCCGGCCAAAAGCCCTAACCCCAGCACGGTTTCGGTTAGAATTTGTTTTCCCAAAAAAAGTAATTTATTACTTTTTATCGTTGGAGGAATAAAATAAGGGTGGTGGCCCTAAATGTCATTTTGGACAAAAAATGATCAAAAATATCACTTATGAACTTAAGAGTCTACATCGTCTAGGGTTTAGGCAAAAACTCATAACGCTACATCGTGTAAAGTTATGCATTTTTTAGATGTGCAAAACGTGACATAGAATAAAATTTGGCACCAAGCGCTATATCACGTAGCATTTTGGCCTCAAAATACTACTTCATCTAGCGTTTTACACATACTTTTTTTTAAAAAAAATATTTTAAAATCCAAATAAAAATTTATCAAAGCCTAAAATAATATAAAAAATTAATTTAAATTATTTCTAAAATCCAAAACAGGACCGGTGAAATGTAAAATGTTAAAATTTATTAACTTCAATTTAAAATTGTTTAATTTAAATTTTTTTTTAGTTCCTAGCCTAGATTAAATTAGGGTTTAGGCTCTAGGCCTTAAACCCTAAATCGGTGCAATAATTTGTTTTTTGGTATACTCTTAAATTTTAAAATATCAAATAAAAAAGAATTATCGAAAATGTAATATTTAGTGGTGTTTCCGGACCCTTAAACAATACACCAAAAAAAGCTCAAAATAAGAAAAAATAAAGAATATATCATAAACATTACATGCAGTAACATTATAGCTTTAAAAAATTAAAAAGGGAACGTGTAGCGTTTTGGGTTGTTTACCAAACGCTACACGATGTAAAGTGATCAAGTGACATTTTGGGGCATAATTTTTCAGAAAAGATATTTTAGACCATTTTTCATCACAAAGTAACATTTTTGTCCATTTCTCTAAAATAGAAGTATAAAATATAATTAACACGATAATCCGTGTGAGGCACGGGTCATTATCTAGCTATATTTAGGAATACTGGGCGTATAATTTGCATATAATTTACGTATAATTTTTGAGTTTTCAGTTTGTACATGTTTTGCACTATAAGAAAATAGTGGACATCATCTCGTACATATCGCAATGAAAACAACAGATGTTAAATATATTTTTAACATCCGTAAATTAGGAACAATATTAAAGGAGGTTTTATACATCCGTTGTAAACAAAATCGATTTCTAAACTACTTTTAAAAAAAAAACAAAAAAAAACGAAGACAGTTTATCCCAATTTGATAAAAAAAAACCTTAAAAATTTCTTTCATTCTCATCCTCGATATTATCTCAATTCTCTCTCGTCTATCACTCACTCTATAATCTCTTTTATCATCTTTTTTTTCTCTCAACACTCCCAAAATACAAACACAACCATATATATTTTTATAATATTACATCGCTTTCTTTATTGGTAATATGACTATTTTATATCAGACAATAACCGATGTCTTGGTCTGTGCATAACACATCTTTTCAATTTACAGAAGCGTTGTTGCATGGTTAATTGACATTGTTTCTTATTTTTCACATCAGTTACTAAATGACGTGTTGGTATGTCTAATATATCAGTTATTTATCTAGAAATATTGTATTATATTGTCTTTCACATGTGAAAAACAAGGACTTTTTACTACACCCACAAATAGGGATGGCAAAATAATCCGATCTGACGGATACCCGATGCGAAACCCGAAATTTTGGATTTACTAGAACCCGATTTTTTGGATTTGGATTTGGATATGGATTTAATTTTTAAATCCGAAAATATTTGGATTTGGATTTGGATATTAGGTATACCGATCCGAAACCCGATCAGAAATCCGAATATCTATCTGAACCCGATCCAAACCCGAAATCTGGAAAAAACCCGAATTATTATTATATATATATATTATATATATAATATTAGAATTTTATATATTACACAATATAATATAATATATATGTTATAATATACATTATATAAATTATTATATAATTATTGAAACATATTTTTTATATTTATGTTAAAATTAACTAATTATAAAGTTTAATGAAATATAATTATTTAATAATTTAAACTGGTGATAATAATTATAAGGTTAAAAAAATATCTTTTAGTAATAAATCTAAAAAACTGGGTATCAATTGAGTTGACTTTTTTAAAATTAGCTATACATATAATAATATAATTAATGATGTGGTGGAGTGGTTGAAGATGACACGTTAAAACTCTTTCTCTTCAAGTCGTGTGTTCGATTCCAAGAACTTACAATATCAATAATTATACAAATTTTCAGATTTCAGGTTCGGGTTCGGGTTTCGGGTTTCAGGTATAAATATCCAATTCAAAAAAAATCCGGGTTTCAGGTAAACCCGAATCCGATCCGAAATTCGATGGATTAGGTTCGGGTATTCATTTTCGGGTTCGGGTATGGATAAAATTTTTGGATTTAGATATGGATTCTGCAATACCCGACCCGATCCGACCCGATTACCATCCCTACCCACAAAGACATCGGTTTCGAGCATTTTAGACATTAGTTCGGAACCGTTGTATATTGACGTTTTTCTTGTAGTATTGTTGAAAAATAAAGTATATAGTCTCTAATAACTTAAATAAAGTATACAAAATATGTCGGTGAAAACAGTTTATTCTCAATCATTTTCAAGCCTGTTGAAAATCTTTCCAGTTTCATTTCCAGTTTCATTTTTCTAAGCCTGTTGAGTGATAATGTGTCATGCAATATTTCCAGTTTCATTTTTCTAAGCTTTGATGATTCCGATAATGAATTTTTTTTTAGTTGTCTGTGATCTTAAGTTAAAGGTTGTTGATATTAATCATAATTTGTGTAGTTTCTATATATATGGGTGTAAAGTGATTGAAACTTGTCGTGTATGAATTGATAAAATTTCATTCCAACTTAGACGTTCTCGTGTTAAAATGTCAATACTATGTTGTTAAGTACATGACGATGGTATATGTATATTTATCGTTTATGCATGCTGCATGTTTATGTTGTGTTCGACTTTAAGGACTAATATAGAGTTATTTAAATCGTTTTTTAGTTTTGTTCGTGAATGATTTCAAATATTTTTCATATACTAACATAATAATATAATATGTATTATTTTTTCAAATAAAAATGTCTTAATTTGTTTAAAGTGTATTTTATTCCCAAACAATACAATAAGAATTACAGAGGGGGGGTTGAATGTAATTCTGGCTTCTTTTTGAGATTTTAAAAATGTTCTAACTTAATATATATAACAGTGTTTGATTTGCAGTAATGCGGAATGGAAGAATAATAGAAATCAAAACACTAAGTAATAAAACTTTCTGGTGGAATTGAATGTATCCACCATATATATATATATATCAAATTGAGAACTCTGTGATGCTTTGAATAGCAAACAGCTGATTTACAAGTGAACAAACAAACTTACAGAGAAATTCTTAACAAATACAGCCTTATCTATTTCTCTGGAAAATAAGCTTACTCAGTTATTTGTTCTACTTGCTACTATTGATTTATATATCACCAAGTTACATGATAATAAGACAAGACAATAACACAAAATAAATCTAGTCTAATATCATGCTACTACATTACTCTAACCAGCATCTTTGAATATCTTTACATTTGCATGGAAATGGTAATGCTTCTTTGTTCTCAAAATCCTGCTTAACAGGCTTTCACATTCCTTTTGCAAACACTTGACGCATGTGACTGTGTTGTCACTATCAACAGCTATTTTGAATATGATCATCCGTCGGGACTTAGTTGGTCATCCGTCGGGAGCCTTGGTGATCATCCGTCGGGAGCCTTTGTAGATTATCCGTTGGGAGTCTTTCTGCCACTTGACTCTATTTCATTTGTACAGGATTACAAGACATTTTATATTTACAATTAGCCAACCTATTCTCTACATCAATCTAGCAGTCATCATGACTTACAGAATCCTACAACATCTACTCAACTTAAATATGTTGTTTGCAGAAATGTTCTACAATACTTATTGTTACATAAGCTACATTCTCGATGGATGTTCAGTTGTCATCCTTCGGGACTGTAAAGTTCATCCGTCGGGACTATATTAGAATATTCGTCGAGAACTACAAAATCACTAAGTTAAATCTACTAAGGTGTTTTGTTTAACTTATCATCAAGTTCATAACATATTCCTAACAGTGACATAAATATTAGTTTAAGATTATAACAATTTTATTTATCTATGAAAGAATTCATACAATAATTTATGTGACTAATTTAATCATTTTTCTTTAAATTATTCAAGAAAGGAATAAATCAAGTCATATAATTGAGTTAATTTACATGTTTTATTCTTTTATTATAATTCTAAATATTAAAGTAATTTTAAACTTTTTATATTACCTAATCTTTCCAAATCTCTGATTTAAGTATAACCGGGATATAAAGCTGTGCTACGCGCAACACTATGTTCTTTTTGAAGAATGCGTATTTGATTATATTATCTATTGAGATCAATTATGTGGTACTTCATATGACAAACTGAAAATTGCATGTTATATGTTACATAAATTATAATATTAAAGTTTGTGTTTAACAAAATCCTATATGGGATGACAAAAATTAGCATTTGTAAGTTTATAAAGTGGTAAATAAAAGTTATAAAATCTATTGATTATTTGGCTTAAGTTGTTCGTAAAGCCTGATATATATTGAAAAGAAACTTCATAAAAAGATGTACTTTACTTAATCTTGCTTCATTCTTTTTAAGCAAATACATTTTTAGTTTTTTTCATTTGTTAATGTTCTACCCTCTTGGTGCAATTTTAATAGATTTTCACAAAAATTGATTCAAAATAACTTACATGAATCATCATTACTTGAAAGAATATTCTGATTATATATATCTAACTTTTAAATGATCTTGGAAAATCATAAACATCAAAAAAATTACAATATGAACGTAACTCTTATGATAAAAATTTTACTTATTAAATATAACTAAATAAAGTTTGTAAAAGTCGACACCCATTCACAACATTCAAACATTTTAATTTTAATATTCATTCATTCCGACACATTAGAATAAAATAACAGGTGTATTATATTTTTTTATGGATTTATTTGGTTGATAAATGATAAATTTTTAATATAAATAATTAAACTTAATGCGCTTCACGTTGTTAATCAATTTTTAGTTATTAAAATATTAAAAAAGAAGTTGTATTATTCAAAAATAATTTGATAATTATTTTAAGAGTTTAAAAGAAATTGATTAAAAATGATTTACATAAATATTTAGCTGTAAAATATTCTAATTATATATAAATATTTTAATAATCATGAAAAAATAATAAATACAAAAAATAGCAATTATCGTATGACCGTATTCTTTTTGCACAAAAACTGTAAATTTTAAGTATGAGTAAGTATATACTATACTATACTATAATAACCGGAATATGGCATATTTTGGTTCAATGGTTATCCCTATATTTTGGTTATTAAAAATAAAAATAAACAGTGTTAGACATATACTAAACTACTAAATTGCTAAACTTCAAGAATTAGTCTCATTATCCCGTTAAACTATGATCAAAACATATTCTACTAAATCTAATTCTTTTATTATTTTATATTATAAATATATGATTATTATATATTTATATAAATATAGTAAAATTATTATATGATTGAATAAATAAAATTTAAATTTTAACGGAACCCGTGCATCGCACGGAATTTAAGCTAGTAATATTTTAAAAGCTGAATCCCCTCTCAAATTTAAATATTCAGTTTTAGTTTAAGAATATGTTTGATTAAAATATTAGTTAATTTATTTAAAATATAATGAAATGAATAATGTGTTAGGAACATGTTGTGAAATTGATGATAAATTAAAGAAAACACCTTAGTAGATTTAATTTAGTGAATTTTGTAGAACTCGACGGATGATCAAATATAGTCCCGCCGGATGATTTATTATAGTCCCGACGAATGACGATTTGACATCCATCGAGTGAGTAGCTTATGTAATAATGAGATTTGTAGCACATTTCTGCAAACAACTTTGTGTAGATTTTGTAGGAGCATATGAGTCATGTTGACTACTAGTGGATATGCATAATAGGTTGATTAATTGTAAATATAAGATGTCTTGCAATTCTGTATAAATGAAATGGAGTCAAGTGACAAAATAGCTACCCGACGGATGATCAACAAAGCAACCCGACGGATGATCAACAAAGCTACCCGACGGATGACAAACATGTACCAGATGGATGATCAAATTCAAATATCTGTTGAGAGTGACAACACAGTCACATGCGTTTGGTGTTTGCAAAAGGAATGTGGTAGCCTGTTTAGCAGGGATTTGAGAACAAAGAAGCATTACCATTTCCATGTTATTATGAAGATATTTAAAGATGCTGGAATAAAGTAGTGAAGTAGCATGAAGTTAGACTATATATGTTTTGTTTTATTATCTTGTTAGGTCACACTTTCACTGTAGAGGGGGTGAATATAGTGTTTATTACAATCAAATCAAACTTCAAGAACTTATGTAACAGAAAACAAACTTTATTGAAACAATAAACTCTGTTACAATCTGGAACTGTTATCTCTCAGTGATGAACAAAATATCACGAGAGCTGCTAGGGTTACAGTAAATAATATTCTCGATAATGATAACACTTATAGTGTAAACCCTATGTCTGTGTTTATATATTACACAGTTACAAGATAATCGCTAATTGATATGGAATATAATTCTGCTTCCTAATATATATCAATCAGATATCTTTTATTCCAAGTATTCCATTCTTTATGAAATTCCTTCTTCATGCATATCTCTTCTTATGTTTATCTTGATCTTCTTAACTTTAATCAGCTACTGTCCTTATCTGATCGTCCTTCAGCACTTAAGTTCTGATATCTATCTCCTGATGCTTATCTCCTGATAACATAAGTACTGATATCCCTTAAGTCCTGACGTCCAGTATAAGTACTGATCAGTTAAGTACTGATTTATCCTGTTCAAATAAGATCTGAAATCTAAACATAAAACATATTAGCCATGACATTATCAAATATATCTAACAATCTCCCCCAACTTGTAAATTAGCAAAATATACAAGTTTAACAGATATTTGATGATGTCAAAAACATTAAGTACAAATGCATGAGAATTAGACAAGATAACTACAACTTACAGTCCTTAAAGCTTTTACCAATTCAACTTCTGATAACAACTTTAGTCTGTATACACATCAGAATTTAAGCAGTTGTAGATCTTCGACTTGGCTTCATCATTTTCTGATCTCTCTGATGTCAGGAGTTGTTCTGAGATAATTCTTCAACAAACATTTCTCGGCATATTTGAGTTCATCAATCATTCTCCGTTTGATATCTTTAAGCTCTGCAGTATCTTCACCCGTTTGAAATATTGCAGTTCTGAGATCATTAATCTTTGCTTTTCTCAACTCCTGATCTAGTCTTATGACATAAGCTTTGTCAGACTCTAGATTGAATTCAAGCCCCTTAATACCAAGATATGTTCTGATCTGTGCAGTATTAGGCTTCATATCAACAATATCACCATTATGATTTCTGTACTTTGGAACATATATGCTGTCAGACTTAACAGAATAAAGTCTTTTCTGTCTCTGAATCTGTTCTTTCAAATAGTTTGCAGCAGTCCCTGTCAATCTGTCATCCACTTGAAGTAAGAATAATACATGCTCCAATTCTTCAAAATACTTCAATGGAATGGCATTTTGTCTTATATGATAAACCTTACCATCTGTCATGAAATACAACAAGATGTGTTCCTTCAAGTAGGTATGGTAAACCATTTGTACAGATTCCAGTTGATTCAATCTTTCAGGAGTTGCTCCAATACCTGGTTCACTCAAGGAAGTTGGATCATTGGTAGTGTTGTGTACTCTTCTTTCATCAGCACTTCCCAATCCAGTTTTATCTCTTGCTTCCTTTCCAGTAACTACTCTAGCTTCAAAACGACTTGCAGTAGTCTTCAAAGGTTGAGTTTGTTTTGCTTTAGTGAATCCTGGTAGGAGTGTTTTTGATCTTCCTTCTGATATCAAGTTAACTTGAGCTGTGTCAGAGGTTACTTGCTTCTTTTGAATATCAGAACTTTTAATTTCTTGACTCTGAACAACTTGAGTTGTGTCAGAGGTTGTTTTAAGAACTTTTCTTGAAGTCAGAGCAAGATTATCTTCTTTATCAGTAATTTCTTCATCAACAGGAGGTACATAAACTTTAACAGGTTCACCAACCTTTTCTTTACCCTTGGATCTTGGATCTATCTTTGGTTGTGATTTAGCAAACGTTGCTTCAGTTTGTGCCTTTTCTTTAATCACAATACCTTTCAGTTTTGGAAGTGACTTTTTACCAGAAGCTTCAGATTTAGATGTGGCTTTCTTTGATTTAAGTCTAGCTTCTTCTTCCTTTAAACTTTCCAAGTCCATTCCTGGATTTTCTTGAAGAAATAACTGTCTTGACATTTCTTCATCAAGATCTAGAAGTTCATCAGAATTTATTCTTTTACCAGTATCAGAACTTATTCTCTTTCCAGTATCAGAACTTATCCTGTGACTTGCAATTTCAGCATTTCTTGATGAGAATAGTTTACCTTGACTATGACCTCCACCCATTCCAGAGTTTCCTTGGTCATCTTTTTCATCATCCTTTCCTTGCAGTGTCTTGTCATCCTTGCATTTGGACTTAATCACTTTCTCCCCCTTTTTGGCATCAGCAGGAAGTAGAAGAGAGATAAGCAATTCCACTGAAGATTGGATTTTAGTCAGTTGTGATTGCTGAGAAGCTTGATTTTGCAGAATTTGATCAATCTGTGCTTGTTGACGATCTTGAGTCTTCTCAATATAAGCAATCCTGTCAATAGAAGGTTGAAAGAACTTTTTCTTATCAAGTTTCCAAACTTGTTCCTGCTTGATAAAGTTCTCCTGAATCTTGTGTATTTCTGCATGAGTGGTTGAATGAAGACCTTGTAGATGTTTAGTACTCAATGCAGTGACACGAAGCTGAGTTTTGAAATCATCAGAATTTAACATTTCATCAGCTTTAGTCAAGTGCTCAGTAAGATGTAACGCAGATGGAATACATGAGACTGAGTTCCATTCCTTAGTCCACTCCTGACCTGCAGGAGTTTCACTCCAAGGCACTGGTGGTTCCTCTGTAACAAACTTCTTTACTAGTTCAGACTTAGAAAGAGGAATATGTCCTGAAGGACCTGCTGCATCAGTATCTGCAGTTGGAGCAGCATCACCAGTATCTCCAGCATGTGCAGCATCAGAACTTATAGAATCAGTATCATCTGATATAATAGCAGTGTGAGTAGCAATGGAGGCTTCAGCATTCTCTAATTGCTGATCCGATGCTAAGTTCTGATCAACAGCCATATCCTGATGCTCACCTAAAGTCTGATCATCAGTGTCTAGATGCAGAGAAGGTGACTTAGATAATTCCGGAGTTTGAATAGCATCAGTAACAGGTGTTGGCAAAAGATTTGTTGCTGTTGGAGCTTCTAAGAAAATTACTCCAGGCACAACTAAGTGTTGATCAGCATTATCAGCACTTGTGCCTTGATTACCAAGAGACACAGATGGGAAATTAGCCTTGTCAGATACAGTTTCCTGAGATGGAGTAGATGGAGAAGAAGTAACTGGATCAAATTCTTTTTCTTGTGAGATCAGAGATTCCTGATCCCCTTCCTTAGCTGCTTCCTCTTCATCATCTGAAACTGGCCTTTGTGCCCTCTGTTTCTTGTAGTTCCTTGGTAATTTAGAGTCCTTGGAAGTTTCAGGAATTGTCATTTTTCTAAGCCTCTTGAGAAGCTTAGATCCTCCAAGTTCAGAATCCTTCTGAGAAATCTTTTTCTCAGCTGCAGTTACCACAGGTTCTGAAGAAAGAATCTGTTCCTCAGAATCTGATTCATCTCGCAAAGTAATCCTCCTCTTCTTCTGAGGTGTTTGAGAAACAGTCTTTGTTCTCTTTGACTTAGAAGATGTAGGCTTCACATAGGACTTGAGATATGTTCTGAGAGATGGTTGAGAGGTTTGAGGTGGCTGAGTAGAGGTGGTAGGTGCTGATGAACCAGGTTCTGATGTTTGAACATCAGGATAAAGTGCAGTGTACTTCACAGGATCATAGGTGATTAAGGCTTGTTTGACAGAGAGAGGTATTAAGAGGGGTCGTAACACAGCCTTTTTATTATCAGAAGATAATAAATCAGTAAAAGCTCTCTTAGCTATTCTGAAAGATGGAATTAGATCACCAAAATTTTGGGGCTGATTACAACAAAAACTATAAATAAGCTGACAAAATCTTGCAAAATATACAGTATTGCGATCTTCTGTCATCCTATCCCCAATAAAACCTAAGACTGCTCGTGCATAATCAAAATCAGTGTGATTTAGAAGTGCATACCCGATTTGTTGGCTGAATATGGGAATTGCATCAAAATTTGAACATTTGTTGGCGAAAGCTTTGGTAATGCAATCAAAGAAGAAACTCCATTCCCTCCTTATGAAAGATCTCTTCAACTGTCCAAGCTTGGTCAATGTTCCTTCATATCCCAGACTAACCATCATGTTTTGAAGAACTGAGTCATCAACAGTAGAATAAACACAGTCCTCAGGTAGCTGTAATGCCTGTCTAACTGTAGACAAAGTCACAACATACTCATCTTCCCCTGATGAAAATATTATACTTGGGGACCCTTGAGCACCACCATTGTCATATACTCCACTCCTCCAAAACTCCAGTACTTGAACTCCAGAAATGGATGTAGGCTCAGTTAGAGCAAACCCAATATCAGAACTAGTGAGAAAGTCCTGAATGAAATGAAGTTCAGAGGGTGCCTCTGTAGTGTTTAGTATCGCAGAGAAGTTATTAGGAACAAACTTTGCTCCATCAAAGAGAATGTCCTTGGGTGCCATTATGTTTGGAAAGAAATCGGTAACCTGTAATGTGTTTGAGAAAATGCCTCTTAAAAGAAAATCGTCAGTAGATGAGAGAATTGAAAAGTAAAGAGAGAGATAAAATATAAAGGTAAATAAAAGATTTGACAATCTTTGCTCTCTTTTACTTATACACAAAAAGTAACCGTTGAGGACACATGGCAGACATGCATTTAAAAGTAGTGGTAAATACCTTGACAACTGTTATACATAGAGAAGGCAAAAAGTAATGGGCACGGTAAATAAGGAATAATTACCACCCACTTGCAGTTTTTCAAGGAAAAACCGTTCCACTTACCTAGATTCCATTAATCAAGATGAATCAGTTTTAATTTAAAATTGAAACTGTTCCCACTAATGCAAATATTTTACTCTGCAATATCAATATTCTGAAAAAAAAATGTGTGTGAGAATGAGTAAAATCAATCAGTTAAGTAAGTACTGATAAAACATTATCAGAACTGAAAGTCAGACACAATTTATACGATCATCAGAATATTTATCAGGATTTATCAATGCGTATCAAAATTTCTCAGAGACAAGATCATAAGACAAAAACAAATTCCATTAATATATCAAAATAATACATTGATGAAATTGAAATTACATCAGAACTTTTACAATCTTGTCCTAAGATTCTAAATCTAACATCAACAGCCTTAGTCCTAGCTAAGAAGCCTGACAAAGCTGAGGATGAAGAAGAACAGGAAGAAGACGAGATTAAGTCATCTTCCTCTTCCTATCTTCGACAAACAAGATAGCGAGTCGAATGATTCGCTCTTGCTGACGGATAGCTTCCCGCCTTTCCTCCTCCAATCGATCAAGATGAAGCTGGTAGTCCATCTCGAAAAACAGAAGTCGGTTCAGCACCGCCTGTGGGACAGAGCCCCATATCTCTTCAGGAATGGCAGTTACATGCCACTCCTGCTGCCAGTCGGCGCAGCTTAGCTCCATATGAAAATTTTGGTAATTCAAAAACATGTTGAATCGGACCATGATGATTTTGAAAAAGAATATGAAGTTAAGATTGTGAGAAAAATTGATGGAAAGGCTAATGTGAAGTGACTGTTTATATAGGCAAGAGAATGCCAGGAGACGCGAAGATATTTAATGCTGACAGATAGAGTTAAGTCTACCTCGTCTCCCTAGACTTGAAAAAGAATAACAGTCATTTGAAAAGGAATGTGCACATGTAACAAGAGTGAACTGTTCAAGGACGAGTGCCATTAGTCCTAACCATAGACTATTAATCTTCCACTTCAACATATTCTAAATTAATCTGAGACTGTTACCAAATTTTACTCACAGATAAGTCAAGTAAAGGGTTAGACTGAAAAATCAGAACTTAGACCTATACCAGAACTTAACAGTCATCAGAACATAATGTCTTAACTCGAACAAGGAATATCTATTTTAGTAAGTTTTCATACAAGTTCTGAGTTATAGGCTTCAGAACTTAATCATCAGAACATATAACTAGAACGTGTCCTCAGAATTTATGCAAGGTGACACAGTGACTGTTTGTCTAAAAGAACATAGACCACCACAAAAATTTCATCATTCATATGGAGTGATTTGTGTGTGCATTAAGCTAAATAACTAATAAAGAGTAAAGTCTGATTTACTTCAGTACATCTTAGAAATAAGTCATAATTAAAATTTTGCTAAAGAGCTGTCATTATCCTGAAACCTACTGATAAATGAGTTCATGCATGAGTCCACCTCAACTGTTTTTGTGCTAATTTTATGCATCTTTTTAAATTCTTTTTTTTTACAGTGGCTTCTCAGTGTAAGTGAGTTACGACTGCTTATCAGAATTTATGCTTTTATCAGAGTATTTCTCCAGTAATCATAGAGTGTGAAAAGTCACCAAGAAAATATTTTGCTTTTCTAATGCATATTTACTTAATACCAGCTATGCACTTGGGTCGTCCCATTCACATTTTTACTCTAGATCTCAAAGGAGTACCTGATATTATTCTTTGATTCTTTTTCTTCTTCTTTTGATAAGTGAGGTTTATCAGCACTTAGTACATTCAGCAGTTTTACTAGAATCAGAACTTAAACAGATGAGTAGCATTATTCTAATTTGGGACTTAGTAATAAGATGAATAAAGTAAACTAAACTAAGCTCAAGTATCAGAATTTGCTTGTGTCATAAGATTTCCACAGAAATAATTACTTCTTTCATGGGATCATTTGTTTATTGAAGACTAGTAGGTCAGTATCTTGCACAATTATCCTCATAGGATTGAATGATTACTTAAACAGATATATCACTTATTAGAGTTAAGAGATATATATCAGACAACAGTCAGTACTTAAAAACATTTATCAATTAAGCACAGAATACACAAAGAGATTAATTCTGTAAATACTGATCATAAAGTCTGATAACATAGAACAAGTTTAAGCAGATTTAGAGAAAGAACCTGAAATCATTCCAAGTTCATTTACCAATCTTGTAAAGGTAGCTTCACACAGTGGTTTTGTGAAGATATCTGCTACTTGTTGATCTGTGGGAACAAAATGCAATTCCACTGTACCTTCATCCACATGTTCCCTGATGAAATGGTACCTTATGCTGATGTGCTTTGTCATAGAGTGTTGAACTGGATTACCTGTCATAGCAATAGCACTTTGATTATCACAGTAAATAGGGATTTTGAAATATGTTAACCCATAATCCAGTAACTGATTCTTCATCCAAAGAATTTGTGCACAACAGCTTCCTGCAGCAATATACTCTGCTTCTGCAGTTGATGTGGAAATTGACTTTTGTTTCTTGCTATACCAAGAAACCAATCTGCCTCCAAGAAATTGGCAGCTTCCACTTGTGCTTTTCCTGTCAATTTTGCAACCTGCAAAATCTGCATCTGAGTAACCTATTAATTTAAAATCTGATTCTCTAGGATACCATAATCCTAGATCAGTTGTTCCTTTAAGATACTTAAAGATTCTTTTTACAGCTGTTAAGTGAGGTTCTCTTGGATCTGCTTGAAATCTTGCACAAAGACAGGTAGCAAACATGATATCTGGTCTACTAGCAGTTAGATAGAGAAGTGAGCCAATCATACCTCTGTAATCAGTAATATCTACTGAATTACCAGTATCCTTATCCAGTTTTGTTGCAGTGGCCATGGGAGTGGATGCACTTGAACAGTCTTGCATTCCAAATTTCTTCAGCAAGTTTCTGGTGTACTTAGATTGACAAATAAAAGTGCCTTCTTCACTCTGCTTGACTTGAAGGCCCAGAAAATAACTAAGTTCTCCCATCATACTCATCTGATATCTTGACTGCATTAGTTTGGCAAACTTTTTGCAAAGTTTGTCATTTGGAGACCCAAAGATGATATCATCAACATAAATCTGGACCAAAAGTAAGTCCTTGTCATGGTTGAGATAGAATAGTGTTTTGTCAATAGTTCCTCTGTTGAATCTACTTTCCAGAAGAAACTGAGCTAAAGTCTCATACCATGCTCTAGGAGCTTGCTTAAGTCCATAAAGTGCTTTATCAAGCCTGTAGACATAATCTGGATGTTTGGAATCTACAAAGCCTGAAGGTTGTTCAACATATACTTCCTCCTCCAATTCTCCATTGAGAAAAGCACTTTTCACATCCATTTGAAAGACAGTAAACTTTTTGTGAGCAGCATAAGCCATGAATATCCTTATGGCTTCTAACCTAGCAACTGGCGCAAATGTTTCATCATAGTCAATTCCTTCCTGTTGAGAATATCCTTTTGCAACCAGACTTGCCTTGTTCCTTGTAATTATGCCATCACTATCAGTTTTATTTCTGAATACCCATTTTGTACCAACAACAGATCTATTCTTAGGTCTTGGCACTAAGGTCCAGACTTTGTTTCTTTCAAATTCATTCAACTCTTCCTGCATTGCTTGCACCCAATCAGCATCTTGAAGAGCTTCTTCCACTTTCTTTGGCTCAGACTGAGAGAGAAAAGAATTGTAAAGACATTCATTAGAAGTACCTGTTCTAGTTCTGACACCTGCATCAGGATTTCCAATTATCAAACCAGGTGTATGTGATTTTGTCCACTTCCTTGCAGATGGAAGGTTTTCTCTAGAACTGGATGCTCCCCCATGATTCATGCTGTCTTCATTTTCATTTTCTGATGCTCCCCCTGAAACTATGCTCTCTGAGTTGGATCCTTCAGCATTTAGATTTTCAGCACTGTCAGTACTTGGCTTATCAGAACTTGACGAATCAGAAGTTGAAGAGCCAGATGTATGTTCTGATGCTTCTTGAGATGTGATAATATCTTGAGTATGCTCCCCCTGCATTGGTGCATCTTCCTTTGACGTAGTCACCACAGTTTCAATAACATCAAAGTTTAATCCATCAGAGTTTACAGTATCAGGACTTAGACTGTCAGGATTTAAGGTATCAGAATATGAATCTTCATTTTCAAATCTCAGCTGATCATGATCAATGCAATCTTCAAGTCCAGTGATCTTCTTGTCATCAAAAGAGACATTGATAGATTCCATGACCACTTTTGTTCTCAAATTATAGACTCTGAAGGCTTTTGTGGAAAGTGGATATCCAACAAAGATTCCCTCATCAGCTTTTAGATCAAACTTGGATAGCTGTTCAGGATGAGTTTTGAGAACAAAACACTTACATCCAAATACATGAAAGTATTTCAGATTTGGCTTCTTGTTCTTCACCATCTCATATGGTGTTTTTCCATGCTTGTTAATGAGTGTTGCATTTTGAGTAAAACAAGCAGTCTGCACAGCTTCAGCCCAGAAATAGGTTGGAAGCTTTGCTTCTTCAAGCATTGTTCGTGCAGCTTCAATGAGAGTTCTATTCTTCCTTTCAACAACTCCATTTTGCTGTGGAGTTCCAGGAGCAGAAAATTCCTGCTTTATTCCATGATTTTTGCAGAACTCTTCCATTATCAGATTCTTGAATTCAGTGCCATTATCACTCCTCAAAATTTTCACAGAATCTTTGATCAATTTATCCAGATGTTTGACATGATCAATCAGGATAGATGCAGTTTCACTTTTTGTGTGCAAGAAATACACCCATGTGTATCTGGTGAACTCATCTACTATGACCAACGCATATTTCTTCTTTGCAATAGACATGACATTCACTGGACCAAATAGATCAACATGAAGTAGATAATAAGGCTCAAGAATTGATGATTCAGTCTTGCTCTTGAATGAAGATTTTCTTTGTTTGGCCTTCTGACATGAGTCACAAAGACCATCATGAGCAAACACTGATTTTGGCAGTCCTCTCACAAGATCTTTCTTGATCAGTTCATTTATCTTGTTGAAGTTTAAATGAGAGAATTTCTTGTGCCAATTCCAGCTTTCTTCAATTGAGGCTCTACTCACTAAACAGATTGCAGAACCATCAGAACTTGTTGAAAGCTTAGCTTCATAAATGTTACCACGCCTGAATCCCTTCAGAACAACTTTTCCTTTAGATTTACTAACTATTTCACAATGTTCTGCAAAGAAATCAACATGATAACCTCTGTCACAGATTTAACTTATACTCAGTAAGTTGTGTTTAAGTCCTGAGACCAGAGCTACATCTTTAATGATGACATTCCCAAGATTGATATTGCCATATCCCAAAGTTTTTCCAATGTTGCCATCTCCATAAGAAACACTTGGGCCAGCTTTCTCCACAAAGTCTGATAGCAGGGCCTTATTTCCAGTCATATGTCCTGAACATCCACTGTCCAGAACTAAAATATTTTTCATGTTGCCCTGCAATCAAAAAGACCACTAATTATTAGTTTTAAGGACCCAGACTTGCTTGGATCCTTTGGCCTTTTTAAGTTTGTTAATATTTGCAGCGGATTTAGCATCAGATTTTATGTTAACAGTTTTCTTATCAGAACTTATACTTCTAGACTTTGAATCAGAACTTACACTAGAAGGAACAACAGAAACTTTCTTTAAAGAAGGTTTTATTTGATAATAATCATAGTACAAACTATGATATTCCTTACAAGTATAAATGGAATGCCATAAACTACCACAATGAAAACAAGGATTTTGTGGTTTGTATCTAACAGACTGACTCTTAACTCCTGATTTTGAAGATAAGGAGTTAATATTCTTATTCTTCCTGCAAAAAGAAGTCAGATGGTTAGAACTTCCACATTTATGACATGCTTTCCTAGGAGCATCAGGAACAGATTTATAGTTATTGCTTTTATTCACACCTTCCTTTCCATTCCTGTTTTTCCTAGGTGATTTTACCTTGTTTGCATTCTTAACATCTTTCAGCTTATGCTTAAGCTGCTTCTTTGTCATTAAGCCTATGTTAACTTCAGCTGTCTTTTCCTGTTTTAGTTTGTCAGAAGCTAATTCCTTTTTAACTTCTGATTTCTCATTTTCAGATTTTTCAGTTACAAACTTAACAGGTTTTAACTTCGGCTTTTGCTTATCAACAGGCTTAATTTCTACAGTTCCTTTTTCATTTTTATTTTCTCCATAACCTAAGCCCTCTTTCCAGTTTCCACTGCTTAGCAAATTTTGAGTTGTTTTGCCAGAGTTAGTCCAAGTCCTAATAATCTCTCTCTCCTTTTCTAACTCAGTTTTTAGAGATTCATTCATTTTTAGCACTTCATCCCTAACATAAAAAGCATCATCTCTATCCTTCTGAGTTTGATGGAACATGACTAACTCTTTTTCTAAGAAATCATTTATTTTCCTAAAAGCAAGATTTTCAGAAGTTAATCTTTCACATGTTAAAGTTTGATCTCTATAACTAACAAACATGGTTTTAAGATATCTTCTCAACTCATTAATATCATCAGTATGAAAAGCATAAGTAGTCTGATGTACCTTTGTTTCAGCAGCTTCAGAACTGCTCTCAGAACTTGATTTATCAGCATTTGCCATCAATGCATAGTTCTCCTCACTTTCAGAGTCTGAGGTGTCTGTCCAGCTTTTCTGCTTTGTGACAAGAGCTTTGCCTTTGTCACTCTTGGTCTTCTTGCAATCAGGAGATATGTGGCCTTTCTCACCACAATTATAACATTTAACATTGGCGTAATCTCCTCTGTCAGACTTTCCTCCTCTTCCTTCAGATCTTCTGAAATTCTTCTTATCAGAACTTATGCCTTTCCTGGAAAACTTCTTTCCCTTCCTGAACTTCCTGTATGCAATCTTTGTGATTCCTTTCACCATAAGAGCACACAGCTTCATCATCTCCTCATCAGCATCAGTTTCAGGCAAGCTTTTAGAATATGAGTCATCATCACTCTCAGAACTTGATGACTCAGTATCAGACTTTATGAAAAGAGCTTTACCCTTGTCTTTCTTTGAGGAAGGTGCTTTGGGGGATTCCTCTTCAGCCTTGAGAGCAACTGTCCTTGACTTTCCTCCTTTCCTCTTGCTTCTTTGTTCCATCTCAAGTTCATGAGTCTTGAGCATTCCATAGATTTCATCAAGAGTTGTTTCATCAAGATTGTAGTTGTCTCTTATTATTGTTGCCTTCAAATCCCAGCATTCAGGAAGAGCTAACAGGAATTTTAGGTTGGTATCTTCAAGATCATACTCTTTATCAACCAAAGACAAATCATTCAAAAGTTTGACAAATCTATCATATAAATCATTCAATGACTCATTAGATTTTGAGTCAAAATGTTCATACTCTTGAGTGAGTATTGTCTTCCTGTTCTTCTTAACTGTTTCAGTTCCTTGACACCTTGTCTCCAGTGCATCCCATATCTCCTTGGCAGTCTTGCAGTTGATTACCCTGTTTGACATTACATTATCAATGGCACTATGCAGTAAGTGTCGTACCTTGGCATCCTTAGCAATAGATGCTATATCTTCAGCAGTGTAATCACTCTTTTCCTTTGGTACAGTCTTTGCTGCTTCACCTGCAACTACAACAGCGAGCTTGGTAGGTTTGTGAGGCCCTTCCTTGATTCTATCAAGGTATTCTGGATCTGTTGCTTCCAGAAACATGGTCATCCTTACCTTCCATATGGGATATTCAGATGGTCTCAATATGGGAACTCTGATAGTCTCATATCGACTCTGAATTGATGTCTTTGATGATTCCTCAGTTTTGGTAGGCTTAGTTGGAGTTTCTGTGTCAGACATGATTGTGTTTGGATCTTTACCTGTATGTGTGTTAACAGAAGGCTCTGATACCACTTATTAGGTCACACTTTCACTGTAGAGGGGGTGAATACAGTGTTTATTACAATCAAATCAAACTTCAAGAACTTATGTAACAGAAAACAAACTTTATTGAAATAATAAACTCTGTTACAATCTGGAACTGTTATCTCTCAGTGATGAACAAAATATCACGAGAGCTGCTAGGGTTACAGTAAATAATATTCTCGATAATGATAACACTTATAGTGTAAACCCTATGTCTGTGTTTATATATTACACAGTTACAAGATAATCGCTAATTGATATGGAATATAATTCTGCTTCCTAATATATATCAATCAGATATCTTTTATTCCAAGTATTCCATTCTTTATGAAATTCCTTCTTCATGCATATCTCTTCTTATGTTTATCTTGATCTTCTTAACTTTAATCAGCTACTGTCCTTATTTGATCGTCCTTCAGCACTTAAGTTCTGATATCTATCTCCTGATACTTATCTCCTGATAACATAAGTACTGATATCCCTTAAGTCCTGACGTCCAGTATAAGTACTGATCAGTTAAGTACTAATTTGTCCTGTTCAAATAAGATCTGAAATCTAAACATAAAACATATTAGCCATGACATTATCAAATATATCTAACATATCTTGTCTTATTGTCATGTAAACTTGGTGATATATAAACCAAGTGTAGCTAGTAGAACAATTAACTAAGCACACACATTTTTCAGAGAAACATTTTCAAGCTGTATTCCGTAGCAATTCTCTGTAAGTTTACTTATATATATATCTGGTGGATACTTTCAAATCCACCAGAAAGTTTTAAAAGCTTGTGTTTTTATTACTTTGTGTTTTGATTCATATAAATTATTTATTCCGCACTCTGCAAATCAAACACTTATATATTATCAAGTAAGAACTGTTTTAAAATCTTGAAAAGAAGCCAGAATTACATTCAACCCCCTCTTCTGTAATTCTTGTTGTATTGTTAGGGAATAACAATTGGTATCAGAGCAAGCTCTTGAAGTACAAAGAGTGTAAAGATCACAACAAATAGCAAGATGAACAAGAAGGATATTGGAGTCAAAATTCCATTTTTGGACAAAGATAATTATCACCACTGGAAGGTGAAAATGCACCTAAATCTTCTTTCCCAAGATGAAGCCTATGTGGATTGCATAGAGAGAGGTCCTCATGTACCAATGAGAGCAGCAACAGGCAATGAGCCATCTGTTCCCAAGCCTAGGCATGAATGGTCAGATCCTGATATTGAGCAAGTCAGGAAAGACAAGAAGGCCATGAATATATTGTTCAATAGAGTTGATGGTGATATGTTTGATAACATCATTAACTACAAAACAAGCAAAGAAGTTTGGGACACAATCCAAATTATTTGTGATGGCACTGAGCAAGTAAGGGAGAATAAGATGCAGCTGCTAATTTAGCAATATGACCACTTCCACTGTGAAGAAAGTGAGTCTCTCACTAACATTTTTAGTAGATTTCAAAAGCTACTAAATGCTCTGAAGTTGCATGGAAGAGTCTATCAAACAAAAGACTCTAACCTCAAGTTCCTGAGATATCTTCCAAAGGAATGGAAACCAATGACAGTCTCATTGAGAAATTCACAGGATTACAAGGAGTTCACCTTGGAGAGACTGTATGACATCCTTAAAACTTATGAGCTTAAAATAGAGCAAGATGAGAGGATGGATAAAGGAAGGAAGAAAGGAGGGTCCATAGCACTGGTAGCTGAGTTAGAGAACATCAAAGGTCTGTGAAAGCCAGGTCAAAGGGCTGGTCGCTGAAAATGAAGATCATTTGAGCCAAGATTATTTGGATGACATTGACGAACATCTAGCATTCCTATCCAGAAGATTTTCCAAGCTCAAATTCAAAAAGAATTTTGGAGCAGCCAAGCCAATTAGAAACATGGTGGATAAATTCAAATTCAAATGTTTCAAATGTGGCTTGGCAGGGCATTTTGCAAGTGAGAAAGTCTGATTCCAGCAAGAAGAAGTTTGAGCCTGTTGATTACAAACAAAAATACTTTGAGTTGCTCAAACAAAAGGAAAGGGCTTTCATTACACAGGAGAATGACTGGGCTGCAGATGGTTTGGATGAGGATGAAGAAACAAACTATGTCAATCTAGCCCTGATGGCCAAGTCTAATGAAACAGAAACAAGTTCTTCAAGTAATCAGGTAATCACCACTAACCTAGCACATTTATCTAAATCTGAGTGTAATGATGCCATTAATGACACGTCCACAGAATTATATCACTTGCGTGTTACACTTAAGTCCCTTACTAAAGAAAATGCTAAAATTAAAGAAAACAATTTGTTTTTAAGTGAGAGGAATAATGTGCTAGAGTCTCAATTTATTGAATTTGAAAAATTAAGAATTGAATGTAAGATTGCTAATGATGAATTAATTGAGTCCTTGAAGAAAGAAGAGATCTTAAAGAAGCAGCTTGAACGAGAACATGAAGTGATTAAAGCATGGAAATCATCCAGAGATGTCCATGCTCAAATCATTAAAGTTCAAGGTATTGAGTCCTTTTGTGATGCAGCCTGGAAGAAGAGTAAGGAGAAATTGGAATCCAATTTGGTTGAAGGACTGTTGACAGATGTGGACTCGACGGATGATGAAAATCACCTGTCGGATAATCAAAAGGATTATCCGTCGGGTGACAAAGAGCCAAATCTGTCGGCTGTGAGTAAACCTGTGAGCAAAACTAAGCTTGCCAAGCTGAATGAGAAATATGGATCAATTTCCAAAAACTTTGTTCCAGGAGAATCAAGTCAAGTGAAGAAGGAGAAGAAAGTTAATATTGGCCATCTGTCCATCAAGCAATTGGATAACATATTAGAAAAGATTGAGGTTAAAGCAGAAGCTAAAATGAAAAATAATAGAAATGGGAAAGTAGGAATTAACAAGCATAACAACTACACACCTGATAAATATGTATCAAGAAAAATCTGTGTTTAAGTGTGATTGTGTTAATCACCTGTCTGTTAATTGCAAACTTGCCATGCCTACTCCTATATCTGTACCTCCCTCTTTTTCCAACATGACTACTATGCCTACCATGCCTATGAATGCTATGTCTACTCAGAATATAAATGCACAATTTGCTAATATGCCATTTGTACCTAATCCTTATTATGCTGCATTTTGTATGCCTCAAATGCCATTTAGCATGCCTTACTGGAATAACATATTTGCAAACAACATGCCTTTTCCTGTTAATCAAAATGTGCATGATAATTCTGTACTAATGACTGGTTTTAAAGGTCTAAATCAAATGACTAAGGATGAATCAGAAATTCCCAAGTCAAATGAGATCAAACCTAAGAAACCAAAGAAGAAAGCTAACAAGACAGGACCCAAGGAAACTTGGGTACCAAAATTAACTTGATTTGATTTTGATATGTGCAAGGAAATAGAAAGAATCTTTGGTATCTGGATAATGGTTGCTCAAGGAACATGACTGGAGATTCTACCCTGCTCACTGAGTTCAAGGAAAGAGCTGACCCAAGTATGAAAGTTGTTTATGGCACAAGAAGCTGTCCCATCTTAACTTCAAGACCATGAATGAGCTTGTCAAGAAAGAACTAGTTAGAGGTATTCCTCAAGTGGATTTTACTAAGGATGGATTGTGTGATGCCTGCCAAAAAGGAAAGCAGATCAAAGCATCATTCAAAAAGAAGCTTGATTCAACAATTGAAGAACCTTTACAATTGTTACACATGGATTTATTTGGACCAGTCAATGTGTTGTCCATCTCAAGGAAAAGATTTTGCCTAGTAATTATGGATGATTTCTCAAAGTTCTCTTGGACATATTTCCTAAAGTCTAAAGATGAAGCTAGTGAAATCATAATTAATCACATAAGGCAAGTAAACAATCATCCTGATTTTAAAGTAAGAAGAATCAGGAGTGAAAATGGAACCGAGTTCAAGAATTCTGTGATGAGATCATTTTGTGAAAGAGAATGGGACTATGCATGAGTTTTTTGCAGTAAGAACTCCACAACAAAATGGAGTAGTGGAAAAAAAGAACGGATCTCTTATTGAAGCTGCAAGAACTATGCTTGAAGAATCAAATTTACCAACATATTTTTGGGATGAAGCTATGAATACTACCTGCTACACTCAGAATATTTCTTTGGTTAATCAAGCAAAATGTATGACACCCTACCAATTGTTCAAGAATAGGAAGCCAACTCTAAATTTTCTTCATGTCTTTGGCTGCAAATGTTATGTTAGATATATTTGAGATGTCATGTCTAATATGATTCATGTTTAGTTTTCAGATCTTAACAAACAGGACATATCAGGACTTACTGAAATCAGGACTTACTGGAAGTTAGAACTTAATATCAGAACTTAAGGTCATATCAGAACTTAAGTGCGGGAAGACTTACAGTTAAGGAAGGAAGCTGATTTACAGTAGAAAATCGAGACTAAAATAAAAGAAGATATGCAAGAAAAGAGTTAGAAGACTAGAAGACTTGTAGAAGATATCTGATTGATATATTTTAGGAGACAGAATTGTATTCCATATAAATTTGAAGTTATCTTATAACTGTGTACTATATAAACACAGACTTAGGGTTTACACTATATGTGTTATCATTATCGAGAAGATTATACATTGTATCCTATCAGCTCTTAGTGATATTTTGTTCATCACTGAGAGAGAACAACAGTTCTTATTGTAACAGAGTTTATTCAATATACTTGATCTTTGTTACATACTTGTGTTAAATCGATTTGATTGTATAAACACTGTATTCAACCCCCTTCTACGGTGTTGTATAACCTAGCAATTGGTATCGGAGCTTATCTGTTAACACACATACAGTAAAGATCCAAAAAATCATGTCTGAAGAAGCACAAACTCTAACCAAACCCACTAAAACTGAAGAAACTCAAAAGTCTCAAACCCACAGTCGATATGAGACTATTAGGGTTCCCATACTGAGACCTTCTGAGTATCCCATATGGAAAGTGAAAATGGCTATGTTTCTGGAAGCTACAGATCCAGAATACCTTGACAGAATTAATGAAGGACCACATAAGCCTACCAAGCTCTCTGTTGTACTTGCTGATCAACCAACAAAGACCATACCAAAGGAGAAAGGTGAGTACACAGCGGAAGACATCTCATCTATTGCCAAGGATGCAAAGGTAAGGCATTTGCTGCATAGTGCCATTGATAATGTCATGTCAAATAGGGTAATTAATTGCAAAACTGTAAAGGAGATATGGGATGCTGTGGAGACAAGATGCCAGGGAACTGATGCAATCAAGAAGAACATGAAGACTATACTCACTCAAGAGTATGAGCACTTTGACTCAAAAGCTGATGAGTCATTAACTGATTTATATGACAGGTTTTCCAAGCTCTTGAATGATCTGTCACTGATGGACAAGGAATATGATCTTGAAGATTCAAATCTAAAATTTCTTTTTTGCTCTTCCTGAAAGTTGGGATTTGAAGTCTACTACCATAAGAGACAACTATGATCTTACTGAAAATACTCTTGATGAAATTTATGGTATGCTCAAGACTCATGAACTTGAGATGGATCAAAGGAGCAAGAGGCATGGAAGAAAGTCAAGGATAGTTGCTCTTAAAGATGAGGAGGAATCTCCTAAAATTGTTGCCTCAAAGAGGGGCAAAGGAAAGGCTCTCATCATAAAGTCTGATTCAGAGTCATCATATTCTGATGATGATGATTCAGAAACTAAAAGTTTACCTGAAATAGATGTTGATGAAGAGATGATGAAATTGTGTGCTCTTATGGTAAAGGGTATCACAAATATAGCCTACCGGAAATTCAGAAAAGGAAAGAAGTTTTCCAGGAAAAGTGGAAGTTCTGATAAGAAAGGGTTCAGAAAGTCTGACAGAGGAGACAACTCAAATGTCAAATGCTACAGTTGTGGTGAAAGAGACCACATATCTCCTGACTGCAAGAAAGGAAAAAGTGACAAAGGCAAGGCACTTGTCACAAAGAAGAAAAGCTGGACAGACACTTTAGATTCTGAACATGAGGTGAACTATGCCCTGATGGCAAATGCTGATAGCAGCCCTGAAACTGCTGAATTGAAGATACCTCAAACAACTTATGCCTTTCATACTTATGATAATACTGAGTTGAGATTATATCTTAAAACCAAGTTCATTAGTTATAGAGATCAGACTTTAACATGTGAAAGATTAACATTGGAAAACATTGCTTATAAAAAGAGAAATGATTATCTAGAAAAGGAGGTAGTTTTTCTTCATCAAACTAAGAAAGAAAAAGATGATGCTCTATATGTTAGAGATAAAGTGTTAAAATTGAATGAATCTCTAAAAGCCGACTAAGAAAAGGAAAGAGAGATTATCAGAACTTGGACTAACTCTGGCAGAACAACTCAGAATTTATTAAGTAGTGGAAACTGAAAAGAGGGCTTAGGTTATGGAGATGATAAAAGTGAAAAAGGGACTGAACAAATTGAGCCAATTGTTGTTAAACAGACTGCTAAGCCAAAGGTAAATCCTCTTAAGTTTGTAGCAAAAACTGTAAAGTCTGATTCTGAAAAGATGAAAGAGTCTGTGACAGAAGTAAAGATAAGTAAACTTCTTACAAATTAAAACAGGATAAATCAGCTGAAGTCAACATAGGCTTAATGACAGAGAAACAGCTTAAGCATAAGCTGAAAGAGATTAGGAATGTCAACAAGGTAAAGGAAGCTAGGAAAAATAGGAATGGAAAGGAAGGTGTAAATAAAAGCAATAATTATATGCCTGTTCCTAATGCTCCTAGAAAGAAATGTTATAACTGTGGAAACTCTAACCATCTTGCTTCTTTTTGCAGGAAAAATAAAGATATAAACTCTTTACCTCCTAGATCAGGAGTTAAGAGTCAGTCTGCTAGGTTTAAACCACAAAATCCTTGTTTTCATTGTGGTAGTTTATGGCATTCCATTTATACTTGTAAGGAATATCATAGTCTGTACTATGATTATTATCAAATAAAACCTTCTTTGAAGAAAGTTACTTTAATTCCTTCTAGTGTAAAGTCTGATGCAAAGTCTGATATAAACTCTGATAAACAGAATGTTAGCATAAACTCTGAAATTAAATACGCTGCAAATGCTAACAAACTTAAAAAAGCCAAAGGATCCAAGCAAGTCTGGGTCCTTAAAACTAACCATTAGTGGTCTTTGTGATTGCAGGGCAACAGGAAAAACATCCTAGTTCTGGACAGTGGATGTTCAGGACATATGACTGGAAATAAAGCCCTGCTATCAGACTTTGTGGAGAAAGCTGACCCAATAGTTTCTTATGGAGATTGCAACATGGGAAAAACTCTAGGATATGGTAATATCAATCTTGAGAATGTCATCATTAAAACAGTAGCTCTTGTCTCAGGACTTAAACATAATCTACTAAGTGTGAGTCAAATCTGTGACAGAGGTTATCATGTGGATTTCTTTGAAGAACATTATGAAGTTGTAATCAATTCTACAGGCAAAGTGGTTCAAAAAAGTTACAGGCACGATAACATTTATGAAGCCAGACTTTCAACAAGTTCTGATGGTTTTACAATCTTCCTGTTGAGTAGAACATCAATTGAAGAAAGCTGGAATTGGCATAAAAGACTCCCTCATTTAAATTTCAATAACATAAATGAGCTAGTAAAGAAAGATCTTGTGAGAGGATTAACAAAATCAGTATTTGCTCCTGATGGCCTTTGTGATTCATGTCAAAATGCAAAATAAAGAAAATCTTCTTTCAAGAGCAAAACTGAATCCTCAATTCTTGAGCCTTATCACCTACTACATGTTGATCTATTTGGTCCAGTCAATGTCATGTCTATTACAAAGAAGAAATATGCTATGGTTATAGTGGATGAGTTCACAAGGTACACTTGGGTGTATTTCTTGCACAAGAAGAATGAAACTGCATATACTCTAACTGATCATGTCAGATAGCTGGATAAGTTGGTCAAAGATTCTGTTAAAATTATAAGAAGTGATAATGGCACTGAGTTCAAGAATTCAATCATGGAAGAGTTCTTCAAAGATCATGGAATCAAACAGGAATTTTATGCACCTGGAACTCCACAGCAAAATGAAGTTGTAGAAAAAAAGAACAGGACTCTCATAGAAGCTGCACGAACTATGCTTGATGAAGCAAAGCTACCAACCTACTTTTGGGATGAAGCTGTTCAGACTGCTTATTTTACACAGAATGCTACACTCATAAACAAGCATGGAAAAACACCATATGAGATGGTGAAGAAAAAGAAGCCAAATCTGAAATTCTTTCATATATTTGGATGTAAGTGTTTTGTTCTTAAGACTCATCCTGAACAGCTGTCAAAATTTGATCTAAAAGTTGATGAAGGAATTTTTGTTGGATATCCACTTTCCACAAAAGCCTTCAGAGTCTACAATTTAAGAACAAGGGTTGTCATGGAATCTATCAATGTATATTTTGATGATAAGAAGATTACTGGACTTGAAGATTTCAATGATCATGATCAATTGAGATTGGAAAATGAAGATTTAAATTATGATTCTGTAAATTCTGATGGCTTAAACTCTGATCCTGTAAGTACTGACGGGTTAAGTTCTGATGTCACTGAAACTGTGGTAACAACTCCAAAGAAAAATGCACCTGTCCAAGGGGAGCAAGCTGAAGATCCTACCACAACTCAAGACTCTCAAGAAGCATCAGAACCTGCCACTGGCTCTTCAAGTTCTAATTCATCAAGTTCTGATGAGCGAAGTTCTGATAATTCTGGAAATCTGATACTTCAAATCCTGAAGGATCCAACTCAAATTCTGAAGTTTCAGAGAGCATAACTACAGGAGGAGCATCAGAAAATGCTGATGGAGACAGCATGGATCATGGGGGAGGATCAAGTTCTAGAGAATAACTTCCATCTGCAAGGAAGTGGACTAAATCACATACACCTAACTTGATAATTGGAGATCCTGAAGCAGGTGTCAGAACTAGAACTACAACATCAAATGAATGTCTCTATCATTCTTTTCTATCTCAGGCTGAACCAAAGAAAGTGAAAGAAGCTCTTCAAGATGCTGATTGGGTGCAAGCAATGCAGGAAGAGTTAAATAAATTTGAAAGAAATAAAGTCTGGACCCTAGTGCCAAGACCAAAGAATAGATCCATTGTTGGCACAAAGTGGGTGTTCAGAAATAAAACTGACAGTGATGGCATAATTACAAGGAACAAAGCAAGGCTGGTTGCTAAGGGTTACTCTCAACATGAGGGTAATGATTATAATGAAACATTTGTACCAGTTGCTAGATTGGAAGCCATAAGAATCTTTTTGGCTTATGCTGCTCACAAAAAGTTTAAAGTCTTTCAAATGGATGTGAAAAGTGCTTTTCTCAATGGAGAATTGGAAGAAGAGGTTTATGTGGAACAACCTCCAGGCTTTGTAGATTCAAAATTTCCAAATCATGTCTATAGGCTTGACAAAGCACTTTATGGCCTTAAGCAAGCTCCAAGAGCATGGTATGAGACTTTAGCTCAATTTCTTCTGGAAAGTGGATTTCACAGAGGTATAATTGATAAAACACTATTCTACCTCAACCATGGAAAGGACTTACTTTTGGTACAGATATATATTGATGATATCATATTTGGTTCTACAAATGTCAAACTCTGTGAAAGGTTTGTAAAGCTAATGCAGTCAAGATATCAAATGAGTATGATGGGAGAACTTAGCTATTTTCTGGGACTTCAAGTCAAGCAAAAATGAAAAAGGTACTTTTATCTGTCAATCCAAGTACACCAGAAATTTACTCAAGAAATTTGGAATGCAAGACTGTTCAACTGCATCCACTTCCATGACCACTACAACCAAGTTAGATAAAGATGCTGGTTCATCAGTAGATATTACTAACTACAGAGGTATGATTGGATCTCTACTCTATTTAACTGCAAGTAGACCTGATATCATGTATGCTACCTGTCTTTGTGCAAGATTTCAGGCTGATCCAAGAGAACCTCATCTAATAGTTGTGAAAAGAATTTTCAAGTACCTCAAGGGTACAACTGATCTAGGATTGTGGTATCCTAGAGAATCAGTTTTTAAGCTAATAGGTTACTCAGATGCAGATTTTGCAGGATGCAAAATAGACAGGAAAAGCACTAGTGGAAGCTGCCAATTTCTTGGAGGCAGATTAGTTTCTTGGTTTAGCAAGAAACATGAATCAATTTCCACATCAACTGCAGAAGCAGAATATATTACTGCAGGAAGCTGTTGTGCACAGATTCTTTGGATGAAGAATCAGTTACTAGATTATGGGTTAGAATTTTCTAAAATACCTATTTACTATGATAATCAAAGTGCTATTGCTATGACAGGTAATCCAGTTCAACACTCAATGACAAAGCACATCAGCATTAGGTACCATTTCATAAGGGAACATGTGATGGAAGGTACAATGAAATTGCATTTTGTTCCAACAGATCAACAACTGGCAGATATCTTCACAAAACCACTATATGAAGCTACTTTTACAAGACTGGTAAATGAACTTGGAATGGTTTCAGGTTCTTCTCTAAATCTGCTTAGTTTTTGTTCTCATGTATCAGACTTTATGATCAGTGTTTACAGATTGTCTTATCTTCATGTAATTTGTGCTTAAATTGAAATACATTAAATGCTGATTGTTATCTGATATGGATCTATATACTCTGATAGTGATTTGAATGTTCTATGACTATTCAATCCAATGAGGATAACCGTGTTAGATGCTGACCTAGTAGTCTTTAACATACTAGAAATCCCATGTTTGAATTAGTTGTTTATGTGGAAATTCATTAACACAAGCAAATTCTGATATTGAGCTTAGTCAAATTTAGTTTGTGTATCTTATTACTAAGTCACAAACTAGATTCTTGCTTCTTATTTATCAAATTCTG
The DNA here is from genome assembly GCF_009905375.1 of Apium graveolens. Lineage (NCBI taxonomy): Eukaryota > Viridiplantae > Streptophyta > Magnoliopsida > Apiales > Apiaceae > Apium > Apium graveolens. Next base: position 43,562,082 of record NC_133653.1, read on the forward strand.
ATGTCAGTTAATTTTAAGGATGAACTAAATGCTGATAAGCCTCACTTATCTAAAGAAAATAAAAGAAAAGAAAATTAAAGTCAGGTACTCCTTTGAGATCTAGATTAAATATGTGGAAGGGAAGACCTAAGTGCATTGCTGGTATTAAGTAATATGTATTAGAAAAGCAAATAAATTTTTCTTGGTAACTTTTCACATTCTCTGATTACTGGAGAAATACTCTGATAATAGCATAAATTCTGATAACAGTTGTGACTCATTTACACTGAGAAGCCACTGTGAAAAAGAATTCTAAAAGATTCATAAAATGAGCACAAACAGTTGAGGTGGACTCATGCACAAATTTATCCAATAGTAGACTTCATTATTAATGACAGATTTTAAGCACTTTTCTTAGTTATGCCTTATTTCTAAGATGTACTGAAGTATATCAGACTTTAATCTTTATCTGATATTTTGCTAATACACACACTCTCACTCCATATGAATAATGAAAATTACTGTGGTGATCAAGTTGTTTCAGATAAATAGTTAAGTGTCATATGCATAAATTCCGAGGACAAGTTCTGATGATTAAACTCTGAAGAAACAAGTCAGTATTTGTATGAAGAATCACAGAAAAAGACATTCACTTTTTGAGTACAGAAGCCATGTTCTGATGACTGTTAAAATCTGATAATAATCAAGTTCTGATATTAAATTCTGATGGAAACTCTGATGCTTATGTGGCATTATTTTTTACTTGACTTATTTGTGGTAAATACTGTAACGGTCATATTTAATCAGAATATAATTAGGTGAGATAAAAACAATAATAATCATTTGGGTTAGTGGTAAACGTGTTTGTCTTGAAAAACTGCATGTGCACGTTAATTATTGCAGCCTGTTAATCTTTACTTCATCTACTTGAACTGTATTTCTAGATAAATGTTTTGATTAAAATTATGGTTACTAATCATTTGTGATGATTTGACAAACAAATGTTAAATTTGAATCGACATATCCTAACCTACACTTGAGAAAGTAGAACCAATTGAGAAAGCTCAAGAGAAGCAACAGACCCAAATCTCTGAGGTCCTGGCTAATCAAGCTTCTCAACAGGCTCAATTGGATGAGATCCAATCTTCAGTTGAACTTCTTCTCTCACTCCTACTATCAAATAATGCCAAAAAGGGGGAGAAGATAGTTAAGTCCAAATGCTCTAATGATCAAATACTGAAGAAGAAAGATGATGAAGCTGATGACCAGGAAACCCTAGGAAGGGTAAAAGTCAAGTTCAAATTAAAGGGCAGAGCAGCAAGGTTTCTTCAAGGAAACTAATTAATGATGCAAGCAAATATTCTACTCAAAAGAAGACAAGTTCTAAAGCTGCTCAAACTCAAAATCTGATAGCAAGTACTAATACTCAAAATCTGATATCAAGTTCTGATGAGCAAAGTCTGATGACAAAGCCTGATGTTCTGATACAAGGTGGAATTCAAGATTCTCAAAAGTTCATGCAAACTCTAAAGCTCAAAGGGAAGCAGACTACAGTCTACTACAAAGATCCCAAGATTCAGACATTCGATGAGGAAATTTCTAGAAGATTATTTTTTGAAACATAATCCTAGAATGGATTTAGAAAATCTCAAGGAGGAAGAAGCTAGATTTAAAGCTGAAAAGAAAAATCTAAAGCCAAAAGCTTCGGTTGCAAAGAAACCTTTAAGGCCTTAGGTAAAAGGCATTGTGATCAAGGAGAAGTCAATTTCTGAGGTTTCTAAAGCCAAGACTAGATCACAATCTGAGATTGATCCCAAAGACAAAGGGAAAGGAAAAGTTGATGAACCAACCAAGCCACTGGAGATGAAAATTCCTCAAATTCTGATAAAGCCAGTGTGCAAAATGGTTCAAGTTACTGATGATATTGTTGCTGAAGATAAAGATGTTCAAACTCTGAAAAGAAAGAAGATTTCTGAAGAATCAAAGACAACCTCTGACAAGGCTCAAGTTGTTCAGAGTGAAGAACAACAAGCTATAACAGAAACAGCAAGTTCTGATAAGGTCATCAAGTCAACCTCTAACAGTGCTCAAGTTGATTTAGACAAGAAGAAAGTAGCTGATAAAAAGAAACTTCTGTGGAAAAATGTCAAACCATCAGATCCAAAAAAAAGCCAATTGCTGTCTACTTTCATGACTATTGGGTTAAATGCTAGAGAACCAAGAGACAGGGCTGGACTAGGTTCTGATGAAGCTAAGATCAAGACATGAGTTGAAGTTGCTGCTAGAGATCCATTTCTATTGACTGACATACCACTTGAAAAATGTTACACAGAAACACCTTGATAAGGTTATCTCTGTTCAAGTGGTACTGGATGTTCATAACAAGCACAATGTCAAGGAAAATCTGATTCTATTTCTTGTAGATGGAAGGACATATCAAATGTCAGAATCAGATGTGTTAAATAAATCATTGAAAGAACTTAAATTCTTTCATTATCTTTTAGAGGTAAAGTCTGATATTACCAGGAGATGGTCAAACTTCATATTGAAGACCATCAGAGATAAAGCAAGAATTTCTGGTTCAAGAGTTACAGAATTCATTCCTAATATTGTTGAAGATGATGGAAGTGAAATTCCTATGAAGAAGAATTCTGCTTAGCTTGAAGTGTTACTGAATGAGAAATGTCTGTGCTACAATGAAGATTCTTCTCATCCTAGGGTAATAAGACTGAATGATGGTTTAGAAAGAAACCATATCTCTGTTTTAAGGACTGCAATCTACCAGATTGGAAGTCAGAATGAAGAGATAAAGCAAGTCAAGACTACAATGTCTCAAGTCCTGAGAATTAAAGAAGAAAAGCTGATATCAAACTTTGTCAAGAATTATTATGGATTCAGATTGACTCAGTGAGATTGGTAAAAGCTACAAGGACTGTAAGTTGTAGTTAGTTATCTAGTTAAACTCTTATTTGTATTTGTACTTAAATGTTTTTGACATCATCAAATCTATTAACTTGTATATTTTGCATGATTTACAAGTTGGGGGAGATAGTTAGATATATTTGAGATGTCATGTCTAATATGATTCATGTTAGGTTTTCAGATCTTAACAAACATGACATATCAGGACTTACTGGAATCAGGACTTACTGGAAGTCAGAACTTAAGGTCATATCAGAACTTAAGGTCATATCAGAACTTAAGTGCGGGAAGACTTACAGTTAAGGAAGGAAGCTGATTTACAGTAGAAGATCGAGACTAAAATAAAAGAAGATATGCATGGAAAGAGTTAGAAGATTGGAATACTTGTAGAAGATATCTGATTGATATATTTTAGGAGACAGAATTGTATTCCATATCAATTAGAAGTTATCTTGTAACTGTGTACTATATAAACACAGACTTAGGGTTTACACTATATGTGTTATCATTATCGAGAAGATTATAGATTGTAACCTATCAGCTCTTAGTGATATTTTATTCATCACTGAGAGAGAACAACAGTTCTTATTGTAATAAAGTTTATTCAATATACTTGATCTTTGTAACATACTTGTGTTAAATCGATTTGATTGTATAAACACTGTATTCAACCCCCTTCTACAGTGTTGTGTGACCTAGCATTTTATATCTTGAGGAATTAAACTGATCAACATGGAAAGTTTGATGCTAAAGCAGATGAAGAAATTTTTGTTGGATATGCAGTAGGAAAGGCATATAGGGTCTACAATCTAAGAACCAATATTGTTATGGAATCAATACATGTTGTGTTTGATGACAAAAATATTGAAAGAATGCAAGATGGAGATTTCCATGAAAGCCTCAAGTTTGATAATGTGGAGATGGTTAGTGATGACAGTGATGATGAAAGTGATCAAGAAACAGTGAATAAGGATAATACGGAAAAATCTATAACTAATGAAACACATAATTATAAAATGCTTCATCCGTCGGGAGATAATCCGCCTTATCCGGCGGAAGACACTCAGCCTCATCCGTCGGAACATAAAGTGCATCATCCGTCGGAACATTAAGAGAAGCTGAAAGTCAGAATAGTTCACCTACTGAAAGTTCCCCTTTTTCAAATCAAAGATTCACAAACTCAGGGGGAGTTTCTTATAATCAAAACTCAGTCACACATCAAGACTACAATGAGGCTTCTTCATCTAGAGCTAATCTACCTCAACAAAGGAAATGGACTAAAGATCACCCTTTTGAGCTCATCATTGGTGATGCATCTTCTAGAGTTTAAACAAGGAGAGGAACTCAAGAAAAATGTCTATATAGCAGCTTTCTATCTAAGAAAGAACCAAAGAAGGTAGAAGAAGCTTTGTTGTATCATGATTGGATTTTAACTATGCAGGAGGAGCTAAACCAATTTGAAAGGAATAAGGTATGAAAGCTGGTACCCAAACCTAAAGGAAAGAATCCAATTGACACCAAGTGGGTATTCAGAAACAAAATGGATGAAAATAGTAGTGGTCAGGAACAAAACTAGATTGGTTGCTAAGGGCTACTATCAACAAGAATGAATAGATTTTGATGAAACCTTTGCTCCTGTTGCAAGACTTGAAGCCATCAAAATCTTCTTAGCCTATGCAGCCCATGCCAATTTCAAGGTCTATCAAATGGATGTCAGAAGTGCTTTTCTAAATGGAGATTTGGAGGAGGAAGTCTATGTTAGTCAGCCTCCTGGTTTTGAAGATCCAAATTTTCCAAAATATGTTTACTATCTTTTGAAGGCACTTTATGGACTGAAGCAAGCACCTAGAGCCTGGTATGACACTTTATCAAAGTTTCTTTTGGAAAATCACTTCACAAGTGATAAAACTCTGTTCTTTAGAAATGTTAATGGCTCTAGTATACTTGTTCAAATATATGTAGATGATATTATATTTGGTTCAACAGATGAAAAACTTTGCAAAAAGTTTGCCAACTTGATGCAAAGTAAGTATGAAATGAGCATGATGGGAGAATTAACTTACTTTCTTGGTTTACAAGTTAAGCAAGTTAGTGATGGAATATTCATTAGTCAAACTAAATATATTCATGATCTTCTAAAGAAGTTTGATCTAATGGATTACATATCTGCAAAAACTCCCATGACCACTGCAACTAAGCTTAAATTAAACACTACTGAAAAGTCTATGGATATTTCAAGCTACAGGGGCATGGTTAGCTCACTTATGTACTTAACATCTAGTAGGCCAGATATAATGTTTGCTCCCTGTCTTTGTGATAGATTTCAGGCTGATCCTAGAGAATCTCACTTAGTAGCTATTAAGAGAATTTTTAGATATCTCAAGGGAATACCAAAACTTGGCATTTGGTACCCTAGAGATTCTGGTTTTGATCTAACTGGTTATTCAAATACCAATTATGCAGGTTGTAAAATAGACAGAAAAAGCACAACGGAAACCTGTCAATTTCTAGGGGACAAGCTTGTGTCCTGGTTCAGTAAAAAGCAAAATTCAGTTTCTACTTCTACTGCTGAATATATTGCTACTGGTAGTTGTTGTGGACAGATCTTGTGGATGAAAAACCAATTGCTGGATTATGGTCTACAAGTGGATAGAATTCCCATTTTCTGTGATAACACAAGTGCAATTGCCATCACTGAAAATCCAGTGCAACATTCAAGAACAAAGCATATAGACATCAAGTACCACTTCATTAGGGAGCATGTGATGAATGGTACTGTGGAACTTCATTTTGTTCCAAGTGAAAAGCAGCTTGTAGATATCTTTACCAAGCCACTTGATGAATCCACCTTTTCAAGGTTGGTAAGTGAGTTAGGTATGCTAAATTATTCTTGAATCATTTCAGATATTTTTGCAAGTTATTGTGCAGCCAGAAACTTAATTGATTTTTCTGTTTTGGATAAAATTTTGGCTAAGTCAAAATTTACATCCCGACAGATGCTCATTAACCATCGAGTTTGTTCATTCGTTGGAATACTATTTGTTAATAAAAATCAATTATTTTTCTGGAGTATTTTATAACCCGACGGATAATTGATTTATCCTCATTCGTCGAATTCTCTCAATCTCAGTCGTTGAAACTCTGAACGTTATCCATCGAGTATACTTACAGTTTGTAAGCATAACACGACGGATAAGTGACAGAATTTTTACAGTTTATTTATTTCTAAACGGCTATTTTTGGCTATTTTGTTTGGTCACTTTATTTCTCTTTATTATTTTTGACAGTTTATTTCTGAGATAGTATGAAAGCAGAATTCATTTTTATTCTACTCTTTTATCATTCTCAAGAATCAATTGCTCTAACTTCTTTCTTCCTCAAAAGCAAATAATCTCTCTGCAAATTTCAAATCTTTAGCAGTGGCACCTGTAGTAAAAATCATGTCTCAAACTGGATATATCTATGAGAAGCACAACTTCACAGCTCTAGTGAACAAGGAAATTCAACATTCTGGAGATTATCACAAATTGATGGAATTTGTGAAAGGCTGTAAACTCAACTATGCGATGCTGAAATCTCCCACAATCTACTGTGAGCTTGTAGAAGAGATATGACATATGCCGTGTACAACTCAACTGACAAGTCCATAACTTTCACTCTTAAAGGTAAGCAGTTTTGCATTAATAGTGACATTGTCAAAGTATGCTTTAAAATTCCTGATAATACTGCTACTGTTCTACACACATATACTGATATAGTTAACATGCTAAATTTTATGGGCTATGCACTTTCTACTTCTAAATTAAGTGAAATTAGAAGGCTAGGTCTTAGAAAGGAATTGAGCTTTTTATGTGATGTGGTAACTAAGGTATTTTTAGGTAAGATCAGTAAATTTGATTATGTGATAACTAGTTACTGATAAGTACTTTAACTTCAGTGACTTAATCATATTTGAGTTAGGTTTTAAGTTAGGAGAGTTCAATAAGGGAGGTAAACGTGTCTATTATGCTAGATTCTTTATGTTGCTTGCTAACCATCTTATTGAGGACATTGTAATTGAGAACCCAACCAACAAGCTGAATTGTTGGGTTCAAGAAAGAAGAATTATTGCAGATCTTAATAGAGCAAATCACCACAAAGAGGTGCCCTTATTCTATTTTCCAGTAATGGAGGGACCTCAGGTAAGTGAGGTAAGTACTACTGTCTCCACTCTTCCAACCTCACACATTTCTTTGCCTTCTAGTGTAGCTATGACATCTGTGTCAATGACCCAACAGATGCCTACCCAAGCTACCAATCCAATAATTTCAAAATCCAAAGCTAAGAAAGCCCCCTCTGGTTTCTCTCAAAAGAAAACAGTGGTAAAACCTACTAAACACAAAGAGGGGAGTGTGAAGGTGAGTAAGCAAGGTGAGGGACATGGTGAAAATCAAAGAAACCCTAAGGATAAGGCTGGTGAGATGAGTGTACCTAAGCCTAGCCACACCACAGTTTCCCAACAAACTGTGGCTGTTAATAAGGAAATTAGCTCATTTCTAGTTTCATCCTCCCAAAAGGATGTTACTATTGAAACTAGCTCCCAACCAAGAGCACATGCCAAGAGGGGTAAGGACACTAGTTCACCACAAACTTATGCTAGAAAGAAAAGATCAAAAACCCTTGGGAATGCACAGGGAACACACACAGTGCAAACTGGTGCTAAAGACCCAGTTACTGTACCTTCTCAAAGTCAGATTGATGTGGCTCCAAAAAATATGGAGTCACAGCCAAAATCCTTAACAATTGAAGCACCTGAAACACCAAATTCACCCACACACTCACTGGATGTTGACATGATTAATACATCACTTCCAAATTCTCCATCTTTAACTCTCTTGGAGAAGCCAAAAATCCAAGCAAGTGAGCATCATCTTTTGGATGATTTGTTGGCTCACTTTCCTTTTCTTTCTCAGTCTGTTGAGACATCTGTGATTAAATTTTCATCAATCTGCATAGAGTCTACAATAGTCTCCACTCCAAACTCATTCATTTCTTCTATCCCGATGGATATTCATCATCCGTCGAGTAGTGATTGTATCCCGACGGATAAGCCTAACAACAGTCATCCGTTGGATAGCCATACTACTGTCTCGATGGATATTCATCAGCCGTCGGGAGTCTCAGTACAGCTTCAAATTTTTTCAATTCTTACAAGTGCAGAAGACTTAGTGGTAGTGAAATCACTCTTAGGACCGAGGGAAGCGAGTGAATTGAGTGAGAGTCTGGGTTACTCCCAGGAAAAAAGAGAGAAAATGAGTGAGCAAATATATACCATTTCTTCAGGTCTGGCAAAAGTGAGTGAGAGGAGTCCCACCTTAGATGGTGAAGGTGAGGGTGTGAGGGTGGGAAGCCAAGGGGAGTCCTTGATGCAAACAGAGAGATCATGAGAGAAATGCAGGTACAAGAGAAATAAGGGTGGACATCATTATTAGTGAGTCAATGAATGTCAATGAAGCAGACATAGAGGAACTATCTCAGCATGGTCAAGCTGTTAAAGATTCCACCTCTTTGGACGCTGAATCATTTACTCATCCTGTTCCAGCATATCAACTTTTGGTTGGACATGGCAATAAAAATACAGAAATGATGCTGAATTTGGTGCACACCACTCAATCCATGCAAAGAGCAAAGGATGTCATCACATCTATGCCTTCTACAGCTGGTAATGACATATATTATGAAGCTGGAAGGTTAGAAGAATTCTTTGGTGATGAGGGTGATGATAGTGAAGAGGAGTCACTGGACATGGGGGAGAAATAGGCCCTAGTTCCAGATCTGGTATGCCAACTTGGGCATTTTCAAAGAAATGTGATGAACATTATTTCAAGACCACCCTCATTCAACTAATCAGTCAGACACAATCTGCTCTTCAATCAACAACAAATGCCAGCACCAAAAAGCTCCTACAAGCACACCTTGCTTCTCTTCAGTTACAACAAATCCAAGGCTTTCAACACAGTCAGAATGTCACTTCTATCAAAAATGAGGTTGATCTAATGAAGAAGGACATTTCTGAAAGATTGGATGCTAAACTTCCAGAAGCAACAATAATTGATATTAAGAGACATCTAAGGAAGAATTCTGTTCTTGCTGCTCAAGTAGATTCCTTGGATAAAAGGATGATTGCTATGGAAGCTTCTCTAACATCTATACATCTACATCAAGCACAGCAAATAGACTTGCTTCAAAAGTTAGTGGCAGCACAAACCTCTTCCTCTACTCTACTTGCTGATAACAAAAAGGGGGGAGAAAGAAAGCACTATTGTCCCAATCAGTCAAGAGGGATCAAGGAGTGAGGGGGAGCAGAAAGTGTTAAACATCCAAGTCAGCAAAGTAATTGTGCCAACAATTGCTTTCACAAAGCCACCAGCCATGTACATCATTGACATCATAAATCTGGCTGCAGCAAAACTAAACACAAATGACAAACTGCTAAAGATTGATGTAGCAGCAGCTGAGAAGGAGTTAAAAGAAAAATGGAGGAAAATAGATGCAGAAATTCAACAGAAATTTGGATCAATTCAGAAGCCAGAAAAAATATTCATTCATCACTCTCAAGTCAAGAATATTTCTGTGAATGAAATGAGTATGAATTATCTGGAAAAAGGCCAAACATCTTGTATCAAATCTCCAAAGGCAAATCTGATCATGAAGCCTAAAAGGAACTACTCAAAATTCTCAGACAAAAATCCTATGGATATTGTGTATGAGACAACTAGGCTAGATGAGAAGAAGCTGTTGGCTAGGTCAATTGCATTTTACAAAGATCGAGCAGATTCAGCACTCAAAAGAAGATTAGCCAAGATTTGCAGAAATGGTAAGGAAATTTGTGAGGTGGCTGAACACCCTATGTTTGTGGAAGCTAAAAAGGAAGAGAAGGAAAGAATAAGGCAAGAAAAGAAGCAAGCTGCTCTGGATGCTAAGAAGCTCAAATAAAAGAAGAAGTAAGCTGCTATCTTGGCCAAACTTTAAGCTGTAAAGGCCACAACTGAGATTTTTGCATAACCATCTGTAATTATTGAACCGCAAAATCAGAAAGTGCAAGATGAACCTCAAAACCCTCAGTGGTATTTGAAGAATTCAAGGTGGTGGATCCAACTAGGAACATTCATGGTGAGCCCATAATTCCTAAGGATGAGCCAGTAGACTGGGATAGTTTGCCAATTCCTGAGCTAAATTTTCCTATCTTCAACAAGCCAAAGAAGACAAAGACTTGATCAATCAAGAAAGTGAAGCCTGTGATTATCAGATCCAAGACCCTAACCAAATCTCAATCTATAGTCAACAAGGGAGATTTGTTATAAATCTGTGACATCAAGGAATTCTCTGACATAAACCTCTACCTAGCTGAATTGGAAGTAAGAGGAATTGATGCTCACGACATCTTCCTGAAAGGCTGGTGTTTAAATACAAAGGAGGAAAAGAAATAATATGGCCACTTCACAGGATTCTTCTAGAAATCCAATATGTTCTAATAAAGATCTACTCATCTTTCAAAAAGAACTTTGGATACAATGTGACTGCAAGGAGATTAGTTCTAAAGAAGATTAAGGAGCTGAGGAGTAATAGAGCTAAAAATGCACTACCAAAAACTCTGTCAATTCCCTTCAGAGGAAAGAGAGTGCATATGAGGCCTTATTGGCTGATGGAATTCAGGGATGAAAGGGGAGTAAGAAGATTCTTCATATTGGAGGACCAGTTGAGTATCTCTAGCAATGAGACTCTATTGTAAATACAAGAAATGCTAGATGTCTCAGAAGCTGATGAACTTAAGTTCCACAGACAACTCCAGAATCAAGTAGAGAAGAACAACAGGAGGCTTGGGAAGAAATCCAGATAATCAAGGAAATAGATTTATCTGCTCAGACCAGAGGAGCACCTTGATAATGATTGTGAGCAACTTCTTTGTACACTTTGCTTTGTTCAATTTTCAGTAAATATTGTAGCACTTATCAGTTTCATCTACTATTTTCAATCTGTATTTTTAGAGTGTTTTTTTATCATCAAGTTTCTCTTAATTTATTGCTACAATTCCAGTAGACATAAAATTGGGGGGAGTGTTAGGAACATGTTGTGAAATTGATGATAAATTAAACAAAATACTTTGGTACATTTAACTTAGTGAAATTTGTAGCACTCGACGGATGATCAAATATAGTCTCGACGGATGATTTATTATAGTCCCGACGGATGATGATTTGACATCCATCGAGTGAGTAGCTTTTGAAATAATGAGATTTGTAGCACATTTCTGCAAACAACTTTGTGTAGATTTTGTAGGAGCATATGAGTCATGTTGACTACTAGTGGATATGCAGAATAGGTTGATTAATTATAAATATAAGATGTCTTGCAATTCTGTATAAATGAAATGGAGTCAAGTGACAAAATAGCTACCCGACGGATGATCAACAAAGCTACACGGCGGATGATCAACAAAGTGAAGGGTTTTTAGCACATAAACGCAGCGAAAATGTAAATTTAATCTTAAAAAAAATGAAACCCTCCGCAGGATCCATGCGAAAAAATAATATTTAATTCGTAGTTCAGTATGTTTACCTTAAGAATCTTTACGTTAATGGAAAGATGGAGGTCTTTAATAGCGATCCAAGAACGATGAACCGAGATCCTTAGCAGCTGCTCCTCAAGTGTGAAGCACTCCACCGGTATCCACCAAGAAAACGATGTAATGAAGGAGGAGGAGATGGAGAGAATTAGGGTTTTGTAAATCTTTTTGGTTGAGGCAAAAATAGGGTTTATAATAGTATATTTATAGGCAAAATTTTCAGCTGAAAATTTTCCCATAAAATATTATTATTATTAAGCTTTTATTGTTCTCACTAATAATTAAAACACCTTTTAATTATTAATCATTTTTCTAAACTCTTTAGAAATACTTGATTTAATTTCTAAAAATTAAATTCTTAATTAATAATATTAAGAACCTTTTATTAATTAATTTATAATCAATTAAATCTCATTTAATCAATTAATAAATTTTCCAATTAATTATTTATTTCATAAATAAATAATTATCAGCCATTATTAATTAATTCCTCCACCATTAAATTATTCTCTTTTATGTTGTGACCCTGTAGGTTCAATATTAAGCTGGTAGTAGAAATAAATAATAATAAAACTATTTTATCATTATTTATATAAATTCTCTAATTCATTAAATATGATTAATTAATTAATCATATTTATTCTACATCGTGAGGGATACTTCTCAGCATATCGCGACTATCCGGATAATTCGAATTCACTGCTTAGAATACCAAGAACCTATTCAGTGACTAGTTACAGTGCAATTAATTCCTTCTACCCTGCAATGTCACGATTAAATACAAGGCATGGAACTTGTGTCAAGCCTATCTTATTTAATCACTTGCTTTCCCATTCACTATGCTTAGTTCTATTTAATGTAAATTAGAAACTCCTTTCTAATTTCATTCACTCTGGCCAGAGATTCCTGAACTAACATAAGTGGATCAACATTGAACATTCTCTTCCTACACTGGAAGGGGTAGATCCTTTATTGATCATACACTATCTTCGTGTACAAATTCCTATACCCAGTAGAGCCCTTATAATTGTCCCTTGAGACTAAGAACTAAACCAAAGCATAGTTCAGCGTACACAAGATGACTATGATGACCTCAAGTCTAAGGATACTTGTACAACTATCATTATGTGAACAACTGCTGACACGTGAGTGAACTCCATAAGTTGTTCAGCTATGTGAGTCATGTTCAGTGAACTTATTCTATAATAAGCACCTACATACTAGCTATAGTGTCACCACACAAATGTCTATGAGAACAGACATCCTTCATAATGAAGCAAGCATAGTATGTACCGATCTTTGCGGATTATTAATTACCAGTTAGTAATCCTACGACCAGGAACTATTTAAGTTTAGAGTTATCATCTTTTAGGTCTCATTATTATGATCTCATCACAATCCATAAAAAGCTTAACTCTAAAATGTGGTATATCTTATTTAAATATTTAAATAGATAGAGCCCGCAATAAAAACAAATCAAGCCTTTTATTAATATCAATGAAATCAAAACAGATTACATAAAAGTTATTCCTAAATCCTCATACATGATTGGACTTAGGACATATCTCATTCACAAAGCTACCCGACAGATGACAAGCATGTACTCGATGAATGATCAAATTCAAATATCTGTTGAGAGTGACAACACAGTCACATGCGTTGGGTGTTTGCAAAAGGAATGTGGCAGCCTGTTTAGCATGGATTTAAGAACAAAGAAGCATTACCATTTCCAAGCTATTATGAAGATATTCAAAAATGCTGGAATAGAGTAGTAAAGTAGCATGAAGTTAGACTAGATATGTTTTGTTTTATTATCTTGTCTTATTATCATGTAAACTTGGTGATATATATAAACCAAGTGTAGCTAGTAGAACAATTAACTAAGCACACACATTTTTCAGAGAAACATTTTCAAGCTATATTCTATAGCATTTCTCTGTAAGTTTAGTTGTTCATACTTGTAAGCAGCTGTGAGCTAATCAAACTTCACAGAGTTCTCATTCGATATATATATATATATATATATATATATATATATATATATATATATGTTTGGTGGATACTTTCAAATCCACCAGAAAGTTTTAAAAGCTTGTATTTTTATTACTTTATGTTTTGATTCATATAAATCATTTATTCCGCACTCTGCAAATCTAACACTTATATATTATCAAGTAAGAAATGTTTTAAAATCTTGAAACGAAGCCAAAATTACATTTAACCCCCCTTCTGTAATTCTTGTTGTATTGTTACATAATGTATAAAATTTTATTGTTTTAACCCACCGAGACATGTGTGGGGTTGGTTATATTAGAAGGGTTGGTCAAATGTCATGTTTTCATGTACAAAAGTAAAATTAGCTACTATTACTAGCATATAAATTATCGATTTAAACTAAAAAATATAAATATCTTCGTAATTTATGATGTTTTCTCCTCAACTAAAATCAAAATTAAGATTGTCTCACCCATTAATCTTGAAAATGTAATAAAATATGATAAAATAATTTTAAAAAAAAGTTCATCTAACTTTAATATAAATTAAATAGAGTAATTGTAATATATAATTTAATAGGTGTAATTAATGACCATAATTATGCAATTAAATGTTAAAATTTTATTTATTTAAAAAATCAAAAAATGAGAATTCAAGAAAATTAGTTTGAAATGTTTTGAAACCTCTCCACTCTTCTCCTATTATAATATATATAGATTTGGTGATTTTTCATGACAAATAGTGTGATTTAAGTTTTTACAACATGAAATAATTTTGTATCAAATCAAACAATTATGCGGGGTTCAACAGTTCACACAAAATTTTGAATAAAAATATAATGTCAATTATATGAAATAATTATAATTTACCTCTTTTTTAAGAAAGGTATTATCTAAAATCGTTAAATTTAAATATCTTTTTCAAATTAAATCAACAATTAGCATTTTTTATGATTATAAAAATATAATTTTTTTCTTCTAATTTTGAATAAAAATAAATTATAATTTTAAACTCCACTATTTTACAATTTATCATTATTAAAAACATCACATACATATATTTTAAAATTTAAAAATAATGCATATTTTTCTAATGGAATAGAAATATTGAGAACAAGTTGGTCGAGTATTACGCCCATACTTTTATCCGATCGTGCGATAATTTTAACCAAGTCTTGAGTATTTTTTAATAACCGGGTCAAATACTTGACAACTTAGCACAAACAATCTAACAACTTTGATCTACAATATTTATTGGCTTGAAATTATAAAGGTTTATTATACACTAATTCATTGGCTTGAAATTATAAAGGTCTATTATACACTAATTCATGTGAATGTAAAATGTTATAAACACCCAATTTCATTGAGATAATATCATTATAGAAAGAATAAACTAACTACTAAATTCGAGAGTAAAAAAAAATACATTTTAGCTCGATAAGTCTTTGATACCATTTGTGAAAACCGTCAAATTTTGAGTATTTTTTAAAAATTGATTGACATTGTGGTGTTGAGTTCAAAATAAGTTTAAATATATTAGTCCAAATAAAAACTAAAAAAGTTATACTTGTAGGTACACTTTATAGCACTTCTACCATAATTGATAACTTTTCTCACCTTTTACCGTTAGTTTGATCGAATGACTAAAATTTAACATTTTATTTTCCACGAACTAAATTACATTTACTTTCCAATAATATAATTTTAATAATGAATTTTTATTGTATATATGTATCCACTTTAATTATTTTTTATTTAAATTTATGATTATCACATTTATTTATAAATAATAATAAATACCTAGTTAACATATTAGAATGTTCTATATATAGAAAATATTTCTACTAATACAATGTCACTAAGTTGAATGATTTTAAAATATATAAGTTTACTATATTTCATACATTACTAATTTATATTATATAACCAGTGTTCCAAAAATCGCTAATCGGACATAATCGGTGAAGGTATCTTATAGGGATTAATCGGAAAATCGGGAATTAATCGGAATGATTAATCGGACCACTAACCGGAAGTACTTCAATATTTTTTTTAAATATATAAATATGGTATACACAACTTATGCTAGTAATTTAATACAACATCAAATGATTATATTACCAAGTCCCAATGTTTACAAAAAGTGATCTATTAACTTGATCACTAATATTTACATAATTACATCCCAATTCATATATCATAATTCAGAACTAGCATATCAGTCAGGCACTTTCCTTGCTCAAAAATCAACGGCCTATACTTACACATTGTGTGGCTTACGTTTTTTTGCCCTATACTATATATATAGAGCATTAACAAAAATGGTTATTTATAAGATCTGTTTAGGCTTCACAATATCACCAACAATTCAAATCTATGTCACGGAACATAAAAACATCATCAATTTCTAGTTCTTCTTCTGAATCAAAATCATTTTCGTCAAGTTCTCTAATTGTCTCTTCGAATGTGTTTGTTGAACCGTCGGACTCATCTTCATCGCCACACTCCACAATCCACTCTTGATCCATACGAGAATCATTTTCTAACAACGCATCACACTTGTTCTGCAGTTTTTTATTCCTATTGATAAGTTTGGAATTAAACTGAACATAAATAAGGCTGCATAATCATCCGGGAAGAATACCTCAACACAAGTTAATAAAGCCGCCATATAGTTAGGGTCTTTCTTCACTTCATCATCTCTGTAATAATATAAGGATTCAAGAGATATGCAGTCAAATGTAATGGGCTGTCGAGTCAATCCTTGATCCTCGAATTGATGATATACATTATAGGCTCGTATGTTTCTTTCACATCTTGATGACTTCCTTTTTGGCATCTTTAAGTTCGCCATAGATAAAACCCATTGATGGCCTCAAATCTCCATCCACAGTCTCAACAACTTAACCAACAGCTTAAAAAGTTCTACACAATTTGCATTTCATCCTTTGTGAGTTTTTTGGATCAATCAACTCACCATATTCCCATCCTATGTTGTCAGATTTACTTTTTATTATATTATCGTAAGTATCAACAAGAGGAGTAGAATTTTGCATTCTGCACAAATATGCAACAAAATTACAACTTTCACTATATGTACAACAAACTACTACAACAAACTATTAATTACAAACAAAATATCACAACGATATAAGTTAAAGAGAAGTCAATTACTCAAGAATACTAAAGAATACTCAAGAATACTATGACCCGGTGAGCTATAACCAAATATTTACCAAAGAATCATAAAAAATGACCAGGCTCAAACTTTCGCATATCCAATTATCTATATGTAACTCAGTACTCGACATTCATATAACAAGTTAGAGGTGAGAGTAAATTAAACCAAGATTTTAAGAGTACAAACTACATAGTACCTTGATTTGAAGAATTGATCTTGATTCTGAATCTTGATTCTCGTACATCAATAAAATGTTAGGTTTCCCTTTTCCCTCTTTCTCGCTCTTAAAAAAGAAGCAGAGATATTTTTGTGTAAAAGAACCTAAAATTGATATAATTATGTATGTGAATACAATCTGCGATTAATACATACAATTGAAACAGTGTGTGCGAATAACAGTGTGCGAGTATAACTGTGAAAAACAGAAAATAAATGAAAGAGATAAGGATATGAGAGAGTTCTCGAGTCCAGTTGAAAGGAACTGTCTCCTTAAAGCTATTTCGCCTCTCACCGTATGTGCGAGCCGACAGCCTCCCAGTATAAAATGAAAAGACGGTGTCGTTGTACAAACAGCACCTCTAGTGAGCTAGAAGAGAGCAAGAAACTATCACCAATGAGAGAGACAAGGATAGGGTTTGTGTTTAGAGACGGCTGTGTGTAAGATCATCTGCCTTAATCCCTATAACGATATTATATATAGACTATGGATGACTTGTGCGCTACTCTTTATAATTAATTAAATGTGTTAATTAATTGTCGATTAATAAATCAAATTCGTAATTGAATCAAATTTATAATTTTGTCAAATCAAATTATATTAATTATCCGTATCAAAACTGGAATAATTATTTGAGCCCAAGCCTAGTGGAAATAAAATTAGCAAAACTAGTCCGTGATTATACGGGCCCATTTTCTGCTACATTCGTGTCCACACGTCGCACGCGCGGGCAAGCCCGAAGGCTTCATAAGCCTCGGATTACCCCTCGAAATCCCCCAATTTGCACCCCCCCTGTGCGCGCATGTAGGAGATGGAGCAACACCTAACTAACATTTTTAAACACTATTAAAGTGTTGTGCTATATAAAGCAATGGTAACCCCTTTTCCATTTCAATATGGGATACAAGTTTTTACATCTACATTTCCACCTTCAAGGGACCAACTTTGAATGATCGTATCTCATTCACCCCTTAACCATTTTGAGTGTTTTAAAGTGCCTCGGAAAGCTCTCACGGAGGAGAACATACTCCAAGCGTCACCCACTCAAGAACGGCTCAAAATGACTTGAAAATGTGGGGATCAATACCCACATTTTCCAACAATCCCCCACATGGATGAGATTTATATTTCAGTAGCACACACTAGATAGACAGATACGGAGTTTAACTTGGTGATAGTTTCTTCGATCATATATAGCATACGATAGGTAGAGAATGCTCCTTGAACTTTCACTCGACTAAGCATACCGACTTTACTGGTAGATAGTAGATGTGCTTGTCCTTGAATTGTTCGACCGTTTGTGTAAATGATGATATACTTATCACTATATCGTTTCTGACTCATTCAGCTCTCATGAGTATGTCCATTTTGGCCATGGAACATCGTCCTGGTTCTGTAGGAGTTTCTAAAGAATTATGCCTCGCAATTCTCCTTTGAAGCGGCCCCACTTCTCTCCCACATAGGTGATCTTTATCTTATAAAGTAACCCGCGTTTACTCAACTGAATTCCATGCGTTCACTCCTGAACTCCATGTATTCATCAAAGATCATTAAAAGCTCAAATCTTAACCTCGTACCTTATGGGTCTCACTGTTTCCTCATCATAGGAGCAGGCCAGGGGTTACCCCCGCAGTGATTTGGTCATCATGATTTAGTTGTCCTATTGAACCAAGTTCTTGGGATCTCCAATCAGCAATAGTTGGGTGTCCACCATGATGCCGTTAAGCAATAGGCTTAAGGCTCATCCCTCTCGATGATTTCTCTACCACTTCTCTTGATAACCCTTTGGTTAATGGATCCGCGATATTATCTTTTGACGGTATATAATAGATAGTGATAATTCTGGTTGAGATCAATTGTCTAATGGAACTGTGTCGTCATCGTATATGACGAGATTTTCCATTATACATCATGCTCTGTGCTCTGCCAGTAGTGGATTGACTATCACAGTGAATCCCTATTGCAGTTACAGGCTTTGGCCATCTTGGAATATCCTCCAGAAACTGACGTAGATATTCAGCCTCTTCGGCGCATTTATCTAGTGCCACAAACTCGGCTTCCATCGTGGAATGAGTTATCACCGTTTTTTTGAGGATTTCCATGATATTGCCGCTCCAGCTAATGTAAACACATCCACTCGTAGACTTAAGTGATTTCTTGCTAGATATCCAATTTGCGTCAGTATATCCTTCTAATATTGTTGGGTATCTGCCATAATGCAGTCCATAGTCTCGAGTTCCCCTCAAGTACCTTAGTACCCTTATGATCGCTTTCCAGTGATCAGCTCCCGGATTACTTGTAAACCTACTCAACTTGATAATTGAGTATGCAATGTCTGGTGTTGTACAGCTCATGAGGTACATCAGACTACCAATTATCCTCGAGTATTCCAATTGGGAAACAGCTACGCCTTTGTTCTTGGATAGGTGCAAAGTCCTATCCACAGGTGTCCTAGCTTTCTCAAAGTCATCCTTAAGAAACTTCTCAAGGATCTTGTCAACATAATGTGGTTGACTTAATGCGAGACCCTCTGATGTTCTAGAAATTTGAATTCCCAGAATTACATTTGCTAGTCCCATATCTTTCATGTCGAATCTTGATTTCAACATGTCCTTGGTAGATTTGATCACTTTATCATTACTTCCGGCAATAAGTAGATCATCTACATATAGTGTCATCATGACATAGCCACTCTTGTTATCCTTGTAATAGACACAGCTATCACATTCATTGATTTTGAAGCCATTGGCCAGCACGACCTCGTCAAATTTTTCATGCCATTTCATAGGCGCTTGCTTCAAACCATACAAAGATTTCACCAATCTACAAACTTTCCTTTCTTGTCCTGGGACAACAAACCCTTCGGGTTGTTCCATATAGATTTCCTCATCTATGTCTCCATTTAGGAAAGCTGTTTTCACATCCATTTGATGTACAGTTAGATTACGCATTACAGCAATAACAAACATCATCCTTATGGACGTTATTCTCGTTACAGGAGAAATTTATCAAATTAATCAAGGCCTTTTTGTTGCTTGTATCCTTTAATCACAAGTCTGGCCTTATACTTATCAATAGTGCCATCAGTTTTCAACTTCTTCTTGAAAACCCACTTGCTACCTAATGGTTTGCAACCAGTTGACAAGTCCACTAGTTCCCAAGTATGATTCTGCATAATTGAATCAACTTCATTCTTGACGGCCTCTTTCCACATAGGCCCATTAGGTGAGGTAACTGCCTCCTTATAGGTTTTTGGGTCACCTTCTTCGAGCAAATAGGTCATAAAATCAGACCCATAGGATTTCTCCGTTCGTTGTCTTTTGCTCCTTCTCACTACCCCCACATTTTCGTCTTCACTTTCGCCACTCTCATTATCGTCATCTACAAACTCATAAGATCGTTTAGACGTCGTAGGTTGTAATATCCCATATTATCAAATATTATTATTATTATTATTATTTGGAATTATTTATGTGAATTTTAGGGAATTATCTGGTAATTGGAGTTGATGCTTTGGATGTTTATATATGATATTATTTGAGTATTTTAATTTTTATATGTGCAGAATAATATATAGATAATTATGGTATTTTTCTGGTAAGTTTTGGAGTGTTATATGAATTTTATAAGGATTTATAGATTTAATAATTATTTTCTGAGTAATTACAAAACTATTTTATAAAGCCGGGAATTGTCCAACTTCAACCGTTTTTGCGTTTTTACAACCTGAAACTCTTCCGAAAACTCCTTCCTAACCTAATCTGGTAATTTCGGACATTTTCCGCGTTCTAACTTTTTAGATCCGGAGTACGGTTTGACCCATGCGAGTCCCGGCGCAAAACTTTCGATACGATAATCATTTCGGTAGATCAACAAAACCCGTATTCTCGAAAGACGGGATATTAATACATTATTTTCATATAAAGTATTTTATAAGAAGCTCAGTTTTGATAATTATCTAAATCTGATATTAAATTATATCATTTTATAGTTACTTAGCGGCTAAGTAATCTATTTTCGGATCTGATATAATTCAATAGGATACTTGTTACGTGTTCAAACTGCATTTATAGTTACTTAGCGGCTAAGTAATCTATTATCGATCCGTAATTTAGGCGTGTATTTATTTACGTTATTTGTTTTATCTCGTTTTATGTGTGTTGAATGTATTTTATACGTGTTCGGGTTTTTCGGTTAATTTAAGTATCATTTTTGTTTATAAAAAATAAACGGACCGGGACCCCACCAGGACGTCAAAGTCCACAAAATTCGTGTTTTTATTTTTATAAAATCATTCGTATTTCAAATACCCAGTATTTCTGCATTTTTGAATTATTTGCAATATTTGGGGAATTTTGATACAAATTTTATATTTTATCGCTTTTAAAATTAATCCCCGTAATTATTATTTTGGGGGCTAATTATTTTAATTATGGGAATAAAAATACCCTAAATTGTTTTTAGGATATTAATTTTACAGGTAATATAAATAGCCCATTCTATTTTATTTTATTTTATTTTTTCATTAAAAACAAAAATTCAAGAACAAAAGTGGGGGTGAAATTTTGTTCTTGATCTTTGATCGATGATTCCAGGAGCCTCAGTAATCCGTTTTTGATGTATGAATAACCGAAACGAAGTTCTTGAAGAGCCTTTCCTTTTGATACCAATTTCATAATCTGAGGGTAATATATTGTAAAATCGATTTTATCATTCTTGAGCTTGAATTTATTTTGGATTTTTGTTGATCCTTGGTTGATTTTGATGTTACCAATAACTTTAAAATGATCTTTGGAATCGATTTAAGTGTTTAGTTGACTTGTTTTAGTTCAGGATTGAATTAATCGAGTTCTTGATATTTTAGTTTTTTTGAATTAATTTTCGGTTTGAATTGGTGTTCTTGATGATTGTTAATGGCCTGAATAGATTAGGCATGAGGTAAGCTTTGTATTGATACCAGAATCGTTGAATTTGGTCAAGAATTAAGGGAGTTCGGGATTCGCCGGTTTGTTTGGCCGGAGTTCGTTTATTTTGTCGGAAAAATCGACTCAGGTGATGTTCTTGATTCCTGGGTTAGCGTGATTTTTTCAGGATATGATTTAGAGTCGATTGGGTACTGAAATAGATCGAAACAGAGGTGTCTGGAGGTGTTTGGGTGTCGCCGGGAATTCGCTAGACTCCGGCGAAGTCATCGGTTTCTGGGACAAACCCAGATTCCGGTCGACATTCAACCGGAGTTCTTGGCAACCCAGTTGAAGTCCCAACCCGACCCGGTTGGTTTAATTCCAACCCGAGTTTGATTCTTAGAAACCCTAAGCCCTAAATTGTATATTGTTTTTGATTTTCTTTTTAAATTTTATTCAAAAATTCATTTTTTCCTATTTTCAAAATCATTTATTTAATTTCCAAAAATCATTTACTTATTATTTTAAATTCTAAAAATTATTTTCTTAATTGTTTTAAATTCCAAATATTATTTCTTTTATTATTTTCAAAAATCTAATTTGATTTAATTATTTATAATTAATTTTTGTTAATTATTTATAAATTTAATTAATTGATTAAAATCATTTAATTAATTAATTTCATTTATAAATAGTTAAATAAATGTAAATTATTTATAATTAATTCAAATAATTCCTAAAAATTGTTTTAAGCTTTTAAATTATATTTTGGTATTTTAAAAATCAATTAATATTATTATTAATTAATTTATTCCTAATTATTCATATTTTATTCATAGAAAATAAACCCTTCACCCGTTTAATATGAAACGAACGCGTACAGACTCAGAAAAATATTTTGCTTTCAATTAAAATATTTTCGAGACCAAAATTCTTTTGTTTCGAAAGGTCGCTTGTCTTACAAGTCGTTCCGAGTCGATTATTGATCGATAAATCATATTTTTGACCCGATCTCAGTATTAAACGTACTGAGTCGAACCTTTTAACGAATCGAGTCATATATGATATGAATTATGTGATACGTGAGTTATGTGCGTATGTGCTATATGAATTACGTGTGTATGTGGGTCAATGGTCTTGTGTTTGGCTGTCTTCTTTATATGTGGGCTATCGTATGGGTAGACAATAGGGTTTTGACGCGCAGTTCGTCGAGTAATTATCGTTTAAAAGATTAAAGTGTTATCTTTTAATTATAGATGCGGATCATTCGAGTTGATCAGGGCTAGATGGAATGGATGAAGACTAAGGTTGAGTAGTGTGGAATATTGTGTTATAGCACTGCATGAGCAGCAGATCAGAGATTTAGCGCAGTAAAAGATGGTGATGCCTTGAGATGCCAGACTGAGATAAATGCGTCTATACGAGTGTGAGTAACTGCTAAAAACCAAAGGCAAGTATCCCTATCATCACTTATTGTTCAAGTGATATTTATTTTAAATCTTCTTATGCAAGTATTGCTTTTCCTATTCTCAGTGTTGAATAGATAAATGTTTTACATATCGCTGAATTAAATAATTCTGTTTATGCAAATACTCATCTGCTATTCTATGTTCAGAAAAGTTAAGTGATTTTACGTATCAACTTACTGGATTTACAAATGTTTTGGATTTTGAGAAAGATGATTTGGTTGCGAATATTCCTACCCAAGTAAAAATGGGGGAATAAAATTATTTCGGGTGTCGATTATTATGACCCCTCTCAATTAAACGTTTTAAGATTGGACCATAATTGCGTAAGTGACCGGGACGGACGGTCCAACGGAGGGCTATTTCTAAGTGTCATATGGAATATTATGACACAATTTTTATCACAGGCAGGTATATTGCCTTTTGTTTGAGTACTCGTGTTTTTGGGGTCATATTTCTACGAATCATGACTCAGTGCTATCGCACGGGCTGATCAGCATGTGATAGTACGTCCATCGGTGAATGATCATAATCTAAATTATCATATCATTTTTGATATTCATAGAATAAATGATTTATCAACTGTTTCTATTTTGAATTAACGATGAAATGCAGTTTTGATTCAGATTCTGATTTATGCTGATACTTACTTTGTTGTTAAATATCAAAGGTGGTATTAGTATAGATGATTGATGTTGACTTCAGTATGAGATGTTGTGAGCATCAAAGTTCGTATTGATATCTAATTTGACATGACAACAAAATAAGTGTTGTGAATATGTTGTGTACTTGATGATCACTTAAACAAAATGTCTAAGTAGATTTTACTTAGTGAAATTATGTAGCACTCGACGGATAAGAGTTTTAGTCCCAATGGATAACTCATTATAGTCCCGACGGATGATTAACTTATTATCCATCGAGTGAGTAGCTTATGTAATAATAAGTTTGTAGCACAGTGATGTATGCACCTTTGTATAGAATCTGTAGTAGCATATAAGTCATGTTGACTTTAACTAGATATGCAAAATAGGTTGATTAACTGTACATAAGCAATGTCTTGTAATTCTGTATAAGTGAAATGAAGTCAAGTGCCAAAATAGCTACCGACAGATGATTAACAAAGCTTCGACGGATGATCAAATGACTATCAACGGATGTTTAATATAGCAATCGACGGATGATCAATTAAGTCATCGACGGATGATCTGAAAGTCGACGGATGATCATATCAAGATTCAAACATCAGTTGAACAGTGAAAGCTGACACACAGCCATCGAGTTGGATACAAACACACTGTGGAAGCCCATTAACTGGGTAATAGAGGACGAAAAGCAGCAAAGATCAAGACTGTTAGATTTTATATTTGTTCAGTTCTTTTGACTTTGTAATCTTGGTAATATATAAACCAAGAGAGTAGCAAATAGAAATATAACTGAGATAGCTGAGAAACATACAAACATAGAAATCTTTGTAAGCATAATCTTTAACATTTCCTGTATTCTCAGCAGTTCTATTTTGTAAGCAGCTGTGAGCATTTCTGCGCACAGAGTCCTCTCGATATATTATATATATCTCTGGTGGAATTGTTTAAATCCACCAGAAAGTTTTTAAAGACTCTTGTTTTTAATTACTTATATTTTGATTCATTCAAGTTTACATTCCGCATTGTGCTAATCAAAACAAATATATCCATAATCGAGTTGAACATTTTTATTTCAAGAAAAAGGTTCAAGAATTCCATTCAACCCCCCTTCTGTAATTCTTGCTATATTGTTAAGGGACTAACAATTGGTATCAGAGCAAGCTCTTAATCTACAAAGAGTTTAAAGATCAAAACAATTCAGCAAGATGAACAAGAAAGATGTTGGAGTCAAGATTCCTTTTCTTGATAAAGATAATTACCATCATTGGAAGGTAAAGATGCATCTTCATATGCTTTCTCAAGATGAGGCCTATGTGGACTGCATAGAAAGAGGCCCTCATGTTCCAATGAGAGCTGCAACAGGAAATGAACCATCTGTTCCAAATCCAAGGCATGAATGGTCTGATCCTGATATTGAACAAGTCAGGAAAGATAAAAAGGCCATGAACATTCTGTTCAATGGTGTTGATGCAGACATGTTTGATAACATTATCAACTGCAAGACTGCCAAGGAAGTTTGGGACACAATACAGATAATCTGTGATGGTACTGAGCAAGTAAGAGAAAATAAAATGCAGCTCCTGATTCAGCAATATGAGCATTTTCACAATGAAGAAAGTGAGTCACTCACTGACATTTTTAGTAGATTCCAAAAGCTACTAAATGCTCTTAAATTGCATGGAAGAGTCTATCAGACTAAAGACTCCAATCTGAAATTTCTCAGATCTCTTCCAAAGGAATGGAAACCAATGACAGTCTCATTGAGAAACTCACAAGATTATAAGGAGTTTACTTTGGAGAGACTGTATGGCATTCTGAAGACCTATGAGCTTGAAATAGAGCAGGATCAAAGAATGGAGAGAGGAAAGAAGAAAGGAGGATCCATTGCACTAGTTGCTGATCTGGAAAAGGAGAAGGAAGTGAAGATGGAAGCTGTGGAATCAATTTCAAAGGCCTGTGAAAGCAAGGGTAAAGGGCTAGCTGCAGAAAATGAAGATTCACTGAGCCAAGATGACATGGAGGACATTGTTGAGCACCTAGCATTCCTTTCAAGAAGATTTGCCAAGCTCAAGTTCAAGAAGAACTTTGGAGCTGCCAAGCCAAATAGAAACATGGTGGATAAATCAAAATTCAAGTGTTTCAAATGTGGCTTGGCAGGGCATTTTGCAAATGAGTGTAAAAAGTCAGATTCCAGTAAGAAAAGATTTGAGTCTGTAGATTACAAGCAAAAATACTTTGATATACTCAAACAAAAGGAAAGGGCTTTTATTACACAAGAGAATGATTGGGCAGCTGATGGCTTGGATGAAGATGAAGATGTCAGCTATGTCAATCTAGCCCTTATGGCCAAGTCTGATGAAACAGAGACAAGTTCCTCAAGCAATCAGGTAATCACTACAAACCTTGCACATTTATCTAAAGCTGAGTGTAATGATGCAATAAATGACATGTCTACAGAATTGTATCATTTGCGTGTTACACTTAAGTCCCTCACTAAAGAAAATGCTAAAATCAAAGAAAACAACTTGTTTTTGAGTGAGAGGAATAATGTGCTTGAGTCTCAGTTTGTTGAGTTTGAGAAACTAAAAATTGAGTGTAGAATTGCCAAGGAGGAATTAAGTGAGTCCTTGAAAAAGGAAGAAATTTTAAAGAAGCAGCTCGATCATGAACAAGAGGTGATTAAAGCATGGAAAACATCCAGAGATGTTCATGCTCAAATCACCAAGGTTCAAGGAATTGAGTCTTTTTGTGATGAAGTCTGGAAAAAGAATAAGGAGAAACTAGAACCTATTTTTGTAGATGGGTTGCTGACAGATGTAGACTCGACGGATGATGAGGACTATCCGTCGGATAACAAAAAGTGTTATCCGTCGAATGATAAATATCCTCATTCGTCGGCTGTAAGCAAACCCATTAGCAAAGCCAAATTAACCAAGCTAAATGATAAGTATGGGTCTGTGTACCAAAATCAACTTGATTTGATTTTGATGTGTGCAGGGAAACAGAAGGAATCTTTGGTACTTGGATAGTGGTTGTTCAAGACACATGACTGGTGATTCTACCCTGCTCACAGAGTTTGAAGAGAGAGCTGGCCCAAGTATCACTTTTGGAGATGACAACAAAGGTTATACTGTGGGATATGGCTTGATTTCAAAGGACAATGCCATCATTGAAGAGGTTGCCTTAGTGGATGGTCTCAAACACAATCTGTTGAGTATCAGCCAGCTTTGTGACAAAGGTAACTCAGTAACCTTCAACAAAGAAACCTGTGTTGTGATTAATAATCAAAACAACAAAGTGGTTCTCACTCGTGTGAAAAGAGGAAATGTGTACCTAGCTGACTTCAACTCAACTATAGCAGAATCTGTAACTTGTCTTCTTAGTAAAGCAAGTCAAGATGAAAGTTGGCTATGGCACAAGAAGCTATCCCATTTAAACTTCAAGACCATGAATGAGCTGGTAAAGAAAGAGCTAGTTAGAGGAATTCCTCTGGTGAAGTTTTCAAAGGATGGACTGTATGATGCCTGCCGAAAAGGGAAGCAGATTAAAGCATTATTCAGGAAGAAACTTGATTCAGCAATTGAAGAGCCTCTGCAACTGCTTCACATGGATTTGTTTGGACCAGTTAATGTATTATCAATTTCAAAGAAAAGATTTTGCCTAGTAATTGTAGATGATTTCTCAAAGTTCTCTTGGACCTATTTCCTAAAGTCCAAAGATGAGGCTCGTGAAATCATCATCAATCACATAAGGCAAGTTAACAATCATCCTGATTTTAAAGTTAGAAGAATCAGGAGTGACAATGGAACTGAGTTCAAGAACTATGTCATGAGAGTTTTTTGTGAGGAAAATGGGATCTTGCATGAGTTTTCAGCAGCAAGGACTCCACAACAGAATGGAGTAGTGGAAAGAAAGAATAGATCTCTTATTGAAGCTGCAAGGACAATGCTTGAAGAATCAAAATTACCAACTTATTTCTGGGCTGAAGCTGTAAACACTGCATGCTACACTCAGAACATCTCTCTGATTAATCAAGCAAGATGCATGACACCTTATCAATTGTTCAAGAACAAGAAGCCAACTCTAAACTTTCTTCATGTCTTTGGCTGTAAATGCTATATTCTGAGAAATCTAACTGATCAAAATGGGAAGTTTGATGCTAAAGCAGATGAAGGAATTTTTGTTGGATATGCTGTTGGTAAAGCATATAGAGTCTACAACCTAAGAACCAATATTGTTGTTGAATCTATACATGTTGTGTTTGATGACAAAAAGATTGAAGGACTAAAAGATGGAGATTACCATGAGAGCCTCAAATTCGACAATGTTGAGATGGTCAGTGATGAAAGTGATGATGAGAGTGATCAAGAAACAGTGTCTAAGGATAATGCAGACAAATCTACCACAAATGAAGCACAAAACTCAACATCCGTCGAGTTACATAATGCTTCAGCCGTCGGAAGGCAATCTGTATTATCCGTCGGAAGACAACCTACCTCATCCGTCGGTACTCAAAATTCACCATCCGTCGGGTTATCAAAAGGAGCAGGAAGTCAAGGCAGATCACCCATAGAATGTACCCCTATCTCAAATCAAAGATCCACAAACTCAGGGGGAGTTTCTAGCAATCAAAACTCAATCACACATCAAGACAACATTGAGGTCTCTTCATCTAGGGCCAATCTACCTCAACCAAGGAAATGGATAAAAGATCACCCCTTTGAACTGATTATCGGTGATGTTTCTTCTACAGTTCAAACCAGGAGAGCAACTCAAGAAGAATGTCTAAATAGCAGCTTCCTGTCTAAGGAAGAACCAAAGAAGGTAGAAGAAGCCTTGTTAGATCCTGATTGGATTTTAGCTATGCAGGAGGAGCTAAACCCATTTGAAAGGAATAAAGTATGGAAGCTGGTACCCAAGCCTACAGTAAAGAATCCAATAGACACCAAATGGGTATTCAGAAACAAGATGGATGAAAATGGCATAGTAGTAAGGAACAAAGCAAGATTGGTTGCTAAAGGCTATTGTCAGCAAGAAGGGATAGATTTTGATGAAACATTTGCTCCTGTTGTAAGACTTGAAGCCATCAGAATCTTCTTAGCCTATGCAGCCCATGCCAATTTCAAGGTCTATCAAATGTATGTCAAAAGTGCCTGTCTGAATGGAGATTTGGAGGAAGAAGTGTACGTACGTCAACCTCCTGGCTTTGAAGATCCAAATTTCCCAGAGTATGTCTATTATCTACTGAAAGCACTTTATGGACTGAAGCAAGCACCTAGAGCCTGGTATGACACTTTATCAAAGTTTCCTTTGGAAAATCACTTCACAAGAGGTACTGTAGATAAAACTTTATTTTTCAGAAATGTTAATGGCTCTAGCATACTTGTTCAAATTTATGTAGATGATATTATTTTTGGCTCTACAGATGAGAAACTTTGTAAAAAGTTTGCCAAACTGATGCAAAGCAAAAATGAAATGAGTATGATGGGAGAACTAACTTACTTTCTTGGTTTACAAGTTAAGCAAGTTAGTGATGGAATATTCATTAGTCAAACTAAATATATTTTTGATCTTTTAAAGAAGTTTGATCTAATGGATTGCACATCTGCAAAAACTCCCATGGCCACTGCAACTAAGCTTGAACTAAACACTACTGAAAAGTATGTGGATATTTCAAGTTATAGAGGCATGGTTGGCTCACTTCTGTACTTAACAGCTAGTAGGCCAGATATAATATTTGCTACATGTTTGTGTGCTAGATTTCAGGCTGATCCTAGAGAGTCTCACTTGATAGCTATTAAGAGAATTTTCGGATATCTCAAAGGAACACCAAAACTTGGTATTTGGTATCCTAGAGATTCTGGTTTTGATCTAACTGGTTATTCAGATGCAGATTATGCAGGTTGCAGAATTGATAGAAAAAGCACAACAGCAATCTATCAATTTTTAGGAGCAAGCTTGTGTCCTGGTTCAGTAAAAAGCAAAATTCAGTTTCTACTTCTACAGCTGAAGCTGAATATATTGCTGCTGGCAGTTGCTGTGCACAGATTTTATGGATGAAAATAAATTGCTAGACTATGGTTTGCAAGTTGAAAGGATTCCTATTTTCTGTGACAACACAAGTGCAATTGCCATCACTGAAAATCCAGTGCAACATTCAAGGACAAAGCATATAGACATCAAGTACCATTTCATAAGGGAACATGTAATGAATGGTACTGTAGAGCTACATTTTGTTCCAAGTGAGAAGCAACTTGCAGATATTTTTACCAAGCCACTGGATGAATCCACCTTTTCTAGGTTGGGAAGTGAGTTAGGTATGCTTAATTACTCTTGAATTTATCTGAATTATTTTGCAAGTTGAAAAGTAGCCAGAAATTTAGCTGATTTTTAGTCTTGGATGAAATTTTGGCTAAGTCAAAATTTGCATCTCGATGGATGACCATTATCCATCGGGTTGAGTCATCCATCGATATACAAATTGTAAATAAAAATCAATTACTTTTTTGGAATATTTTAAAGCTCGACGGATAACAGTTTATCCTCATCCGTCGAAGTGTCTAAATCGTAACCGTTAATTCCCTGAACATTATCCATCGAGTATACTTACAGTTTGTAAGCATTACACAACGGATAATGGGTTGAATTTTTACAGTTTATTTTAAAACGGCTATTTTAGGCAATTTCTATTGGGTAATTTACTTCTCTTTATTATTTTTATCTGTTGATTCCGAGTAAAGTATAAAAGCTTATTTCATTCTAATCATTTTCTTTTATCATTCTCAAATTCAACTGTGTTATTTCATTCTCTCTCACGCAAAAATCCTCTTTCTCTTCAAGCTTTTCTTCTCTAACAATGGCACCCGTAGTAAAGATCATGTCACAGACTGGGTTCATATATGAAAAGAACTACTTCACTGCTTTGGTCAATAAGGGTATTCAGCAATCAGAAGACTATCATAAGATGATGGACTTCGTGAAGAACTGCAAGTTAAGTTTTGCCATGCTGGAATCACCCACAATTTATTGTGAAGTTGTTGAAGAGATGTGGACAACAGCAATCTACAACTCCACTGACAAAACCATCACTCTGACCATCAAAGGTAATGAATTTTGTATCAATAGTGATGTAATAAAAGCATGTTTAAAGATTCCTGATGATAATGTAACTGCACCACACACTGACACTGATATTGTCAATATGCTCAATTCCATTCATTATGCACTTCCTACTACAAAACTAAGTGACATTAGAAGACTAGGTCTTAGAAAGGAATGGAGTTACATGTGTGATGTTGTAACTAAAGTCTTTTCTGGAAAAATCAGTAATTTTGATTCTGTGAACATTTCCATGCTTAACATGCTACACATGCTAGTTACAGACAAATTTTACAATTCCAGTGACCTTATTGTGTTTGAGTTAGGTTTTAAATTAGGTGACTTAGCCAAAAGAGGAAAGAATGTTTACTATGCTAGATTTTTTATGCTTTTGGCTAACCATCTTTGTCGAGAGATTGTGCTTGAGAACCCAAATAACAAATTAGCTTGTTGGGTTCAAGAGAGAAGAATCATTGCAGACTTGAACAGAGTCAACCATCACAGGGCTGTGCCAATGTTCTATTTTCCTGTAATGCTGACACCTCAGGTAAGTGAGGTAAGTTCATCCATACCCTCAACTATTCGAATCTCTTCTATTTCTTTGACTTCAGGCATAGCTATGGCAACTGTGACAATGACCAAACAGTTGCCTACCAAAGCTGCCAAAACAACTGCAATTTCTAAATCCAAATCAAAGAAAACCCCCTCTGGTATCTCTCAAAAGGTACCAGTTGAAAAATCTACCAAAGCCAAAGAGGGGAGTGTGAAGGAGGGTAAGATAGGTGAGGGAAGGGGTGAACATCAAAGAAACCCCAAGGATAAGGTTGGGAAGTTGAGTGAATCCCAGCCTAGCCACACTGCAGTTTCCCAACAAACTGCAGTGCTTAAAAAGGACAAAAGCTCACTTCTAGCTGCATCCGCCCAAAAGGATGTGGCTATTGAACAAAGCTCTCATCCAAGAGCACAGGCCAAGAGGGTTAGGGACACAAGCTCACCCCAAACTTACACTAGAAAGAAGAAATCCAAAACAACTGGGGATGCACAGGGAACACACTTAGTGCAAACTGGTGCTAAAGACACAGTCCCTGCACCTTCTCAAATTCAGATTGATGTGGCTCCAATAAATGTGGAGTCACAGCCAAAATCTCTCATTATAGAAGCCACTGAAACACCATACTCACCAACTAACTCACTGGAAGTGGACATGATAAACACTTCAATTCCTGATTCCCCTTCTTTAACTCTGTTGGGGAAGCCAAAATCTAGTGCAAGTGAGCATCATCTTTTAGATGATTTATTGGCTCACTTGCCAATTCTTTCAGATTCTATTGTGACATCTGTGCCTCAAATAACTTCTGTTAGATATATTTGATAATGTCATGGCTAATATGATTTATGTTTAGATTTCAGATCTTACTTAACAGGACAAGTCAGTACTTAACCATTAATCAGTACTTATACTGGAAGTCAGGACTTAAGGATATCAGTACTTATATTATCAGGAGATAATCATCAAAAGTTAGATATCAGAACTTAAGTGCTGGAGTATGTTCAGATAAGGACAATAGCTGATTAAAGGAAAGAAGATTGAGATAAACATAAGAAAAGATATGCATGAATAAGGAGTTCCGTGAAGAATGGAATACTTGGAAGAAAAGATATTTGATTGATATATTTTAGGAAGCAGAATTATATTCCATATCAATTAGCGATTATCTTGTAACTGTGTAGTATATAAACACAGACATAGGGTTTACACTATAAGTGTTATTATATTCGAGAAGATTATTTATTATAACCCTAGCAGCTCTCGTGATATTTGTTCATCACTGAGAGGTAACAGTTCCATACTGTAATAGAGTTTATTGTTTCAATAAAGTTTGTTTTCTGTTACTTAAGATATTAAAGTTCGATTTGATTGTATTATACACTGTATTCACCCCCCTCTACAGTGTGTGTGACCTAACAAGTGGTATCAGAGCTAATCTGTTAATACACATACTGTTAGATATATTTGATAATGTCATGACTAATATAATTTATGTTTAGATTTCAGATCTTACTTAACAGGACAAATCAGTACTTAACTGTTGATCAGTACTTATACTGGAAGTTAGGACTTAAGGATATCAGTACTTATATTATCAGGAGATAATTATCAGAAGTTAGATATCAGAACTTAAGTGCTGAAGGATGATTAAAGAAGGACAGTAGCTAATTAAAGGAAAGAAGATCGAGATAAATATAAGAAGAGATATGCATGAAGAAGGAATTCCGTGAAGAATGGAATACTTGGAAGAAAAGATATCTGATTGATATATTTTAGGAAGCAGAATTATATTCCATATCAATTAGCAATTATCTTGTAATTGTGTAGTATATAAACACAGACATAGGGTTTACACTATAAGTGTTATCATATATTCGAGAAGATTATTCATTGTAACCCTAGCAGCTCTCGTGATATTTGTTCATCACTGAGAGGTAACAGTTCCATACTGTAACAGAGTTTATTGTTTCAATAAAGTTTGTTTTCTGTTACTTAATATATTAAAGTTCGATTTGATTATATTATACACTGTATTCACCCCCTCTACAGTGTGTGTGACCTAACACATACAGTTAAAGATCCAAACACAATCATGTATGACACAGAAACTCCAACTAAGCCTACTAAAACTGAAGAACCTCCAAAGACACAAATTCAAAGTCGGTATGAGACTATCAGAGTTCCCATACTGAGACCATCTGAATATCCCATATGGAAGGTAAGGATGACCATGTTCCTGGAAGCAACAGATCCAGAATACCTTGATAGAATCAAGGAAGGGCCTCACAAACCAACCAAGCTCGCTGTTGCAGTTACAGGTGAAGCAGCAAAGACCGTACCAAAGGAGAAGAGTGATTATACTGCTGAAGATATAGCATCAATTGCTAAGGATGCTAAGGTACGAAACTTACTGCATAGTGCCATTGATAATGTAATGTCAAACAGGGTAATCAACTGCAAGACTGCTAAGGAGATATGGGATGCTTTGGAAACAAGGTGTCAGGGAACTGACACAATTAAGAAGAACAGGAAGACAATACTCACTCAAGAGTATGAACATTTTGACTCAAAGTCTAATGAGTCATTGAATGATTTATATGATAGATTTGTCAAACTTTTGAATGATTTATCATTGGTTGATAAAGAGTATGATCTTGAAGATTCAAACCTTAAATTCCTGTTAGCTCTTCCTGAATGCTGGGATTTGAAGGCAACGACAATAAGAGACAACTACAATCTTGATGAAACAACTCTTGATGAAATCTATGGAATGCTCAAGACTCATGAACTTGAGATGGAACAAAGAATCAAGAGGAAAGGAGGAAAGTCAAGGACAGTTGCTCTTAAGGCTGAAGAAGAATCCCCCAAAGCAGCTTCCTCAAGGAAAGACAAGGGTAAAGCTCTTTTCATAAAGTCTGATACTGAGTCATCAAGTTCTGAGAGTGATGATAACTCAGATTCTGAAAGCTTGCCTGAGACTGATGCTGATGAGGAGATGATGAAGCTGTGTGCACTTATGGTGAAAGGAATCACAAAGATTGCATACAGGAAGTTCAGGAAGGGAAAGAAGTTTTCCAGGAAAGGCATAAGTTCTGATAAGAAGAATTTCAGAAGATCTGAAGGCAGAGGAGGAAAGTCTGACAGAGGAGATTATACAAATATTAAATGCTATAACTGTGGAGAGAAAGGCCACATATCTCCTGATTGCAAGAAGGCAAAGGGTGACAAAGGCAAGGCTCTTGTCACAAAGCAGAAAAGCTGGACAGACACCTCAGACTCTGAAAGTGAGGAGAACTATGCATTGATGGCAAATGCTGATAAAGAAAGTGCTGAGAGCAGTTCTGAAGCTGCTGAAACAAAGGTACCTCAGACTACTTAAGCTTTTCATACTGATGATATTAATGAGTTGAGAAGATATCTTAAAACCATGTTTGTTAGTTATTGAGATCAAACTTTAACATGTGAAAGATTAACTTCTGAAAATCTTGCTTTTAAGAAAAGAAATGATTTCTTAGAAAAAGAGTTAGTCATGTTCCATCAAACTCAGAAGGATAGAGATGATGCTTTTTATGTTAGGGATGAAGTGCTAAAAATGAATGAATCTCTAAAAACTGAGTTAGAAAAAGAAAGAGAGATTATCAGGTCTTGGACTAACTCTGGCAAAACAACTCAAAACTTGCTAAGTAGTGGAAACTGGAAAGAGGGCTTAGGTTATGGAGAAGATAAGAATGATAAAGGAACTGAAGAAATTAAGCCTATTGTTAAGCAAAAGCCAAAGTTAAAACCTGTTAAGTTTGTAACTGTAAAGTCTGAAAATGAGAAATCAGAAGTTAAAGAGGAATTAACTTCTGACAAACTAAAACAGGAAAAGACAGCTGAAGTAAACATAGGCTTAATG
The DNA here is from genome assembly GCF_009905375.1 of Apium graveolens. Classification (NCBI taxonomy): domain Eukaryota; kingdom Viridiplantae; phylum Streptophyta; class Magnoliopsida; order Apiales; family Apiaceae; genus Apium; species Apium graveolens. The sequence goes on from NC_133653.1 coordinate 43,597,546, forward strand.
ACAAAGAAGCAGCTTAAGCATAAGCTTAAAGATGTTAAGAATGCAAACAAGGTAAAATCACCTAGGAAAAATAGGAATGGAAAGGAAGGTGTGAATAAAAGCAATGGTTATAAACCTGTTCCTGATGCTCCTAGGAAAACATGTCATAACTGTGGAAGTTCTAACCATCTGGTTTCTTTTTGCAGGAAGAATAAGAATATTAACTCCTTACCTTCAAAATCAGGAGTTAAGAGTCAGTCTGTTAGATACAAACCACAAAATCCTTGTTTTCATTGTGGTAGTTTATGGCATTCCATTTATACTTGTAAGGAATATCATAGTTTGTACTATGATTATTATCAAATAAAACCTTCTTTGAAGAAAGTTTCCATTGTTCCTTCTAGTGTAAATTCTGATTCAAAGTCTGATAGTGTAAGTTCTGATAAGAAATTTTTTAACATAAACTCTGATGCTAAATCCGCTGCAAATGTTAACAAACTTAATTAGACCAAAGGATCCAAGCAAGTCCGGGTCCTTAAAACTAATAATTAGTGGTCTTTGTGATTGCAGGGCAACAGGAAAAATATTCTAGTTCTGGACAGTGGATGTTCAGGACATATGACTAGAAATAAGGCCCTGCTATCAGACTTTGTGGAGAAAGCTGGCCCAAGTATTTCTTATGGAGATGGCAACATTGGAAAAATATTGGGATATGGCAATATCAATCTTGGGAATGTCATAATTAAAGAAGTAGCTCTGGTCTCAGGACTTAAACACAATCTGCTGAGTATAAGTCAAATCTGTGACAGAGGTTATCATGTTGATTTCTTTGAAGTACACTGTGAAATTGTGAGTAAATCTAAAGGCAAAGTTGTTCTGAAAGGATACAGGCGTGGTAACATTTATGAAGCTAAGCTTTCAACAAGTGCTGATGGTTCTGCAATTTGTCTGATGAGTAGAGCATCAATTGAAGAAAGCTGGAATTGGCACAAGAAACTCTCTCATTTAAATTTCAACAATATAAATGAACTGGTCAAGAAAGATCTTGTGAGAGGACTTCCAAAGTCAGTATTTGCTCCTGATGGTCTTTGTGATTCCTGTCAGAAAGCCAAACAAAGAAAATCTTCATTTAAGAGCAAGACTGAATCATCAATTCTTGAGCCTTATCATCTACTACATGTTGATCTATTTGGTCCAGTGAATTTTATGTCTATTGCAAAGAAGAAATATGCGTTGGTCATAGTGGATGAGTTCACCAGATACACATGGGTGTATTTCTTGAACACAAAAATTGAAACTACATCTATCTTGATTGATCATGTCAAACATCTGGATAAATTGGTCAAAGATTCTGTGAAAATCTTAAGGAGTGATAATGGCACTGAGTTCAAGAATTTGATAATGGAAGAGTTCTGCAAAAACCATGGAATAAAGCAGGAATTTTCTGCTCCTGGAACTCCACAGCAAAATGGAGTTGTTGAAAGGAAGAATAGAACTCTCATTGAAGCTGCACGTACAATGCTTGAAGAAGCAAAGCTTCCAACCTATTTCTGGGCTGAAGCAGTGCAGACTGCTTGTTTTACTCAAAATGCAACACTCATTAACAAGCATGGAAAAACACCATATGAGATGGTGAAGAAAAAGAAGCCAAATCTGAAGTACTTTCATGTATTTGGATGCAAGTGTTTTGTTCTCAAGACTCATCCTGAACAACTATCCAAGTTTGATCTAAAAGGTGATGAAGGAATCTTTGTTGGATATCCACTTTCCACAAAAGCCTTCAGAGTCTATAATTTAAGAACAAAAGTGGTCATGGAATCTATCAATGTCTCTTTTGATGACAAGAAGATTACTGGTCTTGAAGATTTCATTGACCATGATCAGCTGAGATTTGAAAATGAAGACTCAAATTCTGATACTGAAAATCCTGACAATCTAAGTCCTGATACTATAAATTCTGATGGATTAAACTCTGATGCTATTGAAACTATGGTGACTACGTCAAAGGAAGATGCACCTATGCAGGGGGGAGCATACTCAAGATATTACCACATCTTAAGAAACATCAGAACATACATCTAGCTCTTCAAGTTCTGATTTGTCAAGTTCTGATAAGCCAAGTTCTGATAGTGCTGAAAATCTAAATACTGAAGAATCCAACTCAGAGAGCATAGTTTCAGGGGGAGCATCAGAAAATGAAAATGAAGACAGCATGGATCATGGGGGAGCATCCAGTTCTAGAGAAAACCTTCCATCTGCAAGGAAGTGGACAAAATCACATACACCTGATTTTATAATTGGAAATCATGATGCAGGTGTCAGAACTAGAACAGGTACTTCAAATGAATGTCTTTACAATTCTTTTCTCTCTCAGACTGAGCCAAAGAAAGTGGAAGAAGCTCTTCAAGATGCTGATTGGGTGCAAGAAATGCAGGAAGAGTTGAATGAATTTGAAAGAAACAAAGTCTGGACCCTAGTGCCAAGACCAAAGAATAGATCTGTTGTTGGTACAAAATGGGTATTCAGAAACAAAACTGATAGTGATGGCATAATTACAAGAAATAAGGCAAGGCTGGTTGCAAAAGGATATTCTCAACAGGAGGGAATTGATTATGATGAAACATTTGCACCAGTTGCTAGGTTAGAAGCCATAAGGATATTTTTGGCTTATGTTGCTCACAAAAAGTTTACTGTCTTTCAAATGGATGTGAAAAGTGCTTTTCTCAATGGAGAATTGGAGGAGGAAGTATATGTTGAACAACCTCCAGGCTTTGTAGATTCCAAACATCCAGATTATGTCTACATGCTTGATAAAGCACTTTATGGACTTAAGCAAGCTCCTAGAGCATCGTATGAGACTTTAGCTCAGTTTCTTCTGGAAAGTGGATTCAACAGAGGAACAATAGACAAAACATTGTTCTACCTCAACCATGGAAAGGACTTACTTCTGGTCCAGATTTATGTTTATGATATCATTTTTGGGTCTACAAATGACAGACTTTGCAAGAAGTTTGCCAAACTGATGCAGTCAAAATATCAGATGAGTATGATGGGGGAACTTAGCTATTTTCTGGGCCTTCAAGTCAAGCAGAATGAAGAAGGCACTTTTATTTGTCAAACTAAGTACACCAGAAACTTGCTGAAGAAATTTGGAATGCAAGATTGTTCAAGTGCATCCACTCCCATGGCCACTACAACAAAACTGGATAAGGATACTGGTAAATCAGTAGATATTACTGATTACAGAGGTATGATTGGCTCTCTACTCTATCTAACTGCTAGTAGACCTGATATCATGTATGCTACCTGTCTTTGTGCAAGATTTCAAGCAGATCCAAGAGAACCTCACTTAACAGCTGTGAAAAGAATTTTTAAGTATCTTAAATGAACAGCTGATCTGGGATTGTGGTATCCTAGAGAATCAGATTTTAAACTAATAGGTTACTCAGATGCAGATTTTGCAGGTTACAAAATTGACAGGAAAAGCACAAGTGGAAGCTGCCAATTTCTTGGAGGCAGATTGGTTTCTTGGTTCAGCAAGAAACAAAAGTCAATTTCCACATCAACTGCAGAAGCAGAGTATATTACTACAGGAAGCTGTTGTGCACAGATTCTTTGGATGAAGAATCAGTTACTGGATTATGGGTTAACATATTTCAAAATCCCTATTTACTGTGATAATCAAAGTGTTATTGCTATGACAGGTAATCCATTTCAACACTCTATGACAAAGCACATCAGCATCAGGTACCACTTCATAAGGGAACATGTGGATGAAGGTACAGTGGAATTGCACTTTGTTCCAACAGATCAACAACTAGCAGATATCTTCACAAAATCACTGTGTGAAGCCACTTTTACAAGATTGGTAAATGAACTTGGAATGATTTCAGGTTCTTTCTCTAAATCTGCTTAGTCTTGTTCTGTGTTATCAGACTTTATGATCAGTATTTATAGAATTTAATCTCTTTGTGTATTCTGTGATTAATTGATAAATGTGTTTAAGTACTGACTGTTGTCTGATATATATTTCTAAACTCTGATAAGTGATATGTCTGTCTAAGTAACCATTCAATCCTATGAGGATAATTGTGTTAGATACTGACCTAGTAGTCTTCAATAAACAAATGATCCCATGTAAGAAGTAATTATTTCTGTGGAAATCTTATGACACAAGCAAATTCTGATAATTGAGCTTAGTTGAGTTTACTTTGTTTATCTTATTCCTAAGTCACAAATTAGAATAATGCTACTCATCTGTTAAGTTCTGATACTAGTAAAACTGCTGAATGTACTAAGTACTAATAAACCTCACTTATCAAAAAAAAGGATTAAAGAATAAAATCAGGTACTCCTTTGAGATCTAGAGTAAAAATGTGGAAGGGACGACCCAAGTGCATTGCTGGTATTAAGTAAATATGCATTAAAAAAGCAAAATATTTTCTTGGTGACTTTTCACACTCTATGATTACTGGAGAAATATTCTGATAATAGCATAAATTATGATAAGCAGTCGTGACTCACTTACACTGAGGAGCCACTGTAAAATAGAATTTAAAAAGATGCATAAAATTAGCACAAATCAGTTGAGGTGTACTCAAGCATTAACTCATTCATTAGTAGGTTTCAGGATAATGACAGCTCTTTAGCAAAATTTTAATTATGCCTTATTTCTAAGATGTACTGAAGTGAATCAGACTTTACTCTTTGTCTGCTATTTAGCTTGATGCACACACTAATCACTCCATCTGAATGATGAAAATTACTGTGGTGGTCTATGTTGTTTTAGATAACCAGTCATTGTGTCATTTTGCACAAATTCTGAGGACAAGTTCTGGTTTCATATTCTAAAGATTAAGTTCTGAAGAGTATAACTCAGAACTTGTATGAGGATTTACTCAGACAGGCATTCCTTTTTCGAGTTAAGAAATTATGTTCTGATGACTGTTAAGTTCTGACATAAGTCTAAGTTCTGATATTACAGTCTAAATTCTTTACTTGACTTATCTGTGGATAAAATTTGATAACAGTCTCGGTTCAAACTAGAATATGTTGAAGTGGAAGATTAATAGTCACTATGGTTAGGGTTAATGGTATTCGTACTTGAACAGTCCACCTTTACTTGTTTCTTGTGCTCATTAAACCATGTTTTCTCTTTCCAATGAATGTTATTCTGATTTCCAAGTCTGGGGAGACGAAGTAAAATTAATTCTACCTGTAAGCATTAAATTCCTTTGCGTCCCCTGGCATTCCCTTGCCTATATAAGCAACCACTTCACACCAGCCTTCCCATCAAATTCTTTCTCACAAACTTACCTTCATACTCTTTCTTTCAAAAACACAATGGTCAGATACAACATGTTTTTGAATTACCAAACATTTAATATAGAGCTAAGCTATGCTGATTGGCAGCAGGAATGGCACGTCACGGCCATTCCTGAGGAGATATGGGACTCTGTCCCACAGGAGGTACTGACCCACCTCATGTTCTTCTATATGGATTACCATCGCCATCTGGAGCGATTGGAGGAGGAAAGGCTGGAAGCTCTCCGCCAGCAAGAGCGAATCATCCGACTCGCCATTCTGTTCGTCGAGAGTAGGAAGAAGAAATGATTTATTTTCTTCTTCCTGTTTTTCTTCATCATCAGCCTTGCCCTGCTTCTTGAGCTAGGACTAAGGCTGTTGATGTTAGGTTTGGTAGCTTAGGGAAATCTTGTATAAGTACTGATGTAATTTCATGAATGTATTCTCTTGATATATTAATGAAATTTGTTTTTGTTTCAAGATTTTGTCTCTAAGTTATTTTGTAATGCATTGATAAATCCTGATAATTATTCATATTCCGATGACCATATAAATTCTGTTTTAATTTAAGTTCTGATTTTCCTTTATCAGTACTTACTCATATAATTTATCTTGGTCATTTTCACTTGATTTCTTTTCAGAATATTAATGTTGCAGTGACAATTAATTAAATAAGTGGGAACGGTTTCAATTTTGAATTAAAACTGTTTCACCTTGATTAATGGAATATCTGGGTAAATGGAACGGTTTTTTCCTTGAAAACAGGCAAGTGGGTAAGTCATGATTACTGTTTTCTCGAGCCCAGTAACTATCCGTTATTACTGCATGTCTGACAGGTGTCCCAACGGTTACTTTTTGTGTATAAGTAACAGAGAGAAAAGATTGTCAAATCTTTTATTTACTTTTCTCTTTTATTTCTCTCTCTTTACTTTCATCCTTTCTCATCTACTGACAATTTTTCATATAGACATTTTTTTAAACACAATACAGGCAACCGTATTTCTCTCAAATTTTAATGGCACCCAAGGACATAATCTTCCATGGAGCAAAGTTTGTTCCTAATAACTTCTCTGCTATACTCAACACGTCAGAGGCACCCTCTGAACTTCATTTTATTCAGGACTTTCTCACTAATTCTGATATTGGGTACACTTTAACTGAGCCTGAATTAGTCTCTGGAGTTCAAGTACTCGAGTTCTGGAGGAGTGGAGTATATGATGATGGTGGTGCTCAAGGGTCCCCGAGTATTATCTTTTCATCAGGGGAAAATGAGTATGTTATGACTTTGTCTACGGTTCGACAAGCAATGCAGATACCTGAGAACTGTGTTTATTCTACGGTTGACGAACCAGTTCTTCAGAACATGATGGCCAGTCTAGGATATGAGGGAACATTGGCAAAACTTGGAAAGTTGAAGAGATCTTTCATGAGGAGGGAATGGAGTTTCTTCTTTGACTGCATTACCAAGGCTTTCGCCAATAAATGCTCAAATTTCGATGTAATTCCCATATTCAGCCAACAAATCGGGTATGCTCTTATAAATCAAACTGATTTTGATTATGCAAGTGCTGTCTTAGGTTTTATTGGGGATAGGATGACAGAAGATCGCAATACTGTATATTTTGCCAGATTTTGTCAGCTTATTTATAAGTTCTGTTGTAATCAGCCCCAAAATTTTGGTGATTTAATTCCATCCTTCAGAATTGCTAAAAAAGCTTTCACTAACTTATTATCTACTGATAATAAGAAGGCTGTGTTAAGACCCCTCTTAATACCTTTATCTGTCAAACAAGCCTTAATCACCTATGACCCTGTTAAGTACACTGCACTTTTTCCTGATGTTCAACCATCAGAACCTCATCCCTCAACACCTACTGTGAAGCCTTCATCTTCTGAATCTAAGAATACAAAGACTGTTCCTAAAACTCTTCAGAAGAAAAGGAAGATTGCCTTGAGAGATGAATCTGATACTGAGGACCAGGTTCCTTCTTCAGAACCTGTTGTAAGTGAAGCTGAGAAAAAGATTTCTCAGAAGGATTCTGGAATTGGGGGATCTAGGCTTCTCAAAAGGCTTAGAAGAATGACAGTTCCTGATACTCCCAAGGAATCCAAATCAACAACGAGATACAAGAAACAGAGGGCAAAAAGGCCAGTTTCAGATGATGAAGAGGAAGCAGCTAAGGAAGGGGATCAGGAATCTCTGATCTCACAAGACAAGGAATTTGCTACAGTCACTTCTTCTCCATCAACTCCATCTAAGGAAGCTGTTTTTGAAAAGGCTACCACACCATCTGTGTCTCCTATTGATCCAGGCACAAGTGCTGATATTGATGTTCAAAACTTGGTTGTGCCTGAAGTGATTCTCTTAGAAGCTCCAACAATAACTAATCCTTCAACAACACCTGTTACTGATGCTGTTCAAACTCCAGAGTTATCTACAAAACCTTCTCTGCATCAAGATGCTGATGATCAGACTTTAGGTGAGCATCAGGATATGGCTGTTGATCAGAATTTAGAACCAGATCAGCAATTAGAGGATGCTGAAGCCTCCATTGCTACACACACTGTTGTCTTATCAGAAGATACTGATTCTTTAAGTTCTGATGCTGCAAATGCTGGAGATACTGGTGATGCTGCTACAAATACAGATGCTGATGTAGCAGGTCCTTCAGGACATGCTCCTCAACAAACTACTCTTAAGTCTGAACTTGTTAAGAAGTTTGTTACCAGAGAAGCACCAGTGCCTTGGAGTGAAACTCCTGCAGGACAGGAGTGGACTAAGGAATGGAACTCAGTCACCTGTGTTCCAACTGCACAGAATCTGGCTGAGCAATTGACAAAAGCTGATGAGATGTTAAATACTGATGATTTCAAAACACAACTTAGAGTCACTGCATTGAGTACTAAACATTTACAAGGTCTTCATTCAAATACTCAAGCAGAGTTACATCTATTAAGGGAAGAACTAATGAAGCACGAACAAGTTCACAAGATTGATAAGAAAAAGTTCTTCCAACCTACATTTGACAGGATTGCTTATATTGAGAAGACTCAAGATAATCAACAAGCTCAGATTGATGATATTCTGAAAAATCAAGCTTCTCAGCAATCACAACTTAATGAAATCCAATCTTCAGTGGAATTGCTTGTCTCTCTTCTATTACCTGCTGATGCCAAAAAGGGGGAGAGAGTAATTAAGTCCAAATGCAAGACTGACAAGACACTGAAAGGGAAGGATGATGGAAAAGATGATCGAGGAAACCCTGGAATGGGTAGAGGTCATAGTCAAGGTAGAGGATTTACATCAAGACAAGCTGAAATCACAAGTCACAGGACAAGTTCTGATACTGGGAAAAGAATAAGTTCTGCTACTGGTAAAAGGATAAGTTCTGATGAACTTTTAGATCTTGATGAGGAAATGTCAAGACAGTTATTTCTTCAGGAAAATCCAGGAATGGACTTGGAGAGTTTAATGGAAGAAGAAGCCAGACTTAAATCAGAGAAAGTCACATCTAAATCTGAAGCTTCTGGTAAAAAGCCACTTCCAAAACTCAAAGGCATTGTGATCAAAGAAAGGACACATTCTGAAGCAACATTGGCTAGATCACAACCACAGATAGATCCAAGATCCAAGGGTAAAGAAAAGGTTGGTGAACCTATCAAGGTTTATGTACCTTCTGAGGATGAAGAAATTACTGATGAAAAGGATGATCTTGCTCTGACTTCAAGAAAAGTTCTTAAAACAACCTCTGACATGGCTCAAGTTGTTCAGAGTCAAGAAATTGTAAGTTCTGATATTCAGAAGAAGCAAGTAACCTCTGACATAGCTCAAGTTAACTTGATATCAGAAGATAGACCAAAGACACTCCTACCAGGATTCACTAAAGCAAAACAGACTCAACCTTTGAAGACTACTGCAAGTGATTTTGAAGCTAAAGTAGTTACTGGAAAGGAAGCAAGAGATAAAACTGGATTGGGAAGTGCTGATGAAAGGAGAATACAGAACACTACCAATAATCCGACTTCCTTGAGTGAACCAGGTATTGGAGCAACTCCTGAGAGATTGAATCAACTGGAATCTGTACAAATGGTTTACCATACCTTCTTGAAAGAATACATCTTGTTGTATTTCATGACAGATGGTAGGGTTTATTATATAAGGCAAAATGCCATTCCGTTAAAGTATTTTGAATAATTGGAGCATGTACTGTTCTTACTTCAAGTGGATGATAGATTGACAGGGACTGCTGCAAACTATTTGAAGGATCAGATTCAGAGACAGAAAAGGCTTTATTCTGTTAAGTCTGACAGCACATACGTTCCAAAGTACAGAGATCACAAGGGTGATATAGTTGAAATGAAGCCCAATTCTGCTCAAATTATAACTACCTTTCTAGGGTACAGGGCTATGGAATTCAATCTTGAGTCTGATAAAGCTTATTTGATCAGACTGGATCAGGATATAAGAAAAGCAAAGATCAATGATCTCAGAGCTGCAATCTTTCAAATTGGTGAAGATACTGCAGAGCTTAAAGATGCCAAAAGGAGAATGATTGATGAACTTAGATATGCTGAGAGATGTTAGTTGAAGAACTATCTCAGAACAACTCCTGACATCAGAGAGATCAGATAATGAAGCCAAGTCAAAGATCTACAACTGCTTAAATTCTGATATTTGTACAGACTGAAGTTGTTATCAGAAGTTAAATATTGGTAAAGCTTTAAGGACTATAAGTTATAGTTATCTAGTCTAATTCTCATGCATTTGTACTTAATGTTTTTGACATCATCAAATATATGTTAAACTTGTATATTATGCCAATCTACAAGTTGGGGGAGATTGTTAGATATATTTGATAATGTCATGGCTAATATGATTTATGTTTAGATTTCAGATCTTACTTAACAGGACAAGTCAGTACTTAACCATTAATCAGTACTTATACTGGAAGTCAGGACTTAAGGATATCAGTACTTATATTATCAGGAGATAATCATCAGAAGTTAGATATCAGAACTTAAGTGCTGGAGTATGTTCAGATAAGGACAATAGCTGATTAAAGGAAAGAAGATCGAGATAAACATAAGAAGAGATATGCATGAAGAAGGAGTTCCGTGAAAAATGGAATACTTGGAAGAAAAGATATCTGATAGATATATTTTAGGAAGCAGAATTATATTCCATATCAATTAGCGATTATCTTGTAACTGTGTAGTATATAAACACAGACATAGGGTTTACACTATAAGTGTTATCATATTCGAGAAGATTATTTATTGTAACCCTAGCAGCTCTCGTGATATTTGTTCATCATTGAGAGGTAACAGTTCCATACTGTAATAGAGTTTATTGTTTCAATAAAGTTTGTTTTCTATTACTTAAGATATTAAAGTTCGATTTGATTGTATTATACACTATATTCACCCCCTCTACAGTGTGTGCGACCTAACAACTTCAATCAACTCTATAGTCAACAATAGTTTCTCTTCCCACCTCATTCATTTCTACTCTCTCGATGGATATTGCTCATCCGTCGAGTAGTGATTGTATCCCGACGGATAAGCTTAACAGCAGTTATCCGTCGGATAGCTTTACCACTCACCCGACGGATATCACTTATCCGTCGAGTGTCTCTGCACAACTTCAAACTTCAATAATTTCAAGTGCAGAAGATTTAGTGGTAATACCATCACTCTTAGGACTGAGAGAGGAGAGTGCATTGAGTGAGAGGCTGGGTTGCTCCCAGGCAAAAGGAGAGGAAAAGAGTGAATCTCAGCAATCCATTCATTCAGGATTGGCAAAAGTGAGTGAGAGGAGTCCCACCTTAGTAGGTGAAGGTGAGGGTGTGAGGGTGGGGAGCCAGGGTGAGACCCTGATGCAACAAAAGAGAGAATATGAGAGAAAGGCAGGTACTGGAGAAATAAGGATGGAAGCAGCCATTGCTAGTGAGTCAATGATTGTGGATGATGCTGAAAAGGAAAGACAATTTCAGCAACATTACAAAGCTGTAATTGATAACATTTCCTTGGATGCTGACACTTTTACTCACCCTGTTTTAGCCTATCAATTGTTGGCTGCTCAGGGCAATGTGGAAGCAGGGTAGACTTTGAATTTAGTGCACACCATAGAATCTCTTCAAAGAGATAAAGCTGTTGTGAACAAAATGCCTTCTCAAGCTGGAGAGCCATCTGAAGAATTTGAAGTAAATTCTGATGATGATGACTCTGGTTATTTGGATGGAAGCATGAACTTAGGAGGAGCTGAAGGCCCAAGTTCTGCTTTAAGTTTACCTGAATGGGCATGGGCAAAGGAATCTATACCAGGACAATTTAAGGTGTCTTTGGTCAAACAAGTAATAGCTATTCAACAGGCCCTTCAGGAAACTTCAGATGCTGGTACCAAGGCTGTTCTTCAAGCTCACCTGGACTCTCTACATCTAATGAAGATCCAGCACTTAAGACAGAATCTCAGTGTGGATGAATTGAAAAGGGATATAGCTGACTTGAAGACCTATAACTCTGAGAAGCTGGATTCAGTAATGCCATATGGTACCATGCAAGATCTATTACTAAGATTAAGTAGAGAATCAGATTCTGACAAGAAGATAGCCAAGCTGGAGAACAGAGTTCAAGTTATTGAGAATTCAGTGGCTCTACTTCTTCAAAATCAACAGACTCAGACAAATCTTCTTATGCAACTGGCTAAAGCACAAGGCCTAACTCCTCCACTTGATGATGACAAAAAGGGGGAGAGAGAATCAAGTAAGGAGGAGAAAGGACCAACTGAGGGGGAGAAACTTCTAGTTCAAATCAGCAAAGTAATTGTACCTTCAATTACTATCTCCAAGCCACCAGTTGCAGATGGTATAGATCTTATCAATGCAGCAGCAGAAAATTTGAAAGATGCTGATAAAGGAAAGTTGACTCTGATCAACTGGAAAAAGATTGATGAGGACATACAGAAAAAGTTTGAATTAGTCAAGGAACCAGTTCAGTCAGCCATCCATCACTCTCATGTCAAGCCAATCAGTGTGAATGAGATGAGCATGAACTATCTGGAGAAAGGACAATCTTCCTGCATCAAGACTACAAAGGCTGAGATAATTCTTAAACCAATGGCAAACTATCCAAAGTCATCTTTGAAGAACCCTATGGATACTGTGTATGAGAAAGCCTGATGAAAAGAAGCTTCTGTCAAGATCTATTGTCTTCTACAAAGATCCAGCTGATTCAGCCTCAAGAAAGAGAATTGCAAAGATATTCAGAAATGGGAAGGAAATTTTTGTGGTAGCTGGACATCCACAATTTGCTCATGCAAAGAAAGAAGAAAAAGCCAGATTGAAGCTGGAAAAGAGGCAAGCTGCTCTAGATGCAAAGAAGTCTAAACAAAAGAAAGAACAGTTTGCTATCTTGGCCAAGCTATAGGCTGTGAATTCTTCTCAACAAATTCCCTCTCAACCATCTCAAGCTACTAAATCAAAGAAGAAGATTGAAGAACAGAAGAAATCCCCAAGAAAGAAAGAACTGGCTAAAAGAACAAAAAGGAAATTGGATGTTGTTGACAAGGAATTGGAAGATCAATTTCCTAAGGAATCCACTCAAGCTAAAACTCAATCATCAAAGCCCTCTGTGGTATTTGAAAATATAAGGGTGGTGGACCCCTACAGGAACATACATGGAGAGCCTATTGTGCCAAAGGATGAGCCAATAGAGTGGGATAAATTACCAATTCCTGACTGCAACTTGCCAATTCTTACTAAGCCAAGAAGGACAAAGTCAAGGGCAGTCAAGAAAGTGAAGTTGTCACCTCTCAAATCCAAGTCAGTAGTCAAAGCTCAACCCAAGGTCAACAGGGGAGACTACTTGTACTTATGTGACATCAAAGAATTCTCAGATCTAAACCTTTATCTGGAGGAGCTGGATGAGGTAAGGGCAATTGATGCATATAGAAACCTACCTGAAAGGTTGGTGTTCAAGTACAAAGGAGGAAGGGAGATTCAGTGGCCTCTTCACAAGATACTTCAAGAAAGCCAAGCTGTGTTGATCAAAGTCTATTTCATCCTTCAAGAAAAACTTTGGGTTCAATGTAACTGCAAGAAGATTAGTATTGAAGAAGATTGAAGAGCTAAGGAGTCTTAGAGCCAAAGATGCACTTCCCAAGACTCTTATCATCCCATACACAGGGAGAAGAGTGCATCTAAGGCCCTACTGGCTGATGGAATTCATGGATGACAAGGGTGTGAGAAGATTCTTCAGATTAGAAGACCAATTGAGTATCTCTAGCAATGAGACTCTCTTGGAGATGCAAGAAATGTTAGATCTCTCAGAATCTGATGAATTAGAATTCCACAGGCAGCTCAAGAATCAAATTGAAGAAAACAACAGAAAGCTTGGAAGAAGATCCAGACCTTCAAGAAACTAGAAAAATCTGCTCAGGCTAGAGGAGCATCTTGAACTGACTGTGAGCCAAACCTTGTACATTTTGTTTAAATTGAAGCACTTTCAGTTTTATCTACTTATCTTTAAAGATATATGTTAAGGATGTTTTGTAATCATCAAGTGTCTCTTAATTTATGGCTACAATTCCAGTAGACATAAATTGGGGGAGATTGTTGTGAATATGTTGTGTACTTGATGATCACTTAAACAAAATGTCTAAGTAGATTTTACTTAGTGAAATTATGTAGCACTCGACGGATAAGAGTTTTAGTCCCGACGGATAACTCATTATAGTCCCGACGGATGATTAACTTATTATCCATCGAGTGAGTAGCTTATGTAATAATAAGTTTGTAGCACAGTGATGTATGCACCTTTGTATAAAATCTGTAGTAGCATATAAGTCATGTTGACTTTAACTAGATATGCAGAATAGGTTGATTAACTGTACATAAACAATGTCTTGTAATTCTGTATAAGTGAAATGAAGTCAAGTGCCAAAATAGCTATCGACGGATGATTAACAAAGCTTCGACGGATGATCAAATGACTATCAACGGATGTTTAACATAGCAATCGACGGATGATCAATTAAGTCATCGACGAATGATCTGAAAGTCGACGGATGATCATATCAAGATTCAAACATCAGTTGAACAGTGAAAGCTGACACACAACCGTCGAGTTGGATACAAACACACTGTGGAAGCCCATTAACTGGGTAATAGAGGACGAAAAGCAGCAAAGATCAAGACTGTTAGATTTTATATTTGTTCAGTTCTTTTGACTTTGTAATCTTGGTAATATATAAACCAAGAGAGTAGCAAATAGAAATATAACTGAGATAGCTGAGAAACATACAAACAGAGAAATCTTTGTAAGCACAATCTTTAACATTTCCTGTATTCTCAGCAGTTCTATTTTGTAAGCAGCTGTGAGCATTTCTGCACACAGAGTCCTCTCGATATATTATATATATCTCTGGTGGAATTGTTTAAATCCACCAGAAAGTTTTTAAAGACTCTTGTTTTTAATTACTTATGTTTTGATTCATCCAAGTTTACATTCTGCATTGTGCTAATCAAAACAAATATATCCATAATCGAGTTGAACATTTTTATTTCAAGAAAAAGGTTCAAGAATTCCATTCAACCCCCCTTCTGTAATTCTTGCTATATTGTTAAGGGACTAACAATAAGTATAATTTCAAGAGTTCGGTTTTGAGAAAAGTTTATGATTCAATCCATAATCATTATTTCATGTTATTGTGGTTTACGATATTTCCATAAACACTGTTTTACGAGTTTTATTCTCGTCAAGATTTAAAGTATTGCTGAAGCATTTCGCTCAAAAATATCAAAATGGTTTTGAATACAATTAAGGAATCAATTATGGAGTTCCTCAACTAAAATTTTTTTGATTCAGCAATTATGATTTTAAATGTTCCGCTCTAATGCAGATGTCAGTTTTATATCAAAACGACCCTATATTCGCTATAATGATCTTGCTGAGCATTTCTTCCGCTCATACTTGCCTGTTTTCAAATTTAACCTCCAGTGAGGATTAGCTTGCGCTGTTTAACTGCGTAATTCAAGGAAGCAAAGAAGAAGCTCTTGGAAGGTGGTTGGTCCAGGATTTGCGAACTAGAGTAAGTTCTATTATGTAAAGTTATTTGTATTATATTATATTAATTATGTTATTTTATAGTTGGGCCTAGTATACTTCTTTTCGAAGTTGTACTAGCAGGTTAGTATTAAATTGGAATTTGTTGAGAAGAGTTTTAAAAGGAAGTGAGAATTTATTTATGGAATTTGGAATTCTTGTTTCTAGAACTGTAACCTTAAATGATCTTGGATTAGTTTGGGGTCATAAATGATAAATATCTTCCGCTGGCATTTGTATATTGATTTAACAGGTTAATTTGGATTGAGGTTTTATAGTGACGACCAAATCCTCTGACCCCGGATTTGGGGGCGTTACTTAGGTTGTTGATTTCCCGGAATACAGGGAAACATCGTCTCAAAGAATGAGGCATTCCTTGATTCCATAATGGTATTCTTTTGAATATCAGGAATCTTGGATTCATGAACAAGAAACCGATATGCAGTACTGTGTGGAGGATATCCGATAAAGATATAATCCACAGTCTTCGGACCTATCTTCACCTTCTTCGGTGTAGGGATCAGTACCTTTGCAAGGCACCCCCACACTTTCAGGTGTTGGTAACTTGGTTTCTTTTTCTTCCACATTTCATATGGACTTACATTATTATTCGTGCGCATCGTAATATTTAAAATATTATTTGCGCTTAAGATGGCTTCTCCCCACATCGATTGTGGAAGCCCAGAGCTTAACAATATCGCATTCATCATCTCTTTCAGAGTGCGATTCTTCCTTTCAGCCACACCATTTGACTGAGGGGAGTATGGTGCAGTGACCTCATGGATTATACCATGTTGTGAACAGGATTCCCCAAATGGTTCAACATATTCACCTCCACGATCACTTCGTATCGTTTTGATTTTCTCAGTTTGTTGTGTCTCAACTTCTTCTTTATAGATTTTAAATTTATCTATAGCTTCGTCTTCGCTTTTCAATAAATATACATAGCAGTATTTTGTACAATCATCAATGAATGTAATAAAATACTTGTTTCCTCCTCTTGTTGGAGCGAATTTTAAATCACATATGTCGCTATGTATTAGGTCTTGCACTTTGGTGTTCCTTTCCACACGTTTAAATGATGATCTCGTTAATTTTGCCTCAATACAAGTCTCACACTTATGTTTTGAATCAATAGTAAGTTTTGGTATGTATTCTTTTGCACTTAAACGTCGTAAAGTGTCATAATTTACATGTCCTAATCTAGCATGCCATAAATTAGGAGACTCAAGCAAGTAAGCAGAAGAATTCTTCATTTCATTATCGTCATTAACGGACATTAAATTGAGCTTAAAAAGCCCATCAATTGAATAACCCTTGCCTACAAATATACCACTCTTAGACAAAATAACTTTATCTGACTCTATTACAATGCGAAAGCCATGATTATTCAACAGAGAACCAGACACAAGGTTCTTGCGAATATCAGGCACATAAAGTACATTCTTTAAAGTCAGATTATTCCCAGAGGTCATCTTCAGGATCACCGTGCCTTCACCCTCAATGGTAGAAGTTGCTGAATTCCCCATGTAGAGCTTCTCACCAGCATCGGAAGCTTTGAGGTTAGAGAAAATCGCCTTGTCTGAGCAAACATGCCTAGTAGCACCAGTATCAATCCACCATTCACGTGGATTAGAACCGACCAGGTTCACTTCAAAGACCGTAACACAGAGGTCTATATCACCAATCTCCTTGGAGATATTCTCTACCATGTTTGCTTCTTTCTTCTTGTTGGGCTTCTTGGGCTTCTTGCAGTCAGAAGACCTATGACCAACTTTATCACAGTTGTAGCACTTCCCTTGAAATTTCGACTTCGAAATCCCTCCCTTGGGTGTCAGCTTTGCCCTTTTACCAGAATGAGTCTTCTTCGGCTTGGAGCTTTGAGCATGCTCCACCATGTTTGCCTTCTCAGTGGCAACATTAACTTTCTTCTCGGACCCTCTATTGTCTTCTTCAATATGAAGTCTAACAATAAGATCCTCCATAGACATCTCCTTTCTCTTGTGCTTAAGGTAGTTCTTGAAATCTTTCCATCCAGGTGGAAGCTTTTCAATAATAGCAGCGACTTGGAAAGACTCACTTATGACCATTCCCTCAGCATGAATGTCATGAATGATCACCTGCAGTTCCTGTACCTGACTAAACACAGTCTTAGAGTCTGCCATCTTATAATCAAGAAAGCGGCCAACAAGCCACTTCTTTGCCCCAGCGTCCTCGGTTTTATACTTATGGTCAAGTGACTCCCATAAGACCTTAGCTGCTGGCTTTGCGTTGTATACGTTATACAACGAGTCATACAAACAATTTAGCACATAGTTCCGACAGATGTAGTCGGAGTGCTTCCAAGCATCAGCAGCATACACAGTCTGCATGTTACTCTCAGCAGTGAGCAACGGTGGTTCTTCCTTAAGGAAGCGATCCATATGCAACGTGGTCAGATAAAAGTACATCTTTTGTTGCCAACGTTTGAAGTTCGTTCCGTTGAACTTCTCAGGTTTTTCAGCATGTGCAGCAGGCACAGTTGGCATAACAGGTGCAACAGGCACCACAGGTGGAACAGATGGTACGTGCGTCTGTACTATAGGTGTATGCACACCAGTAGGCACCGCAAGTATGATCGGAGGAGTGAATCCTGCCGATATATATCCAAGAGGAACACTAAACTGTCCAATGACAGTGTGTCCCACAGACACATGTCCCGAAGGCACATGTCCAACAGGTGTTTGACCCCCATCAGATCCTACAATCTGTGCGTTAGGGTTAATCGCCTGCTGGTGAACCCCATCAGATCGATCGATCTGTGCGTTGGGATCAGCCGTCACGTTTGCAGCGTTAATCACAGTTTGGTTCTCCATCGATCTGTTACTCAACAAAACAAGCAGATACAGATGTATCAGTCACAGATGTATAAAAATAAAATAGCTTTAAGATTGTGAATACAATCTACGATTAATACATACAATTGAAACATTGTGTGCGAATAACAGTGTGCGAGTATAACTGTGAAAAACAGAAAATAAACGAAAGAGATAAGGATATGAGAGAGTTCTCGAGTCCAGTTGAAAGGAACTGTTTCCTTAAAGCTATTTCGCCTCTCACCGTATGTGCGAGCCGACAGCCTCCCAGGATAAAACGAGAAGACGGTGTCGTTGTACAAACAGCACCTCCGGCGAGCTAGAACAGAGCAAGAAACTATCACCGACGAGAGAGAGAAGGATAGGGTTTGTGTTTAGAGACGGTTGTGTGTAAGATCATCTTCCCTAATCCCTATAACGATATTATATATAGACTCTGGATGACTTGTACGCTACTCTTTACAATTAATTAAACGCGTTAATTAATTGTCGATTAATAAATCAAATCCGTAATTGAATCAAATTTATTATTTCGTCAAATAAAATTATATTAATTATCCGTATCAAAACTGGAATAATTATTTGAGCCCAAGCCTAGTGGAAATAAAATTAGCAAAACTAGTCCGTGATTATACGGGTCCATTTTCTGCTACATTCGTGTCCGCACGTCGCACGCGCGGGCAAGCCCGAAGGCTTCGCAAGCCTCGGATTACCCCTCGAAATCCCACAATTTGCACCCCCTGCGCGCGCACGTAGGAGATGGAGCAACACCTAAGTAACATTTTTAGACAATACTAAAGTGTTGTGCTATATAAACTAATGGAAACCCCTTTTCCATTTCAATGTGGGATACAAGTTTTTACATCTACATTTCCACCTTCAAGGTACCAACTTTGAATGCTCGTATCTCATTCATCCCTTAACCATTTTGAGTGTTTCAAAGTGCCTCGAAAAACTCTCACGGAGGAGAACATACTCCAAGCGTCACCCACTCAAGAACGGCTCAAAATGACTTGACAATGTGGGGCTCAATACCCGCATTTTCCAACAATGTACACAGTACATCCCTTGACTTTTTGGCCGGACCCGATTTTTTCCGTACTTGACCCGATTTTCTCCGTCTTTGACCAATGTTTGAGGAAAACGTATAAACTAATGATTCTCATGAAAAAGATCATCAGGCTGCCGCATACCGATTAAGCGTCCGATAAATCGGAATCATCGGTGATATTTATAACACTGTATATAAGTTATAACTATATAATAAAAAATACAAATGCAAAAAAAAATAATGATTGAATTTTTTTTAGTTAGTCTATATATATAACATTAAATATATATTTCTGTAAAACACACAAGCACACCTAATATATATTTCTAATACATATGATTAGTAACATGTGTTATTGAGTTGCTTGATTTTATAATATAGTATAATTGCATGGCATGTGTTCGATTCTTACGATAAAAAAATTTGCACTTCTTATTTTCTTCTTACTATTCCTTTTAATTGACATTTTTCAATCTTTTGTGCCGTACAGATAAAATTTAAATTTGAATTAGTACTAATTAATAACATCATTAGTCTTCAGATTAAAGGTAAAGTCCTGCCACTTGTTGATTGCTTTAAAATTAATATAAGCGTTTTACTATTTTATAATGTAAAAGTTAATTTTGAAACCTTTAATTTTCATCTAATTTAAACTAGACCCAAGTAGTCAAATCCACCAATTTAGAAATTTTTATTTATTTTTTTCATTATGCGCCTCAATCGTTTCATTCACAGAACTTATTGATTTATTTGCAGTCATGAAGATAGCTCATAGGTCATAGCTCAACCTAAAATCAGCCTAAATAGAAGTATCGGATATTCTAGCGTGTGCACGGGGTATCCGTTAGTTATGTGGCAAAATTTGATCACTCCTCATGAATAATGATTAATGATGGACCTAAGGGATGCACAAAAATTCTTATCAATAATAATGAGCCAAATCATAAAAAATGAGTGAAATTTAGTGATAAGAGTGTGATCTTGGGCACACATTAGACAAAACTAGAAGTATTAGTAGGTTGTCTTCAGTTGTCAGCAATAAGGCACAGAGGCCAGGAACTAGCGGAATTCTTACTTGCATAATCTTTCTTGGAAGCAAAGGATTTCATGCACACATGCTGATGTACAAAATATTGTCCATATTCTTTGGAAAAAATTGTAGGGAGGAAATGTAAAAAATGGAGAGAAAAAAAGGTCCAGTTTCGTGTACAATGGCACCTGCAAACTCAATGAATAATCATCTATCCAAGTCTATCCATACCCCCTCATCAAAATATGTACACAAGAAGAATAAACTTAAATAGTTTCAGGCTACACTTGATGCTAAAATACTTACTGATGAATCTAAATCAATGCAGTCATGGCTCTGGTCAACTTAATTCCATGATCCAGACTAGTGTACAAACTGTGAAATCATATATGATTATGAGGAGGCCATGACACGCGTTCCAGGGGACAAGGGACTGGAGCAGGCTGTGCTATGAATGTGGGAATAGCTTCTCCGGGCATCAACACTGAAACCTCCGTCGCCCTTGTAGGAATCTGAAGAAAGAAACTTACAACTTTAAGAGTTTGATAGCATACACTCCAGAGGGTATGAATACATTTTAAAAGAGTCTTATTAAATTATCAAACCAGTCTAAGATAATTGAACATAACAACTCGAATATTGTAAGTTGTAACTGCCTAGCTAGGAAATATTGTTAAATCAAATTCTAAGAACAAATATGATAATCTTAGAGTTGTATGTTATTGCATTGTAAACAGCCTATATATAGTTAAGCTTGGCACGTCTTTCACAGTGTACTACTTTTACAGTGTGTTTATTAAGCACCAGGCTTGTGTACTTGTGTTCACTCAGATAGAATGAAACTGGGAGAGAACAGAATGAGCCTTGTACTCTTGTTTTCACTCCATTTTAATTCACTATTCTCCCACATATCCTTTCTTTCTCCATAAATTTTGTTCCCAATATTTCATTCCATTTCTTCCGCATTTCATTCTTTCCAACACAACCTAAAGGTATTGCAGAACTCTCTTGAATTTAATGAATTTACATAAAAGAAACGGGTTTCAATTAAATCTACAAGACAACATATCTAAGAATGCAGTTTTGCAAGGAGGTATTTTACTGAGACAACAAACCATATATATACTTCTGGAAGCTAATTATTTAGGTGACTGTATATTACTCTTTATCATATCAGTATTAAGGACTGCAAGTTTGAAAGAGAACAGATTTTAACAGCTGACAAAAGAGATAGCTAGAATATTAAAATGCAGTTGCACAATTTTTTATAGATTCACATGGCACAGTTCAAATATATTTAATCAGTGACTATACTTAGTGCCTGTTTGGGAAATCTTAAAATAAGTAACTTATGACTTAAAATGATTAAGTGCGAAATAAGTGATAAGTTGATAAATACTTATAAGTTCTAGAAGTGTTTGGATAAATTTACTTATAACTCAGAAGTTTTTTTACTTAAATGAATTAAAATAAATAATTATTAAATACAATTATCTTAGTTCATGAATCTTAAATTAGAAAATATTTTAAAATTTATATTTTAAAATCAAAATTTTAGAAAAAAGTGAAAAAATGAAAATAAGTTGGAAAAAAGAACGTCCCTGCCAACTTTCCACTTATCAGCTTATAAGTTGGAAATTCAACTTATAAATTGGGTCGACAAACACTGATCAATAAGTTGTTGACACCAGCTTATAAGCCATAAGTAGCTTATAAGCTAGTAGCCAAACAGACCCTTAATATTCTTCAGCGACTTATTTAGCTACTATAACTTCAGCGATGAGGATAGAAATATAGAACAAACACCAGAATGGTGCTGGCAGACATAATTGATGCTATTACCGGCTCATCTCATAAACTAAAGTATGTGTTTATATAGTGAATAGATATTTGTGCCCGTGTATGGGACATTTTTACTTATCACTCCTATTTACATTTCACCTTGTAGCATATATAGCTACACAACTTCAACTCCTGGGTTGAAGCCACCATAACCGTGTCAGACATTTGGAGGACAGGATACTTATCTTGTGTCCATCCTAAAAACAACGTAAGGACACTCTGACAGTCTGACGGTCTGACTAACTGAAAGACCACATCCAGAGTGAACCTAGGATGCAAAGAAACAGATGGGACAGTACGAGAAAAAGGAGAAATGAGAAATAAGCAAAAGAAGAAGATGCATAATTTGCAATTTTTTATTACAAAATCATGTTTAGTTTTAGTTTTATTGCTAATCTTTACGGCAATTTATCAAATATAATATTATAATAATAAAAGATATTGTATCTCCAGCCTGTGCCCCATATATAGGCATTTTGAGTCAGGGAGTCAGATAGTGTGTGTGACTGACACTCCGTATCGGAGTTCTCTAGTATCTTACTTATGAAGAAGATAATATGATATTTACTTTACTTCTCAGCTGACTGGAAGATTGTAAAAGTATATTGTTGACTATTGGGTGCTTCTACATATTCAGAAAACATATATTGGCCAACAGATTCTTAGACTTAGTACAGTATGTAATATACTAATATGTATACTAGCATAGTAGCATTTCTATGCAAGGTGTGGCTCATAACAATATACTTTATCGCTACCACTTAACTTAAACAAGTCATACATTTGCTGGTATTTCTTAACTTTGCATTATTTCCGTCTTGAATCGAATTTCGACCTTGAGTGCATTAATGCTTATAAAAAGACAAAAATTTAAAAGACTTGAGAGCAAACGAAAGACGACGGCTTGTCTCCCAACCAATTGTTGGCCATGAGATGATGTGAGGCTTCATTAATATTTGTAGTGATGGCCCAACTGGTTAACATGTACAAGAGTGGGGATAAACATCAAATATACAAGAAAGACATGTAAACACATGATCTCCCCCAAGTTTCTTAGGGGCAGGGGACCAACAAACCAGCTAGCAACATCTCTAATGGCCCATTTCATTAAGTGTCATAATCAAGCCACAACTTTGCTTATCTTATAATTTAAAGGTTAGGAAACAATGCACATGCTTATATTATATAAACACACTACTTAGTCAATGGCATTGTTTAATTATGTAACTGGATTAGCATAATTCCTATTCACTAAATCCAAATATATGTTCCCTTGTCACTATTTGTGGACATATGGATAGCATCCAATTAAGATATATTTTGTATCTTTCTCTCGAAACAAGCAAGTGGAACTTACTAAGAACTTGTAGATAACATAATTTTCGATTTTCTTAGCCAGCTACTTCTATGATGAGCATAAACAATTGTTTTACTCATATGAATTAATACATGACATCACATTGAAAATTTGAGTAAATTGTACGGTGGTGGCTCGACTTTATCTAATATACCATTTTGGTGGTCGGATTTTCAAGTTTGCGATTTGGCAAACTTTGCTTTTGTCTTTCAAAAAAGTGGCTAAAACAACCGTTTTTCTAAAAAAAATAAAACCAAAATTTAGCCACTATTTTTAGGCAATTAGCCATTTTTTGAAGCCGAAAGTTATAAATGGCCATCCAATTGCATTTCTGAAAATTCGGCCATTAAAATGCTACATTAGGCAAGTTTAAACCACCACATTGCAGATTATGAGATTATTACTAAAATATCACTAGAGGAATATATATGTTTTCACTTTCACAATTTAAGTTCAGTTACTTTCAAATTGTTGAAACATGTAGAAAAGGGTAATTTCTATGGGTACTAATTAATTTGATTAGCTTGCAAGTAGATACTAAAATTATATACAAAGTTCAAAAAAAACAACAAATCAAATGCATGGTAAACTATGAAATAAAAGAAATTCACAAATCACAAATGACACAATTATATGAAACTGACCTTGGGTGAATTGTGAGTGAGCTTTCCATGAACACCAATTTGGGAAACCATATCCAAATGACTCCGGTCACCGGACGGTGACATTTCCGGCGAAGTGGGTCTAAGAAATCTCTCAAAAATAGCCATAACAAGAAACATTAAAATCAAAATAGCAGTAGCAACAAAGCCACAAGAAACTGCATTAACTGTGTTACCAAAATGCCTCCAGTGGTCATCTCTTTGTAAACTCAGGGGAGCTCCGGTAGGTGACCACCCCCCATGATCTTCTTCCCCCATTACTATCTAAACAACTTCTTTTAGAAAATTAACTAGTAAAATCAAACTTTATTCAAAGAACAAGAAGAATGACAGTTAAAAGAAGCATGCACTTGAAGAAAACTGATAAAAAAAGACTGTTGCTATTTTTAAGACATGCTAAGAAGTCTAGTGTTGCAGCTTTTTAGTTGTTATACATACACCAACTGAATATAGAGACACATTATATTTAGGAGAAAACTGAAAAAGATGGTAGCTTTGGGATTTGGATAGGCTACAGGGAGAGAGAGGAGAGAGATGAGTTCTTGTAATTCTATCAGCATTTGTTTTAATTTTATAGTGCTTATTATTGAGGGGGACTTCGCAGCTTATTTGCATGGGCCCAAACTTGGGCTTTTTTCTGTTCAACATTACTCTGCCTTGCAGTTTTCAAATTTTCATATTTTGGGAGTACAATAGTAGTTGCCAGGTTAGGGAGGCTTTGAGAGCAGCTGTGAGACACGTGGATATTGAGCCATTAAATCAACACATGACACAGTTGATAACTTGTTTATTCGGGTTTAGTATTCCTGTACATGTTTAGGAAATTGAAACAAATCACTTAAAATATTGATATATATATAGAAAATTTTATGAAAAGTCAAATAATTAATTGAATCAATCAAATATTTGACCGATTTATCACCGATTATTTAGAAATTGGCTGATTTCTATAATAAAGGCATGTGGATTTTAACCGAAGTTAGGTTCGTAAAATACCTGAATTAATTATTATTTAAACTTGTAAAATTTAGTCGGTTTAATTATGATAATATTTTTTGACATATTAATTGGGTTCCAAGCTACATGTTTATATCAGAACATAAATTTTTGGTATTATATATACTAAGTGGTTGCTTGTTGGATTAATTGTTTATAAAGCAATTAAACACAAATTTGTCCCTTTGATCCATTATTGTTGCAAGACCAGTTGGAGTTTCATGGACCCTGGAAGCGCCTTAACCATGTATTTCAAATTTAAACTGGGGCCCCACCCCAAGACAGCAGCCCAATCACGTAGCTAGCGTTCATTAGAGATTGCTTTGAGGCTAATGTTGTGCTAAACTTAATTTACAACAATAATGCAAAATTGCCAGTTGCACGAGTTGCATGTATTATCTGTCCCTCCACCTAAACAAGTTGAAACTATACTGGAAAGAACGAATAATGTTGGTCTTTCATCACTCGAGTTACTATGTTAAATTCATGGATAAAGAGATTTAGTTAATCCAATACTCGTATCGACTAGTTGTTTTCCTTCATTTCCTCTTTCTTTAGCCACTTTTATATGTTTATGGAGTTAAATGGTATTTTGATCGTTCAACGTTATCACTAACTTTTAATTGATTCATCTAAAATCATTAGTGGTAATCAATATTATACCACCATTAAGTAACCCAAAGATGAATCAGCATGCTGATCACATGGCTGATTTGTCCGCCATATTAATATTATTTGCTTAAACTTCAATTTTAATTCAAAAATTAATTAACTCATTTTCTTTTAAAATTTCTCCATAACTCAAATTACCTATTAATAATTTTACTAAAATGTTTCCATCACATTAATATTAGCTTAATTTTTTTAAGTCAAAATTATCATCTTAATATTCTCTTAAATTTCAAATCTTTATCTATTGACATTGCGCACTTCTTATATAATGTATTTTAAAATTATGTGACTATTTTAATATTGTCATGCAAGTCAAAATTAGCAACTTAATAATTTTTTAAGATTACCTAAATTTTGAATAATGAGAATTATAATTTTTTACTTATAATTTATAGAATAAGTTATAATTGTACAAAAGTTAGATATCAATTATTGATATTTCTTATATAAAATAAACCAATAATAAGATGTAATGTATTATATTATTAAAATAAAATTTTAAAAATATTTAAATTAAATTTCATAATATTATAAAACTAATTATTAATTGATAGATAAAATCATCCGATGAAATTTGATTTTTGAACAAGGAGTGAGATGAACATTCCAGAAACACATGTTCGATGAGAGAACATCTTTTTCGACTATAGTATAGTCCCTCTTTCTTTTTCATTTATTTACACTTTTCTTTTTTTATATTCATTCATTTCTTTACATTTCAAAACTTATCAAAAATAGTCAATGAATCCCCTTATTTCCCCACTTTTTCTTCTTTTTCACATTACTTTTACCCCACTATCTCTTTTATACATTAAAAATCAATGAGTCCCGCCACTTCACCCACCTTTTTTTTTTCTTTTTTTCCTACTTTATATATATTTTTTAATCTCCGTGTCCAATTTTTTTGATAACAAATCAAAAGGACGGAGGGAGTATTATATTAGACAAAACATTAAAAATGTGGTATTCTAGTACTTGTTGAATTTACTTAATTACCCTTAATTAAGTAAATATCTAATTTAATTAATTTATTAAAATCAACTACTTATATTATTTTCCTTACTTCACTTACAACCACAAGAAAACTATGTTATCTATTTATACTATAATATAATAATCAAAATGAGATATAACTTGATTTAACGGTTATTCCCTAATTTTGGTTATTAAAAAAAATAATATTATGTATTCGTTAAACTACTAAATTATTAAATTTTTATGTGTGTTTACTTAGCCTACTAAACTAAAACCACAACTTATATTATTAAAAATATAAATAGCGTTACATATCCGCTAAATTACTAAATTGTTAAACTACTATATATAGTATACTTATCCTACTAAATTACGATCACATGTTACCCTATTATTTTAATTAAAAAAAATTTAATTTATTATATATTTATATAATATTTTAAAATTATAATATGATAGGATAAATAAATTTTTTAAATATTAACAGGAACCCGTGCATAGCACGGGATTTAAACTAATAATTATAATGTATATTCATAATTATTATATTTACAAGATCAAATAAGAAATAATAAAAAGTCAGAATTATTAAATATGCGTACATATTGTTTTCTAATCTCAAATATAAAATGTTAGGTTTTTTTTCCCGATTTTCTAGCGTGTTTTGATAATTAAATTAGGGATTTCACAATATAATTCTCGAGAAAATATTCCAATATTAGAGTTAAAGCTGTCAAATGTACAAGGCCTTGGACTCGGGTTGTCGGGCTTTAGAGGCTGGCAGAAAGCATGTGCGGGCACAGTGCTTATCTGCACCTTTCAGTGGCCCAGATGACATCTTCTGTCCATGGCCCATCGAGCCCCTTAATTTCACAAGCTTAGATGTTGGCCCACCACTCGTTTTCTCGCGTGCTCTGTCGCACGTGAGCTGTTGTTGTTTGTTTGTTTTGAAAGCTTTTGTTGTTTGTTTTGCTTTCTGTTTTGTAGTGAGAATTGATACTCTCCCCTAACACCACTATTCATTTTTAATTTTTAAATTTCTTATTGTTTCAAAAGTTAATTTATAATGCTAAATATTGGAATGAATATGTTTTAAACATTGATATATAAAATTTTGCACACATTTAATGAGAGAGTTAAAATTTAAACAGGTCAAAATTACTCTCTTTGCAAGTTTTTATTGAAAAAATAACACATATTAAGAAAATATTAATTTGATGATTTATTTTTATTTATATCCTTAATAATTGTATGAATGCAAATATATACGAGTTGAAAAACAATTTTTGTTATTTTTCAAAAATTATCTATTTTATTTTGAAAGATCTCGGGAGAATAATTTGGAAAAAATAATATAATAATAATACTATTCATTTTTCAGTTTTTTAACAAGGATAATCCAAATTTCAGAAAATACATGTCAAAGTGATATTAAATTTTATCAAAAATACTAATTTTTGTAAAATTATATGCGATTTTAATAATTTCTGGAAATATTTGCAAAAACACTATTTAATTTTGAAAATATTTACGAAAATACGATTTTATATAATAGGTTGCATTTTAGTTTGAATTGTGCAACTATTTATTTTATATTGCATTTCAAGTTGTATTATATGTTGCATTGTTGGTTATAAATTATGTTGCAAATATAGTTACAAATATACATAACGTATTTTCGCAAATAATTTTTTAAATTGAAGTTGTAAATTTGGTTGGCAAAAAGTATTAAAGTTGCAGAACATTTTAACAAATATTTTTTAAAAATGATAATATTTTTATAATTTTTTTATAAAATTTGGAGATTTATGAAAAAATATTTTACATAGGAAGGAGAATATTGCCAATAAAAGGTTTTATTATGTAAGTCAGATCAATAATGCTGCCAAAAGATATCATCAATTTTTATTGCGTATGATGACTGTGTAAGCTAGGCCAAGCAACAAGTTACACGGTGACACTTCGCAAATTGCGAATATTACATCATCGAAAGATCCAAATTTGGATTACCAATTAATCTAATATTGATCCAAATTTTCAAATTACTTTCTACATATAATAATATATAAAAATCATATTAAACAATTTTATTTTAAATTTATCATTTAATTATTATTAACAATTTATATAACATTTCATAAATTAATTAAATTAATTAAATTAAAAATATTAAAACACATAAAAATATTAAAATTGTTCATTTAATTCACGAAAAACACATTTATTGCAATAATTAACATACAAAATATTATTGATACACACTAATTTTCCGAATTAATATATTCTTCCCACAAATGCTCAATTAATGCATCTCTAAGTGCAATATGTATTTCTTTATTTTTTATTTTTAAATTTTAATGAAATTATGTTTTCTAATTATTTTAAGTTTAATTTTAAAATTAAATTTTGTTAACTATTAATTATATTCTGTTATTAAATATATAATTAAATGATCAAAAATCAATTTTAAATCTCATAGCAAATAACAAAATTATTATTTTATATTAAATCAAGTGTTCCAAATTTGGATCGGTAAACAGTAATCACTACTGTTCACCAATCCAAATTTGGATTACTGTTGGATTTTGCTCTTACGGAATTCAAAAAAAAAAAACTAGATCTAGTAAAAAGTGAAAAAGGAAAAAAGTGAACCACTTTGTATACGAGAAAAATGTACGGGAGTCTAGCAGTGTGTTTTTAATGGTACAATTTTATTTTTTTAAGAATTGTAATAATATCTCTTACATTCATATTAAAAATTCATTTGTATTTATTGAATATATTTAATTGAAATTTTAAATGATTTTTTGGATTTTAAAAATCTTAGGATATTTAATTTATTTTTTTTTAAATCTGATGGTATTCAATATGGATTGACATAAGTCTTTAAAATCTGAGGTATTTAATTTATATTTTAAAAAATTCATTAAAATCTGGTAGTATTTAATTTGGATTTAAAAATTCATTAAAATCACGTGCTATACAAAAATTCATGATTTTTTTATATTTTATAAAATTGTAGATTTTGATGAATTTCCTAACATATTTTAAGTTTTCAAAAATTTTAGTAAAATCTACTAAATTTTGATAAATTTATAGAAATCACTACTCGGGAGGAGGCTCTACCATACTTATTAACCTAAGGTTTTTTATCCTAAGTTAAGTGGGGAGCATCAAGTCTTTTTATATAATTAAGCAACATTTTTAATAAATATATTTGAGTTTTGAGTGACCGAGATAGTTCCGGGCGAATCAGTCAACTCAAAATGGTAAAACTGAGTGAAAGCTATCAAGTAGTAGTAGTTTCGAAAGTTAAATCTCCTTTCTCTTCTTTTAATGTTTATAAAGTTTGGACCACTTTGAACCACAGCCATTGCTCTTCATGTTCCAGCAGGCTAATAAAGACCTCACCTGGTCTATTAAGATTCTCCGTTAAATACCCACACATGCATGTATGTTGCCGTGATTGAGTTCTTTTCCGTTACGCGGGAGTAATTGGCAAGAAAAAAAAAAGCTGCACTAAACATTTAAATTAGATGTAATAATTTGTTTGTTTTATATGTTTACGTGTTGTTTATTTATCGTATTTCGTGTACATAAATGCTAAATCAAACCCGATATGTGGAGTCGTGTTTTGTATAATTTTGAATAAAATAAAAAACAGTGATTAAATATTTAATTGAGAAGACAATGTTCGAGGTTTGAGAAACAAAAATAATGTATTGAAGGGGCGTCATGATCGGTAATTGAGAAGTCACACTCAACGAAACAGGGGTTTTCTTGAAGCCTAGCAAATTATAGACAAAAACCCAATCTCAAATGGCAAAATTTGACCTTTTGTTTTGAGCGGCCCAGAAAACATAAGCACATGCCCCAGAAATTTGTTGCTTTTACATTTATTAATGAACAAGGGCCTTAAATACAATTGGTCTATGTCTCTAGCCGTTTTGTAACAAGTAGGACCTTGTTTGGGCCAACCATTTAGTTGTTCACCAGAAAGGGTATTAAGTGGTGCATGGATATTAATATTTTCTTAAAAGCAGCTAAACATCAATTTTGTCAATTTTTCCAAAATTGAAGTAAGTTTAATAGTACTGCTTTTAATTATGTTTAAATTAAATCACCACAAAGAGCTTGGACAAGTAGTAAGTCAAACTGATTAAGTAAAAATCGGTTGAGAAATAATTTTTTTACAAAAATCGATCAAAAATCGAAAAATCAGATTAATCGGTCAAAAATCGGGTTAAAAGATCAAAAATCGGGCTCATTGGTAAATTTTTTAAAAAATATGTAAAAATTAAAAAAATATTAATTTGTAAAAGATTTAAAAAATATTATTTTCGTATACATAATTACTATTTTAAATGATTATATAATAAACTTTCTTAATTAAGGTAAGGTGTCGAGGATGATGCAGCATGCGCTCAATATTTTTTATAAAATTAGAAAATAGTAATGAATTTTTTATTTCTGGTTCATTTTTTAGTAAAAAGTTTGGCTTTAAACAATTTTTTTAGCGCAATTTCGGTTCATCCTGAAAAATTCTAGTAACAGTAAGTACAATTTGACTTGCCCTCAAATGATCCTTTGGTCCAAGGGGTACAGAAAGTTGTAAGGAAAATAATCATATTTGAAAGTGATTTTTGTTTGATATAAAAATGTTTGCACTTATTTAAACAACATTTTTATGTAACTATCTAAATTCAAAACACATCAATTTAACGTAAATGGGCTAGCCAGAAAGCTATGAGTTTGGGATCTCAAATGATGATTCCACTCCACATTTGAAATTCACTGCCTGATTCCTCCATAATTATACTCCCTCCATCTCAAAATAATAGTCCTCTTTACATTTTTCACACATATTAAGAAATATTGAATGTGATGTTTTGAGTCTAATTTTAATCATTAATTACATAAAATTCAGCTTAAGTATTAACTACAAAAATTGAATAATGCTAATACTACTCCACTTTAAAATTTACTTTCACAATCTCCTGCTAGTATATTACTAGAACTAAACAGTCACCTAAAGAAACAAGCATATTCTTCAGTAATCAAATTTCCCTCTCAAATTTTCAGTTTTAGTTTAAAATCATATCATCAAATGTGTATCATAATGTTAAAAAATTTAAATTTCCCCCTCAAAATTGGCATATATATATGATGCATCAGAACATAAACTATGCTCAAAAGATCAGCATTTTATTCACCAGAAGTTTCATGGTATTCATATACGATGAGTTTTGAATATAATTTCGACTTAAATCTTTCTCCAAGAACAGAAGAAACAAATGGAAAGATCCCGATCTTTCCAGAGAACACTTCTTTGCCATTTGAATCAAACCTTGGTCGTGCAATAGCAGCTAAGAACATAACCTTGGTCAAAAAATTTTTGCTCTTACAAGTGCGTTCAGGATCGCATTCCTCGGACAACAGATAATATTTCTCAGCCTTTTTACTAATATAAAACCACTTTTCATCAATATGTATCATGTTATACATGGCCAGAAAATGAGGATCGTGGGGTAAACTATCCTTGTCAATCATAGACAAACAGAATTTTACTCTTGCTTTTTTGTTAGAGTCTTTTAAAAATGGTTTGACAGGGTTGGTGTGTCTACGAATCCGACCATATTTATAATTACGATGTAAAGTTGATCTACTTATCTTAATTGCATGAGCCAAAGATTCCAAACTTGTTCTCCGAGATAGGGGAATTTTTTTGAATAACTCGCGATCTATGTCAATCCTTTTACGTCCACAGTTTTTGCTTTTTTTGTGATCAACATTGAGTGTACCAGTGGCTGAAGATTTTTTCCCCTGATTCCATATACGTGATACTGTACGAGTTGATATAGAAAACATTTTTGAAACATCTCCTATCGTTCCCTTTGGAATCTTTTCATTGGCACTTCTACTTAGCAGACTCAAATAAATCCGTCGTCGTTCATCATTAGACAAGTTCTTGATTTTCCTGGGTACTTGCTGGCCTTGCAATATAGTTTGCTCACCTTGGAATCCATCTTGATCGCCTATAAAATTAAACTCATTATGTATTACGAGTTCATCTCATGACAAGAACAAATATATTATGGTAATTTAACATTACTATTATCCGGCGGAGGTTGATTTAAATCAATTTCTCTAGTTGAATCGAACCAATCCTCATGAAAATTTTGTTGAGATGATGCATTACTAAGGCCTGCAGTAACACAAACAAGTCCAGTAACACAAACATGTTACAAAGAAGATTAAAAGAAATAAATTGAACAAACATGTTACAGAGAAGATTGTACCTCTGTTTAGATCAAACAACTGGGAACTATCTGAATCTCCATGAATATTAGTAAAAAACTCTTCTTCTGTTCTTGGAGAAAGATTTAAGTCGAAATTATATTCAAAACTCATCGTATATGAACACCATGAAACTTCTGGTGAATAAAATGCTGATCTTCTGAGCATAGTTTATGTTCTGATGCATCTTATATATGCCAATTTTGAGGGGGAAATTTAAATTTTTTAACATTATGATACACATTTGATGATATGATTTTAAACTAAAACTGAAAATTTGAGAGGGAAATTTGATTACTGAAGAATATGCTTGTTTCTTTAGGTGACTGTTTAGTTCTAGTAATATACTAGCGGGAGATTGTGAAAGTAGATTTTAAGTGGAGTAGTACTAGCATTATTCAATTTTTGTAGTTAATACTTAAGCTGAATTCTATGTAATTAATGATTAAAATTAGACTCAAAACATCACATTCAATATTTCTTAATATGTGTGAAAAATGCAAAGAGGACTATTATTTTGAGATGGAGGGAGTACTATCTAACATAAAATAATTTGTACTTTTATTCGGGTTTATCATTGATACATAATTTTTTTTTACCATTGATCCGGGTTTAAACAAATTAATTCAAAATAAATTTGAATATAATTAATTAGATTTGTTCGGTTACCAAAGTAAAGATAATTCGTTTACTATTGATATGAGCTAAAATTTATCTTTTAACTAAAACATAATTATCTTTGTAAACAAACCTATGAATTTTAACAAAACTAAATCTTTCAATCAGTGATATTTCTTTAGAAACTAAAATTTTACTAAATTATAAACATGCATATTTACAATAATTATCAAATAATATTATCAAAAATTTCTAATAAATAAATTTCAGAATATGAAATTTGCACTTCAAATTAAATTCAAAAATTATGTAATATATATATATAGTATATATATATGTTAGATATATTTGTGATTTCATGTCTAATCTGATTTGTTTAGTTTCAGAACTTACTATCAGAACTTAACTGAAAATTAGAACTTACTGAAGACAAGAAGTTATCAGCGCTTAAGCTATCAGGACTTACATCAAAACTTAAGTGCGGATACACTTCAGGGATGAAAAGCGGCTGATTTACAGGAGATGATCTGGATTAAACAAAAGAAGATATGATGGGAGAGTTGTACATCTAAAGGACTACATTAGATAATTTTTGATTGATGTATTTTAGGAAATAGAATATATCATATCAATAGGAGATATCTTGTAACTGTGTAGTATATAAACACATATTAGGGTTTACACTAAATGTGTTATCATTCACGAGTATATTATTCATTGTAACCCTAGCAGCTCTTAGTGATATCATACATCACTGAGAGAGTAGATTAAACCTACTGTAACAGAGTTTGATATATTGAATAAACTTGTTTTCTGTTACATACTTGTGTTTATAATCGAATTGATTGTATAAACTATATTCAACCCCCTTCTATAGTATCATTGAGGCCTAACAAGTGGTATCAGATCCAATCTATTAAGCTTAGAAACAGTTAAGATCCAAACAAACAATCAATCATGTTTGATCAATAAAAAATACAAGACCCTCAAGAACCTGCAAAGGTTCAATCCATTCAAAACACCAGTAGATATGAAACCATCAGGGTTTTCTATGCTCAGGGTGTCTGAGTACCCTGTATGGAGTGTGAAGATGGCCATGTTTCTGGAAGCTACAGATCCAGAATATTTAGACAGAATTTATGATGGTCCACACAAGCCCATAAAGCTTTCTGTTGCAGTTGGGAATGAGCCACAGAAGATGATTCCCAAAGAAAAGAGAGAACTCACCACTGAAGACATCTCTTCACTAGGCAAGGATGCAAAAGTAGAATACTTGCTTCATAGTGCACTTGACAATGTCATGTCAAACAGGGTGATTGGATGCAAGACTGCAAAAGAAATCTGTGATACATTGGAAGTGAGAAGGTAGTTAAGTCCAAATGCTCACCAAGCCAAACACTGAAGAAAAAGGATGATCATGGAGATGACCAGGGAAACTCTGAAAAGAGTAGAGGTCAAAGTCAAGGGAAGCACTTGAGCATAATTCCCACTAAACATACAAGTTCTAATAGATCTGCTATGCAAGTGAGGAATAAGGAAGGAAAGAAGCCAACATATCAGGATATTCCTTTGCTGATCACAAATGCTGATATTTCAAATACTGATGATCAAGTTCTGACAACTACTTCTGATGTGATAGTCCAAGCTGGAAGCCAAGAGTCACAGAAGTTTTTGCAGACTTTGAAATTCAAAGGAAAGAAAGCAACATTCTTTTATAAAGATCCCAAAATTCAATTTGTTGATGAAGAATTGGCCAAGAGACTATTCCTTAAGGATAATCCAGGAGTAGATTTAGAGGAATTAAGAGAAGAAGAAGCTAAATTTGCTGCTGAGAAGAGCAAACCCAAGTCAAAAGTTTATGATGCTAAAAAGCCACCAAGGCCAAAAGAAAAAGGGATTGTGATAAGAGAAAGATATGCCACATGTATTCCTAGATCAAGGAATAGATCTCAAATTACTGCTGATCCCAAAGACAAGGGAAAAGGAAAAGTTGGGGAGACAGTCAAGAAACAGAAGATGAAGATTCCTTAAATTGGTTCAAGTCTTTGATGATGCTGCTGCTGAAGATGAAACAGTTGAAGATCTGAAGAGAAAGAGGATGACAGAAGAATCTAAGACAACACTACTAGAAAAAAGGCGTTAGACATCGGTTGTGGACTGATGTCTTTTAAAAATCAAGCTGATGTCTTTGCATGTGATGTTAAATGTAGGGGCCTTTTACATCGGTTGTGAGCCGATGTCTTAAAGCATATTTGGGTTTTAAATTCGTTCTGATGTATTTTTCTTCAAAGTAGTCCTTTACTATGACTTCAATGCTGCAATAATATGAAATTTCTATCAGTTTAAACATATTATGTATAGGAGAAAACAAAAAATTAACATCAATCTTCAAATCAAGCCGATGTGTGTTTTATTGTATAACATTAGTCACTATATAGTACCGATGTACAATGTTTATTTAGACATCGGTTCTGTAAGTGAACTGATGACTTTACTCTATTTTTACATCATTTTATACATTTATATGATATTTATTCTTTGATTTTACATCGGTTTTAAACTAACAAACTGATATGTGTGATTGCTTATGACATCAGTGATTGCTTATGACATCAGTGCCATAATGGCTTTCATATAAATGAACTGATGTCTTTACTATATTTTTACATCACTTTTTGTATTTATATGATATCTATTCTTTGGTTTTACATCATTTTGAAACTAACAAACTGATATGTGTGATTGCTTATGACATCAGTGCCATAGTGGCTTTCATATAAAGGGATGTGTTATTTGCTTATTATTAACATCAGTTATTTGGCTTAGTAAAGTGATGTCTGTTTTGATTTTTTTCCATGAATCACCTGCTTCATTAAAATCCCCAAAAATCAAAATGCCAAACCAAAATCACAAACCAAAATCACAAATCTAAGTTACCAATACCAAATCTAAGTTACCAAATCAAAAATCCATGTCGAAAAACCACACGTACATTAATTTACCAATTGCATCATCATTCAATAATCCAAACCAACTACATAGATAAACCCAACCATATATTAACATCTACATAAGTCATCCCAACACCAAATCATTCAATATGTCCTCCACGTCAAAATAAATGAAAGTTCAAATACTTAAAGTAAATTGATTGGTGCAACACAAGTCTAGCTAGCTGGAGTCAAAATAAACCAAAGTTCGCCTACTTCAAAGAAAACGATATGTCTAAGATTTTAAGCTGCAGATCATCAGGGCCTTTTCACAAGAAGGACTCAATATAGTCTAACGTCTGAAATCGAACCTCACTAAGCTCATCTCTGGAACAAATTACCTTCCGATTCTTGGCAGCCCACTGAATAATGTAAAACACGACAATTATAATGAATCCAATTACAACTGACATATAAACCAACTATGCATTGAAGTAGAAACAAATACCTTTTTCATAAATGACATTTCGGGGTCCATGACAATCTCTTTCATGTAATACATAACTACATATCCACATTTAGTCCCACCCGACTGTTTAGGACATCCCTGTTTAACAAAAAAAAGATTAGTTACTAAATTAAAGACTGGTCCGAACAAGCAGTAGCGCAAAGTCAGAAGTGCACCGACATGAAGGCAGAAAATAAATAAAACTTACCGGAATATATATGATACTCGGGGCTTTGTTTCCCCTTCCAACCTGAATGTTGAAAGCAATCACCGCCCTGTCCACTTAGCATTGTCAATAACATGAACTGATCGATATCAATGCCATAATGAAAAATTGAAGAGAAAATACTTTAAATATAAATAAAAATACTTTGATACGTTTTTTTCCAACTCTGGAAAAGTAGTTGCACGAGGTAAAGGATTTAGTATGAAAATCTCGCCAGCCCATATCACAACCAGTATCCAGTGGCAACTGTTTTTATAAAAAAATTAAGAAAACAGAATTATTACCAAAACCATACAAATTATGATTTTGAGCTATATAAACAAATAATCAAGTGAAAATACTTAATATAATTACCCACTATTATGTGGCATTAAAAAGAGACGACCAGGATTGCCCTCTTTCAAACGATTAACCAAGTTGTTTTCAAAATCGTCGTTCACGGTAAATGTGGCTCCGGGATCAAAAAAAGCAAATAACTCGTGATTGTTATTGCCAATAACCACCGAATGCAAGTACCTACATTGTAAATAAAAAAATGCAACAAACAAGAATACGTGAGACATCGTACAAGAATGAAAAGATAAGAATAAGGAAAAATAATAATACTCACGCCATGTATGTACATATTGCTCCTTGGCCAATCATTTTAAACTCGAGCAGGTGGGCAATGTTTTCATGCAATATAAAAATTGTTTTCACAACACCAAACACTTCAGCATCACATGGAATTTGAATCGAGTTTCCAGTGGACTTCATGAATGTTGTCGCATATTTATACAACAAACGAAAGCGCTTTGGAACATTTTTATTGATCTCAATTTTTTCAAACAAGGACTGTACTTTCTGTAACTCAGTCACAGGTTGCTTTCCTTTTCTTTTACTTTTCTGCAAATATTAGTAAATATATTCATAAAAAATTTACAGAAAATCTATAGCAAAATTCAAACCGATTCCAATTTAGATTTATTTTTTCTTTAATTTATTTAAAGATTTTTTAGCAACAAATAAAAGAGAACATATCTCGCATATTAATTAGTTACATATCGCAGTTGGGGCATTTGGGAAAATGATCAAGTCCCGTGGCCATGAGACGTGGGAGCCAACAACTTGATCTACTGTCTCAATTTCACCCACTACTGGAATAGGAATCTTGGCTTGTCCTTGAATTGGCCCATCCACCGACACACGGGCACAACCAGGCTGTATCGGCACGCCATGTACAGACTTGTTCATGTCTTCATCGTCAAATAGCAAGCCAAATGCCACCTTGTTTTCTAAGGTGCCTACTGCCAACTCATATTTTTGAGGGCCCTACATACATTTATTTTAAACATATAATTTTGCATTAAACAACTATTGGCTATGGTGGGAATAAAGAAATTAAGTTTAGATGAACTGAAAAACATACAAGCTACATTCAGTTATTTTACCTTGTTTCTGGGGGAATAGGTTTCATGGAAATAATATCATCATCAACCAACAATGGTTCCAGCTCCTTTGCAGCCCCTAGATTAGCTTTCTCCAAAAAAATTTCTTCATAACTTGCTTTATCTGAAACCATAGGCGATGAAATTTTTGCTGCACTAAGTATGGCCTTTAATTCCGCTATCTCCTATCGTGTCTTCTCCATCTCCTTCCTTGTCTTCTCCAACTCTGCATCCCTTTCTCGATCACGAGCCAATAATTTTGCTTTGGTTACTCTACATCTTTTCCCGTTTGGTAAATTGAAGAAAATTGACGGAGGGACAAATCCTCCAACTCCTCGAACCCTTCTTGAATGTTCAGGAGTTTGCAAGGCTGTCGTCAACACATCATCACTTCCCGAAGGAATGAATTCCCTCTTGCTTTGCAGCTCCAGTAAGGTTTCCTATCACAAAAATATAAACATTAGAATTAAAATTGCATGAATAATGTGTGTGTACTATTTATGAACAAAATACTCACAATTCTTTGTCCGATCTCAGCAAGTTCTAGATCAACCTCCTCATCATCTTTTCCCTTACGAGCCTTGTGCCACATTACAGCCCTATCAGGTTCTTCATCGGCAGGCAAATTTCCTTTCTTTTGCTGATAAAAATGAAGAAAATTTAAAAATATGCAGATATAGCTACTCACTTTAAGAAAATTCACAGTTTCTTAATTGGCACTTACTTCTTCTTCCATTAATCCAACATAGCCTTTTCTAGACAGACAGTGAGGATATTTCCGATTACTCACTCGCTCACTTTGTTTTTCACTAAATGACTGCAAAAACATTATACATATTATTTACATACAATTTTTCCCAAATATTTTTCACTAAGTGACAACAAAAACATTATACATATTATTCACTAAATATCACTGCATTAAAATAATTACGCTTATACCTTCCATGCTGAGGTATTCCTCGCAACAACAAATTTCTTCCAAGCCTCCTTACCAACATAATCATATTGTTTTGGAGGCTTTCGCAATTTATTTTTTTGTCCAATATTAGGCTTCACAAAGTATTTAGTCAAATTCGCCTTAAAATTTCTCCACTTTTCCGCTGTAGACTGTAACAGCCCCTTCTGAAGTTCCTTAGGAACTCTGAATGTTTCCTGAAACCAAATTTTTGAATGAGTACAAGAAAATTAGTCATATATCAATACAATTTTCTTGGACCTGCCTAGTATTCACATATCAATACAATTTATATACCTTAACATCAAGCCATAATTTCTCTTTTAATTCCACTGGTACGCTTGCCCAGTTTGGATAGTCAATCGAAATCATCGTTCTCGCCAACATTCCAGTGTAGGACTGTAGAACCTGCCTAGTATTCCCTATTGGAACTCCACGTGCATTGTACCTAACCTTTGCTTTCTTGCCCTGTGCCTTCTTCACCACTACTTTGTACATTGCGGAAACACCTCGTGCAGATCCATACCTTTTTTTCGTAGTTTCGGAAGTGGTAACTGTTGCTTGGGTTGCTTCCTCAGAATCCAAATTTTCAGGTTGAGTTTCTATTGCCTGCTCATCTGATACTTTATCTACTACCTCATCTGATACTTTATCTACTACCTCATCTGCCTTGACGTCTTCTTCAAATTGTATTTTACTTTGCTTCTTTTTAGGTGCCATTTATTTCCAACCTGAAAATGCAAACATAAAACTATCAGTCATGAAGATTTTAATCTAATTATCGTGCACATACATATATACATAAACAAGAAATGAAAATATACAAGAAAATTAATTCCAACTTATTGTAACAAATGTAAATAGTGAAGTGCAAATACACGAGAATGGTAAATAAATACACAGGATTCAAGCTAAAAGCAAATTCCACTAAATTTGTAACATTACAATAAGATGGTAACATCACAAAATTAAAAAAATACATCAATGAACATATTGGTCACTTCTTAACCCAAGTGCCCTGAATATTTTCTCTAATTTGTGGCTCAACATCATCGCCGACATCACATGTAGGAATTTGTTTGCAGAAAGGGGGATTTTCCATGGTCGTGTCTCCTAATTCATCTTCGTTGTACACCTCTTGATAGTCTCGAGTGGTAGAGGCTAATACAACTGACCACTTCGGATCAACCGGATCTTCAATATAATACACTTGTTTTACCTGATCTATAGACACATACTTATCTTTCTTATGGCCTTGTCGACTTAGATCAACAAGTATGAACCCGAGATCATCCACCTTTATGCCCTTGTCATTGTCAGCCCAATTACACAAAAATAATGGGGCCTTGAATGCATGATAATCAAGCTCCCGTATCTCTAGGATAAAACCGTAAAATGTCATCTCACTCTCTATAGGATTTAAATCCTTGGCACTAGACACTTGGACCGTATTAGCCACTAAAGACACACCACTGTTCTGAACAACCCTCACATCATCACGCTCCTTTGTAAAGTATCGGACCCCGTCTACTGGATAACCTTCGTAAGTCATTACGAAAAATGATGGTTTTCCAGCTATCCATCTTATTGTATCTGAAACACCTCCTGGATTCTCTATCATTTCACTACTGACCTAT